>NW_025400985.1:8192051-8315598 GCF_015345945.1 Tribolium madens | reverse complement strand
GTATAGAGTATAGAGTATAGAGTATAGAGTATAGAGTATAGAGTATAGAGTATAGAGTATAGAGTATAGAGTATAGAGTATAGAGTATAGAGTATTAGTTTTTTTCACCCGTGAATATCATCTCATTTAAATTTCATCCTCAAGACCGTAAACACCATACATTGCTAATAAAAACCAAATAAACTTTTCTAGTTAACAATTTAATAAAATCAACTTTAATTAATCTCATGAAATGAGTGCTTCAGTATCTAATAATAAATGTATAATATAGATAATATTATCTATTGTAATTAAAAAAAACACTGACATTTTAGAAACAATTGTTTTTGTATATACTTTTTTTACTTTTGTAGTTTTGAACACTGTACATGCAAAGTTACGTGTTATGTATTACATAAAACTTCTCCATCAACCGGACTTGAGCTTCGATGCGTTTCAGTGACCTCAAATGGCTTATACACTTGATCAGGCTATTGTTTCCAAGTCTATACAGATATTTGTTGTAGCTACAGTAACTGATTATGTAAATTTGGTGCAGTCAAAACACATGCAAAAATAAAACTAAATCTTATTTTCAGCGTTTGTATAATTTGATTTCTTCTTAACTTTTAAATGAAAGAAGTAAACGCAAAACAGTAAAGTAAAACGCAAACAGGAAACTTATAAAGCTGAAACAAAATTACTTGTCACACGTTCAGGGAGTGGTAGTAGGGTTAAATTAACCTTTGCTTTTAAAAATTAGAATTTTTTAGGATTCAAAACATTTTTACGTTGAAACAATTTTAAACATTTTTTTTTGACTTTAAATTACAAATTAAAATTGCAAACGACTCATTTCTTCAATACTATATTTATTGTTATAGTATTATAAAACAATGAACTGTTGCCTGAGTTGTTTATCACGAAACAAGTGAAGTGACGAGTGCTGTAAAGAGAACAAATAGAAGCGTTTTTATAAAAGTGTGTTTATTTGGGAAAACACATTTGCAATTAAAAATCAGTTATTTTCACTAAGGTTTGCAACAAATCACTCGTTGGAGTATTCAGAGCTGTGGAAAACGCAAATGGTATTATATTCTCTGGGGTGCAGTGCAAAATAGAGCTTATATTAATTTAACCTTGGTTAATAAAAACAGTGAAATTGCCATTGTGTGCATTTACCGAAATGAGGGAGGATTAAACAGGAATATACATACATATGTTTTCAAAGCAGCACTTTCTCAACCCTTTCTGTCCTGTTATAATCACAACCGTGAATAATACCTAATTTAAAATACAAATTTATGTGTATGAAATGGTTTACAGTTGTTAAACAGACCAATAATAAACATAACTTTAATTGTAGTTCAATTATTTAGTTATTTGTAACAAACACTATTTGGTTAATACTTCACTTCGAGCAAGTACATAACAGATACACTTCTACAGTTTTTTATCAACAAATGAACAAATAACCACGAAACATTTAAACAGAGTTTAGAGCAGTTTGCAAACTATGTTAAATGTATTAATAAATTAGCAGGATCACATTTATAAAACTTTCTATATTTTAAATGTAAAAAAGTGTACTTTTTCAAGAATGAACTCACTGAAAGCTTTGTAAAAAAATTATTCACACGTTGAAGGTTATTTCATTTTGTTTGTGTTTTACTTCAAATAAAAATAAGGCAGTTATTTGGACAATTTTGTGAAATGTGAAATAAAAAAAATTGCAAAATTTGTTACTGCCCGAGTTACAAAGCTTTAAATGTACTAGATCTTACAAAATAAAATTAAGGAAGCGGCTATTAACGTATAATGTCATAAGCAGTGCCAGCGAGCAGACATTTTCTTGGTAATGACCAAAAGTATTACTTTCTAACCACGTTGTGCTTTTACGATGTTAGAAAATTAGGTTTTGACCAATTAATACTAATTAATTGCTCAAATTCGTTACATCATTTATCAAAAGTTGTTTCTAGAAAGTGACAATAATTTTGTTACCAACGTATGAATGACCATCTATCTAAACTAAAATTAGATTAAAGTTAGATCTGTGACCGTAATTTTCAAATTAGGTATTATTAAATGTTGAAAGGGTAACACAACAATATGACCTGGAACCCAGCTTAATGAGCGTATATTTTAAGTTTACACAGCGTGAATAATAATTAAAGATGCAAACATCTATCGCACTTTGCATTCTTGCCCTTGCTAATTTTGATATTTAAAAACCTGCCAGAAAAATCCCATTTTGATTGGATTTAATATCGCTTTTAGAGCTAACTGCCAGATTTGAGAAACTACTCTCAGAGAATAACGTGATTTCCATAATCAGTAATCAATACGCTATTGGTGGTTTTTCTTGTTCTTTTAACTCGCAAAAAGCCGTTATAAATGAATTACTTGAAAATTGTATCTTTGAAGAAAATTGTTGTGTCAGGTGCTCAGATTGAAATTGTTTTAAGTAAATTGCGTTTAATATTTGTATTCGAAACATGGTCTGAGTGCCGATCTTAGACATCTGCTTTAGGAGAACTCTATTTGTTGAGCTGCGCGAATTGTTAGTTATTGGTTTTGGATGTATAAACAGTTATGAGTATTGCAGATATAATATTGACTAATCACAATTTCTACTAAACTAAAGCGATTTTTTCAAATGTTGTCAATAAATTAATATTTTTTTGCTTTTTCGAAGAAGTGCCTTTTTCTGGATATTGTAGTTTTTTAGCACTTTGGTGTAACCATTTCCAGGAGACAGTGTTGCATCCCTAGTAATAAAATTGAAGCAAACTTGGAAACTGTACGGTGAAAAGGAAAATTAGAAAATTGATGAAGCAATCCTTTGCACTAGGGGAAAACTAAAGAGTTTAATTGTGCTAAGATATAACGTAACAGCTGTGCTAATGTATTATTACTTCAAAAATTGTATCTTTTTTTTGTTTTCAATACAATTAAAAAAATAAAAGATGATTTCATCAGTTTTTCGAATGCACAAAAATTGCTATAATTTTTTTAGAATCAAGCGAATTGTTCGAATCAGCGTGAAATTGGCCTATTACCTGCCTTCCTTTCGTTTTAGAGACGGTTAAGATTAATATACCCTCTTTTTTCGTACCTAAATAAATACGAGTCATTTTTATTTATTGCGTAATATATAGGAAAAAATATGTTATTAATTGAATGAAAATATAAGTTTTCGCATCTAATCTAAAGCCAAGTTAATTAAATAGTTTGAAACATAATTCGTAACAAGTAAGAAACCACATAAAACTTTTTCGATCATTGTTTGTTTTATTGTCGAAGTAAAACAAGCATTGAAAATTTTACTAAGCATTTTTTACGTCCAAATAATCTAAATATTACTAATTTTTTTTTAGAAAAAATATTGTGATTAAATTTTTCAGAATTACTAAACAATATACACATTTGCAAAAATTATTAGGTAATAAGATTTAATAATTTACGTCAGTTTTGGTGTCGCATCTACTATTGCAAATATATTTTTAAAGAACATAATAAACAAAAATACAAAGTTTTATTTAGTAGGTTTACAATGAAAACAAAAATGGTGGATGCGCTGGGATAACTATATTGTCTTAATTTTTAAACAAAACTAATAAACACAACAATTAAAACTATTATATCAATTAAATAATATATTAAATTAATTAATTATTATTATTATTAAATAACAATAAATATATTTAGCAACTTTTTTTTCTTGTTATTGAAATTAAAATTATTAAAGTAATAATAAAAAAATAAATAATAAACTATAAAAAAAATTACAATAATCAAAATCATAGACTGAACAGTTTTTAGTATTCAATTTGACTTTGCCATTATGAAACACTGGCATCAAATTCTAAAACTTTTACAGTATTTAAAAATATAATGTAAAATTTGAATATAAATACAGGATGCGCCAGAACTCGCGCTCCAGAGAAAATTTTCAAGTAAGGTAAGTTACCAGAAACATGAAAAAAATTGTTTAAAAAATTCTATCTATCAAAAAATTTTGACATTTATTTTTTGACATTTGACATGTTTTTATATCTATTTAATGATACTGATGCCACATATAACATTGCGCAGAGTTACAATTTAGGATACAGCTTCCTTGTTTCCTCTTTTAAGAGCCTATAGCAAAAAAACTTGGAAAATTATTTTTACAACAGAAATAAATAGAGTCAAAGTGCAAACTTTAAACCCTCATAACTTCGAAATTTTTACAGATAAAATTTTTTTAACATTTTTTCCATGTTCCTGGTATCTTACCTTATATGGCATTTTTCCCTGAGGGCGCGAGTTCTGGCGTACCCTGTATACTTATTTTAAATACATAGGCTTTTTATTGTTTGTATGTAAGAGTAACCTTCAAATAAAAAAAATAATTAAATGTTGGAAATATTCCAATTAGTAAAAGACTAAAATCTTTTCTAAAATAAGTGTCCATTCATGAAATTTGAATGAATACTCTTTCAAAGCCTTGAGAGAGCCACTTGAAAATAAGTTTTTGCAATTTCGCATTTTTTACAAATAAATACGTCAGTAGTTGTTTTACAAAGAAAAAAGAGGTTTCCGGCTTGTTGAGTCGAAAGCAAATATTAATTTTATGGAACGCTTTTGAACAATTTATCTTCAGTCAGTTTGAAACTGGCCTAACCATTTCATAGAAAAAAGTCAATCTGTAGAAAAATTTGAAATAAAGGCTATTTGTTTAAATATTCTGCAAACAAGAATGTTGGGTGTCACAATCCAACATAGGAGCAATAGTATGCTTTTAACACAAAACTGATTTATTAGATTTATTATTTAATATCAAAAATACTATGCAATATTTTTCCACTAAGTACATGATTGTGTACCCATTTCTCAGAAGATTGTTTACTTTCTCCACTACTAAATAAATTAAACTAATTTATCTTTGTGTTTTATCTTAAATTTTATCTATCTTTTTAATGGTAGGAATTGGAAAAATAAAAAAAATGAATTGAATTTTTATTAAATGCTCAGTTGAATTGTCACAATCTCTCTGATATAATATCGACAAGAGCACAAAAATAAAAGATTCTATTTCAGGGCGTCTTAGTTTTCCGTACAGCCGTTACAAAATTGTGTGTTTTTGATTGAAATAATTATACATCAAAGAGGAATAAGATACTCAATTTATGTAAATAAACTCCACCTCCAAATTCGACAAAATAGCGGATTTTATTCACAGCCCAAATAATAAATTTTGTTAATTCGGGGTTGCAAACGAGGAAGCATCGATTCAGCAACCTAAGCTGAATTTACATCAACTATTGAAAGTCCAACGCTGGTTTAAATTAGGAACCATTGTGGACTTGTATTGTAAGATAGTGAATGTGTTATTAAGCTTTGGAGATCCCCGGAATTACTCCCTTTTTGCCTACAAAGCCTGGCTGTGACCGATGGCTGAAGATCTTTACGGGAAATCATCGCGCTTTTAACGCTAAATATCCACAAGTCGGTTTTACTCACCGAGTTTTTGCTTTTCATTTACATTATTATCTCACTTTTCAGTAGAACTTTTTGAAAATGCTAATTCAATCAAAAACGTGTTTATTAAACAACTGGAATACAGAATAATTTTACACGGCTGTCGTTGTTTGTCAAGTATGATAAACGATAGATATCGGATTAAAATTCATTACAAGGTATTCCTTCATGCTATAGCAAAATTGATTCATCCATCACAACAAATAAATGACCGTTATTGAATCTGCCACTCCTTCAAATAAATGGCAAAGTGTATGTTGAAAGAATAAGTTCATAAAATTATAAATTAGTTTTGGTTTGTTTCCATTTTTAAAAAAGATTTTTTAAAAGATTAAAGTTATAATAATTCTTTTTTAATTGATGTTCAAGTTTTGTTGCAAAACAAAAAAAGTATGTAAAAACTTTTTTTTAATATAATAATAACTGTCTGTTTACCACTACAAAACTTTTTATTTTTTTCATATTTTACTCGTGTAGTAAATTCATATTGACATTTTTCAACATTTCTTAATTATTTAACAGTTTTTAGGACTATTTTTTTATTGAAAAAGGGCTTACTGGTAAATTAATTACCCAGTAAATTTGAATCCTAGAACAACAAATTAAACAAAGGACAAGCACTCTAGATTGCATAAATTACTATATTATGACCAAATCCTTCCTGAACTTTCCATTAAGATAGCTCGTAGGAGAAATTATAGGATCAGAAGGCTTTCGCGGAAATTTTTTCACCATGTCAAAGTAAGTGGGTTTAAGTGCTTTGACATCTTTAAAGCAATTCTACTACTACGTCATAAGACAAGCACCTTTAAACACTTTTTGATAAAATCAAGTCTTTGCTTTATGTTTAACTAACAACCGGAACTGTAAATATTTGCCAACTGAAAATATATTTCATTATCCATTTGTCATACTTTAGAGATCAATGACTGAAACAGGAGGCCTAAATCACGTGATTTATTTCGTTGAATTCCGTGTTTTTTTTTTTAAATTGATAGTTTGAAATTTATACCAGTCGTTTAGGTGTATATTAGAGTGTAGCATGATTGAAAGAAAAATCTAAACATAAAATTGTAGGCCATATTTTTCTTAGATAAGAGCACACTCTTTCACAAAAAGACACCTTGTATCTAACAAAGTAGATTTGACGCTAATGTGACATATTCTTGGCAACGATATAAGGCATGTTTATTGGACAAACGACAGAGATTCTACAAATAGCGATTAGCACGTGTGGAATTTCGTCTATTCAATTTTGAGAAAAAAGTTATTTAAAAAAATATAAACATCTAATTTCATTTAATAATTTGTTTACATTAAAAAATGTGTTTGATGTTGTTTTTAAACAAGATTACATAATTTTTTTAAAACATCAAATACCTACTTTTAAATTGGGTTATTTTACATTATGCTAACTACAAAAAGTTCATTTTAATTGCTTCAAAAATGTTCGTGTTTTTAGCGGCCAAATTCAGACGTCTTTTTTGAAGAATTTTAAAGATGATTTCATCATAATTCTTGCTTGCGTGATCTGCTTATGAAAGGTTTGCTAATATATAATTCGCAACCGAAAGTATTAGGTAAATAAATTTGAGTGCAAAATATACAGCTTTCAAACTGAATTTATTTCGTCCAAACATATTTAATGCCATTCGTAAATTTACGGAAAATTGCCATCACTTAATTTCATTTTGTTTAACTTTTTTAGATAAGAACAAAAATAATCACTAGATAGTATTGATTTATTCTGTTAAGATACTTGTCAAAGTGTATTATTTAGTATTCACATCAAACTTCACATTGTGTAATGTGAAGCCAGCTAGACTTGATACCAATATCATACTATTATAATACAGGGTCGCTAAAAATACCTACAGTTAAATATTATAGAAACTATTCATTAAAACTTATTGAAATTTGGAATATGTTTAAAAGTATTTAAATTCCATCGCCTCAGATGTTTATCTTGTTCTGGGAATACAAAGGTAACTTGTTTTTTTTAATCTCAAGAAAGGTGAAATTTGATATTTTTAAGAAGAGCATTTTTCTTTGAGTTCTTTAATGTAATAGATGCATACTTTATTTGAAAAAAGAATATCGATCTAACTAAATTTTGAAAAATGTAAAATTTTTTAGCCTTGGAAATGTCGTCTTTATCTATCGTTAGCTTTTTGCCGCCTGAATTTTGACCAAAAATAGGTAAACTGTTTCCCAAATTTCAACTTGGTCTGCTAATCCGTTCTAAAAATATTTAACTGTATCCATACTTTTTAGCAACCGGTATAATAATATTAAATTATAATATCTATTAAATTCTTGAAACAAACTAACTAAAATTGATAACTCTGTGTGTTTGTGACCCCATTTCAATTTATTATAATTAATAAACTGAGTTTCAGCGTTCTTTGTTGAGTCTCAAATTCCGATATTTTGACCAGATGTAATTGTATCTCTTAGATATATTACGTCGGGGTGGACAACAAATGTAGGAAACCACTATACATAAAATATACGCATTGACATATTTTTGCATTTTGTAGACTTTTAACATTACAAGTGTAAAATATTCTTGAAGTGTCAATAACTATTACCTACCAAAAATTTCAACACTTTATTTTTCTGCAATTTTTTATATTTGAGTGGTTGGAATTCCACGAATTTGAATTGTGAGGATATACTCGTAGTGTATTTACATATTCAGCAAAGATTCAATAAAATAAATCCGGACACAGCGTCTAGGTAATAAAATAGATTCTAGAAGAACTCAACTGAAAGCAGGAGTATTGAAATATATCAAAATGTACCATAGAGCTCTTCTCTCATGTTGCATTTACAATAATGTGCTTTAAAAGTTGAATTTCTTGAGCATGCAATGTCTGTTAAAAACTATTATTTATTATCTACAAACCTAACTAATGATATAATTTAACAATTGTACTTAGTTAATTAACTTGCAGGAACATGACTGATGTTTGTATTTCATGCTCTTACGAACATAAAAAATTTAATTATTAGATAATTCTCAAGAATCTATTAATAAGTTTTTGCAAAAATGTTAAATGTTTTAAACCAACAGTTACATTTTTAATACTTTTGTGTTTTTGTAGGTTGCATTTATTTGTGTATAACATTTACATTTTACTTATTGATTCATTTTTTATTAAATTTTTTAGCATTGGGTAAAATCTATAGTTTCGAAACCGTGGAAGAAATAAAGTAGGTCATTTGATAAAAAAATGCTTTTTGTGTTTTATACAACTTGAGAAAGTATGATAAAAAATTCAATATTTTTGGCCAAAATTCGTTTCTTACAAACACTTGTTTTATTTTTTATTAAAAGTATTTTTTTTTAATTAAAAACAAATAGTAACAGTGTTCGTTTATACGGAATGTTAAAAAGGCATTTAATTTAAATCAAATACGTCAAACAAAGGTAGGCATGAAACACATTAATCTGTGTTAATTTTTTATACCGTAATTAGCTTAAAGTTTGACATTATTTAGCTGGGACACTCGGCATACGTAATACTGACATAACAGCCAACGTAACTTTGTTGGTTGTGATTATCCGAAATTTTACTTTTTGCCTATTTGTTATACTTTTAGAAAGTTTAATTTTCAGAGAATTTAATAATCCATTGTTTCAGACACAAGCACACCTGCTTCCTGAAACAATCAAAGATATTAATCTGTTGTTGAGCTAGAAAATTTGTTATAAGCGAAATTGACGTGGATATTTTCTTCGTATAGGCACAGATGAAATTCTTATCTGACACTTATTGAAATATATATACGAAAGCAGAAAGGTGGAAGCTTTCAATCACACAAGAATGTGCCTAAGATGTAAATCTACTCATTAAATGATTTTTTTTTGATTAAATTATCAACTTAAAGCAAAATTGAAAACAAATCTATTATGAGTACATTTTGAGTAAACACTTTTTTGGATTATTGTATTTACAAATATAAATATCACAAAATTATGTTTGTTTAAAAAAAATGCAAAAATGGTGGATGCGCCGGGCTAATAATATTTAAAACCATTCTAATTCTTAATTTTAAACAAACTTAAACATTTATATTTTTAGTTAAACAGTTATAACAACTATAATAGTTTTATAAAAAAAGCGCTCAATAATAATAGTTATTTATTATACAAGACGATAAAGAAATTGTTTACCTACGAGTGAAAAGGTCAAGTTTACGAGTGACGAAATCACGAGTGGACTTTTTTCACGAGTAGATAAACAATCTTTATCCTTGTGTATAATATTTCGTTTTATTTTGTACTCACCTACCAGAATTTCTTGTGTCTGGCTGATGGAGTCTGGTCAAAGTGGAGTAGATAAAAATAACTTTAGTTCACTAGACGATAAAAGACTACTTTATCTAGTGAAATTAGTTGATAAAACTACTCTTTACCATTGAGTACAAAATAAACACATTTTAAAACCAAGATTATTAACCGTGGAATTACGAATTAGTCACAATTTCTTTTTGAACTTACATTTTACAATTCGCATTTTTTATTATAAAATAGATTTTTTTAATTAATCAACAGAATATTTGTGTTACTTAACAAAACATCACAGCGTTTGCCTAATTAACAATCAAACCTTGACAACAACAAAATTTTGCTTGCATTATCGTTACTCTATCGGAAAATAAATTACGATTGTGACAAGTGCAGCAAGCTGTAGAGCTAATGAGCGAAAAATGCTGCGCCATTCCACCTGTTTAATTAAATTTGTGTTGTAGAAAAACGTTTCTGTCAAACTGATGATGAATCACATAAAACGAAAGAGAAAACTGTGAAAATCTGTTTTAGTCTTGTTATTTTATTTTTCTGTGGTGACAAACAAATTATTATCTTTTTTAGACCAAGTTACAAAAATATTTTATTAGCAGTTTTCGTCAACGCTTCCGATTAGAATAAACCATCCTTAATTTTCTATTAAACTTTTCTTAAGCTGACATCTTTAAATTGCAAAACTTTTACTTTTGTAGCAAAGAGTGAAAACTTTCAACGAAATGTTAATTGTGTTCTTTCAAAGAATGTTTCTTTCATTGGATCAAATTTAGTGTACAAACAAATTCGTTGCACGTATCTGATGTCAACAGACGAATATTAATTTACTGACTTTGATTCGATTTCTGAATTTTCATCTATTGACACCAAGGGATATTTTTTGCAAGAAAATTTTGTTATTTTTGAAGTATACGAGTTTCCTTGTAAATGTTATACAATTTAATTTCAACAAATGTAATTTTGATTATTTTACGCAAATATACCAGTAGGTACAACAAAATAAAAATAAATTCGTAATAAATAATGCAAGCAATACTGCACCTGGGCATTTTATATTTAGTTTATTTTACAATATTGAAATATTAAAAATATTTGAAAAATGTAAAACGCATTTACTTTTTGCATTATCATGAATTCAGCATCTTTAATGAATGCAAATCGCAATGACATGTAGCAATCAATAAACTTACACAATAAATTTATATCAAAAGTTCGTTTCAAACTTTTCTAGAGTCACTTAAAGATTTCGATAATTTAGACTCGAGCTTTTAATCGAAAAAATTTTAAAATGGGTCCAACATAAATTACTTACCAACAATCACTGCAAATTAAACGGAAAAAACTAATTATAGTAGTTAAAAAATAGCGTCTTTATACTCTAATTATCAAGTCCTAATTTTGAAGATATCAATTACTGAAAATTATTTTATTTTTTGATCTGACATTTTATATTAATTTGTTATCAGCCATCACTACTGTAATAATATGCTCGTGCTAAAATAAATAAATCTTGTATATTGTTATGATATACTCGTACAAGGTTTTATCTTCATTTACTCAAAGTTGAGAAAATTAGATTTTACACCTTCTTATTTTAATATCAACATATTAATTAGATTGATATATAATGGCTATGCAGTACAAAATTTCTATCTACACTTAAATGCAACTATTGATAAATACGTTCTACTTAAATGTAAATTTTTATCTTCCTATCCGCAATATGTTAGTAGCAAAATTATCAATCTTCACATATAAGTGTTCTTGTGAAGACTATTCATGTTTTTTTAAATTTGCGTCGGCAGTGTAAAGACGCTGTTAAACTTGCTTTTGACAACTATTTAGCAAACATCAAATTTGTGTTGAACCAAAGAAATTTTCCAATTTCATCAAGAATAAGACACCAAAATCAAATTTTTTTGCTAATGAAACATATTGATAATAATATGCTGTTTGATCTAAAATCGGTCAGTGATAAAATCGAATTTCAGTTCAAAAATAAAAATTAATTTGATCATCATTACCTTAGTGCCAAAGAAGTAGACTTTGTTTTTCGAAACTTGGATGTAAGCAAAGATCTTGGTACTGATGAATTGATTTACTCCTTCTTTTTAGAAATAGTTATTATGTCTTGACCTGATCCCTTCATATTTTATTAATTTATCTCTACACTTGGAAGTTTTTGCAACCACATGGCATTATAATTCCGATTTATAAGTCTACTTTAAAGAATAAGATTGTAAACTATCGGCCAATCTCTATTTTGTCTATAATTAATAGGGTGTGAAATCTTTCTCAGTTCAAAATTCCCTCTTCTATTTTTTTCCAAAGCCATTCAACTGCTACTAATTTATTTTTCTACGTGGATTTTATATGAAACGCTTTTTTTTCAACCTAGTGTAGCACTTTTCGAAACAACAAACTTGCAATTTCCTACTAATTAACTTTTGTCGATTTATTATTCACTTGTAGCAAATTTTTACAAATTGCTTAATTATGTTACTTTAAATTTAATTAGTTAATTGGACAAAGTCTTCTTTGACACGAATTTAAATGAGGGCGTGGCTTACCTACTTAATAAAAAAGAGGTAAAACCAAAGGAACCGCGCTAAAAAATTATTATAATTAAAACAATTTAATTAAAAGCATAATTGGTATTATAAAATGCATTTAATAAAAACGTCGTAAATTAAATTATGTAAAAAGCGCAACGACAAACATTTAAAGGTAAAAACGTAATGTTATTGCAAAACGATTTTTACATTAGCATAATGTTTTTGTAATAAGAAAAATGCATACAGCATCCGGTGTTTACCAGTGTTCTATAAATGACTTTATGGTAATCAGTTTGCAATATAATGCAGCGACCCATATTTGTAATCTAAGCGTCATACTGCCATTATTCACTTCAAAAAAATCTTTATTTTAAGCACCCTAAACATATTTTTGTCTAATTACTGTCATACTTCCCATTTCCTAGATTTAGATATAACAGTTTTTAGTTCCAAATCCTTTGTGTCCACGCAAGATAGCCATCGTTTCAAAGACTTAAAAAGGGTCGAGCTTGATAAATTTCAGGAAGGGTGTAGTCGAACACACTGTTAACTTCTAAATTCGTTTCCGCATATTTTAACGGAAACCCAGAGAATTCTAATAAAGTCTTTGTAAAATTTCACTTGTTTGCAGAAGGTCAAATGATAAATATATGTTGTTTAATTGGCTTTTTTTATTTCATGTCACTTTGAGGGTTACGCTACACTTGGAAGAAGATGGAATATTTTCCTTTGAGAGTCATTCAAAAAAATCTAATCACATAAATCAAATGAATTTTAGATGCACGGTTTCTGGTACTTTAAAACACGCGAGATAAATATTTAGTGTTTTTTGTAAAAATAACAATAATTAATATCGTATGTGAGTGTGTCATTATTTGTTTCTTTTATTTTTCTAGTGCTTTAGTGAGCGTCACGGGAAATAAATTTAGTACTTTACTTTTTTGGTTACTTTTTTCATTTTTCAGGAATTGTTTCATAAAAAATTAATCGTGTTTTTTATAACATTTTATACCAGGGAAATATGTAATTACACCCGATTTATCTATCTCTTGTGGCATTTTTAAATCGCAAATGAGCTTTAGTTTACGCATTTAATTTTCTTTTTTACCTTAACAAGAAAACATTAAACCTTTTATTCATGTTTTAACATAAATACGTAAACATTGCTTTGTGGAAAATCTGTCTTTAAGCGGTTTGTTGATTTTAGATTTTACAAAAAGTGATTTTTGAGGTAATATGCTTGCTTTAAAAAACGCACTAAATAAACAAAAATTAAAAAATTATGTAACATAACGAGAATTGTTTGTTTAATTTTTTTATAATCGAATGGAGCAGATTAATCAATGTACCTACCTACATAAAAACCGTTTTGAAAATATGGGCTAAAAATAAAATAAATGATAGAGATGTGACTAGACATACGATATCAAGGTAAGATGGATGACCACATGGAAACGACCTACCTGAAAAAAATGCACAACATACATATAGAAACTTGAAAAACTGTAGTAACATTATTTCTAATTTTTAAAAATTTTTATTACAGTAAAATAAATAATTCAAAAAACATAAAAAATTTACAAAACTTTTAACAAAAAGAGAAACTACGTAGATTGTTTCGTTTTTGCATCATCGATCCATTTTTATTCAACAAGTTAAAAGAAACACACCCGCCATCGCATATATTTCTATTTCCTTGTGTGAATTACCATTCAGTAAGTTTATCCAAAAATCTAGAAGTTTTAATGAAAAAATCAAACATACCTTATCGAATGTTTCAATCCTGCAATAATTGACACAAGATCAGACTTTTTACGTGAAACACGTCACGAGGGAAAAATCAAACATAGTTTCACTCGAGTGAATTTCAGCTCTCGCAAAATTCAGTTTCACGGCATGCAGGCTTTCAGGATACTGAAGGAAAGTGCTCTTCCATTCAAAAGTTGGCTGACATGCGCTTTTTATCGATGATACATTTGATGGTGGAATAATTTAATTTTTTCTCAATATTTCTGTTTACTTCATTGAATAAAGAGACTTAATTGTAATTCGGTATATTGCCTCACGATTTCATGAAAGAAAGTTAATGTAATTATGTTGTCGTTAGTTTACTACTAGTAAGGCGCCTTCCAGCGCACAACACGTTTTAAAAATTTTAGATTTAAAAATGGGAATTATTTCAAGGATTTAACAAAGTAACATTTTTTACGTACCAGCCCAAATTTTAAAGATTCTGCCCTGTTTTTAAGAAATATAAAATTTAATTTCGGCAAAAAATATCCACCTTTGAAAAAACAGTTACAATTTAAGGATTTTACTCCGTTTTTAAAGCATGTAAAAAAGCCTTCGACTCATGAGCCTCGGCTGCGATTTCAAGACATTTCGATCTCTTTTTTAAGTTTGTACTATATGGGTCAGTTCACCACATAACTTATTTCATCTCTTACTACTCTGTTTTTAGATACGGGGTAAGGTAAAAGATAACAGAAACATGAAAAAAAAGTGTTAAAAAAATTTTAACTGGAAAATTTTAAAGTTATGAAAGTTTAAATTTTTCATTTTAACTTTTTTGAATAATTTTCCAATTTTTTTTGCTACAGGCTATTATCGAGCGATCAAGATAATTTGTAATCAAGTCATCCTTGGATCCGAAAACGTATGTCTGTAAAATGTCATGTAAAATGTCGAAAGGTAAAGTGGCATTATCAAAAAGGTGATGATTATAATACCTAAATTTATTCTTCAAAAAAAAAACGGTCCTACTCGTGGGCGAATAATTCCAGCCCATTTCGACGTTTTACCTTTTGACTTGTCATTTTAGTTGACGTTTCATGTGCAGTTAGTTCAAAAATAGACATATGTTTTCGGATGCAAAAAAGACTCTATTACAAATTATCTTGGTCGCTCGATATAAGAGGAAATAAGGAAGCTGTATCCTAAATTGTGACTTAGTTTAATGTTATTTATAGCTCTTATTGACAAAATTGTTTTACCTTTACTAAATAATTGTAAAAAAACATATGCAAGATCATCAGTAACATTAAATAGACATAAAAAATTCAAATGTCAAAAATAAATAAAAATTTGTGTTCTTGGTATTTTATCTTACTTGAAATTTATCTCTGGGCTGCAAGTTTCGACATACACTGTAAAAAAATTCTGCGAATCAAAAATTTCTGTTTTCATTTTTTTAAATTATGTAACTGTAATTTTTTTTTCTATGAATTTTTGTTCTATGAAGCATTTTTATGTTTCGTTTCTCTTAAACTGCAGATACACTACTATGTGCTATGTTCAGCGAAATAAAATCCCCAGTGTATATTTTTAAACATTTTTTAGTACTTAATAAAAACTAGTATTCAAAAATGCCCTGTCTCACGAACCCACTCGTTACGCTTATGGCCAAACTCTACGTGTGAGATCGTGCTGTACTCGTTTGAAATGATCCCTAACATCATGCCTTTTTTGTGAAATTGCAACATTTCTAGCTGAAAAATTGTTATTTTTTCTAAAATATTGATATTATTTGATAGCCGCTGCGGAAACTGCTTGAAAAATGATAAAACTTTTACACCTATTTTACACATCAGTCCTACCATGTGGTCGTACCATATCACTCTCATTTAGTGTTTTGAAGAATTCCTGAAAGTCGTATCCAAGATAAACACTTTCAGTGTGCATTACATATTTTTAAAAAATAAAATTTGATAAATTGCTGACTGCATTTTTTTGTAAATGACATCTAAGTTTGTTAAAAAATTAAATTAGCTTTCTAAGCGGGACGATCCATAAAATCAACTAGTTCTTCTACCGGAAAGCATTTATCCTCTTATTAAGAGAATTCGTAAAGTTCAGACTATTGATTCAAAATAGTTGATACTGCGTCGTGATTTTTTCTCAAAATTTCTATTTATTTCAATGAATAAAGAAACTTAATTGTAATTCGGAATATTGCCTCAGCTTGATGTTTTTCACAAAATCAAGTTAATTTAATTATGTTGTCGCTAGTTTTGAATCCAAATTAACCCTCAACGACGTACATCTACTATAACGTTTTAACACATACCTTAAACTTTAAACGGAAATTCATTCAGTGAGGTATGTGAACGTTTTATTACCCAATCGTCATTTTAATTTTGTTAGAAGGGGGTTGATAGCCTTGTAAATAAATTATTAATTACTACAATTAAATCTGACAAAAGTAATTACCAAAAATTACGGAAAAGCAGTGTATTTGAAGATACTTCTTTGTACAACTATAATAGGTAGGTACTTACTGTACAAATATTTTATTAGTTCAGCTTTAAAGTTAAAGAATTTGATTAAGAATTGCCAAAAAACTTGTGGAAACAAAAACAAAAAATACCTTAAAAAGATTGAAGGTGTAGGGTTTCACAAAAATAAAAAAATACGTGGTATTCAGTTGTTGTCATTTATTTCTTTCTCCTCGGTAAGAACGAAGGATGAAAGTTTGCCAAAGATCGTGCAGCTATTCGTTGTGACAAATATTGCCTAGTCAGGAAATTGGATATAAAAATATCTTAGTGTTAAAATGTTAATAAATGTCTATAGTTCAAGTTCAAATTAATTTAACATTAATAACAATTAATAATAATAATGATTGGTTACTTTAAATTACGCTTACTCGGAAGAAATCATTCAATAGTTGCAGCATAGGATAGTCAATACCGAAGTTACATTTGAAAAACTTGAATTGTTGAAATAATGAATATTTATTAATTTTTTACCAATTAAAGAAACGTATTTCTAAAACATCCATCTGTTAAATGCGAAAGCGAAAATTTGAGTTAATTAACACTCAAAATGCAAATGGAAGTAATTTTGTTACAAAGTTACATAATTTATTGTAACTAATTTAAAAACAAATGTTCACGTATTTTACAACAAATAAAATTTCTAACTCCCAACTGTAAAATTTAAAGTTGTTTAAAATGAGAAAAAGTTTTATTAGCAAACATTTTTTCAACACCACTTCAAGCTTTTTAAAACTCTGACGAAAGTGGAAAAGTTCTTGTTATCATATTATCATTTCAAACATCCAAAAACATACAAGAGTCACATCGATTTACCAATATGAGCCTTCTTCGTCATGTGCGTGAGTGAATGAACCAATTCAGAAGAAGAAATCCGGAAAACGCTTTTAAGAGTGTCATAAAAAAAATAACTGCGAAACACGACCTAAACAAATACGTATTTAGAATGAGAAATACACTATTATTTTTGTGAAATAAAAATCTACTGTAATTCTTTTTCCACACAAAGTATTATGAGTATTATGACTTTAAAAATATTGGTTGCAAATCTTACACTAGTTAGCGTTAGTTATGCAGAACTCAAAACATTTTTTTGTTTTTTTTTTGTATTTGGCGATGTGGTGATATCTGTTGCAATTTTGTTTTTTTAAATTAGAATAATGACAGTTTGTGGTGGTAAATCAAATAATGTTTTAATCACAGCCACTCCATTTGTTAGTACATAATAAAAAATAATAAAAAAGCCTCAGCTGTTACTGACACTGAATTAAATTTTATTTGCTTTAAGCTGGATTACACACGAAATCTTTTTAATGAAATTTTTATTTTACTTAGCTTAGTTAAATACTGATATATGGTTTTCATTAATTATTTTCATGTTATACCTACGTATTTTGATTAGCAAAGAAATATTCTTAAAGATGAAGTTTCAAAGTAATTAATTTCTTTGAGCTGAATTAAATTTCTCACTCTTCTAACTCTTCTGTTTTGTTTTATCAAAGTTTTTAAATTTTACACAAACCTAAATCAAACTTTATACTACGGATACCTAAAGATAGTATATAGTTCTCCGTACTTTATACTAAATACATAATGTAATTAAAAGAGTCAAACAACAATTATTTATTTATTAGATTTTTTTATTACATGGAGTAAATCGTTCTTTTTTTCTGCTCTATAGGGCAGAACTAGTGCAAATCACATTATGAAAACAGAGCCTTTTATGATAAAAATTTTGCAAATAATATTAAAATATTAACTACAAATGCAACAGATGCAGCTTGCTTAAAGGAACACACTGGTTCCATCAACAATTTTCGACGAGAATTGGAGATACATTAGTTCCGCTCTAATAAGAGAACGAAGTATGTATACTTAATTATTTATCTGTTTGCTTCAAGTTTTTCTAAATTAAGTTACAGTTGTTTCTTTTGCACTTTGAAACACGATCTGATGAACACAAGTATAATAAAAAAATATCTGCAAAATATGATTTCTCAACTTTGCTAAAAATACATCATTTTATTCATTTTGATTTTTGTCGGAGTTTTCAAACGTTTTAAACTTATTGTATTTGCATATACTTATTTACTTTTAATTGACTGGTGAATGTACTCAAAGAAAATTAAATTTAAAATGATATTACAAGTAGATGAAAACATTAAATTATAATAAACATTTTTACATGCTTATAAAATGTTGGGTAATAGCAAGTAATTACTTTTGCTACTTGTATAAAAAATTTCTTTTACAAATTCTTGGAATTTCATTATACCAAAAGTCCAAATATAGCTAATAAATATTTGCCAAGGACAAGAACAATTATATTAAAACTTTCTCATTACGCTAAGTTTCTGTGGGTGAAACAAGAAAGTTAAGCAATACTTTTCATAAATATGGATTCCTTTATTTGCATATTAATATAACAATTTTATTGTACGCTTGGAATCTAGCAACTGCCTGTATTGTATTTTACAATCGCATAAACATGTAGAACACAAATTTAGTACAGACTTTGTGATATTCAACCTCTTCAAAGTGTAAAGTTTAATACCTATTATCATGTTGCTAAAATTGGGTTTAGATTGGACAAATCAGGATAAATCCCGGATAGAAACAGTCATTTTTCGTGAGATGGGGATTGTAGTAACAACGACCCTCGCATTAATTCTCAACAAAACATAAGGCATATTTGTCCCGGGAATTAATTTGAGTGGAAAGTAGAAGCCTTACAAATTACGAGTATGAGATATCACCGAAAATTTACCGTAAAAATTATCTGTGCTTGGACATGAATATAATAATTGTAATAAGCTTGCCTCAGATGCACTCACATCGTATGCTTATTATTCTTATCCTCTTGAGAACAATTTAAACACAAAGAGAAGATAGTTACGTGAAAAGTTATATTTGAAAGTTTCATGAAAAGGAAAATATAAAAATGCAAAATTAAAAAGAACACACACATATTATGATCAAAATATAGAAATGTTTACTACACAAAACAATGGGTAATTAGAGAGATTTAGGTTTTATTTTCTGACCTATTTTTATATCGACCTAAATTGAGTTTCGAGTTTCGATTCAAATACAAATTCACTAGAAATTAAGCAACTAACGAAAAAATAGAACCGTGTAAAATAAATCAGAAAGATAACGTAAGTAGTCGAACATTTCTTATTTTACATCCTTTTTGTAAGCCGGTCACGTAAAGCAGCTTGCCAGCAAGCTTTTAACTTTAAAAGTATAGTCACCTTACACGTCTCCTAAACCAAACTATTTTTCAATTGTTAAAGGTCAAAAAACTCAATCCGATAAAATACACATCGAGAGTGAAATGTTTAGAACAAAACAAATATCACACACAAAGTCAATGGCCTAACAAGCTTCTGTATACTTAATCTTAATGAGACGAGAGAGTAAACAGAGCTTGTCACCAGTAACGAATCCACGAGACTTCCTTTCAAGATTTCAAGAAAGCTTTTTAGCAAAACTGGAAACATTAATTTGGTTCTAAGTTTTCAAACCGTTTTATTTTGCTTTTCGTTGATCATTTGCTCCCTGTTAGGCACTTATTTAACAAATGCAATATTTCAAATTATTGAATGAACGACAAGAGGAGTTATTTAAAGCGTCACACTTGTGTCGTTTACGTAACAAAATAAAGAGTGTTTTATTAAAAAAAAAAAATAGAAAAGCGGATTATCTCATCCTTGTTTAACAAAACCATTTAAGATTAATTGCACAAAGCATTATAAACTTAGACAGTCACCTCATATTTGTTATTTAGGTTCGGCAATTATCACAATAGTACGTTTAATCTCTCGGGAGTTATCTGTTTGATAAATTTCTGCCTTTGTATAAAAGATGGAAGCGTTATATACCACTATAAAAACCATATTGCCTATAATTTACCCGAAACGATGTAATAAATGATCCGCCAGCTTATAACGTAGTATCTCTGATAAAATAAACAAACTCTGCTCAGAATATATATTTTCTGAAGTGAAGGACATTCACCCTAAAGGAGAACCAATAACATGATAAAAAAGTCTATGTATAAAATGTATGAGAGAATAACATAAAGAGGATTTTAAAAATAAAATCTTTTACACCCTGACAAAATAGAGATTTATTTTTGAAGTAGGTAAGAATACAATAATGCATTTCTTACAAGTTTGAATCATTGAAATTTGATAATAGTCGTATAATATTTAAAAAGCATCCTCTTTGTGCTATTTAATATTTAATGAATTTGGTATTTCAAGAAAAAATAAAGAGTTAAATTTTATTTTGTTTACTAGTAAATAAAGTAAAGTAAAATAAAATTTAATTGCAAAATTAAATTTTTGTAATAGTCGTCAATGTTGTGTCAGAAATTTTTTACAATACTCAATGACACCCTGCGCTGATGTCACTGACGATGCATTTTTCTAAAAAGCCAAAGAAACGTAGTCAAAAATCCTTTAATTACTTATAGATTTTAAACATGAATAAAGTAAAACTAACCAATCTTGAAACAATTAACTGAACTAAATCATGAATTAAACAGAGAAGTTTAGATGCAAACATTTGACTCCCACGGGTTAGCCTTTAGGCAGGCTATAAACTGAGGTCATTTACCTGGCGCCTCCACCATTTGTCATCATCATCGTCAAAGTCACGTCCTTTTATTTCAAGTTTCAGCAATGGAAGAGATAAACCGGTCACAATATTCTCGTCTTTGTTTCCATTTACCTTTCAGAAATCAATAAAGCGGCGGTAACTACACCTACAGAAAACAAATTTTCAGCAGTTTTAATTTCACAGGAGATTGGGCTTTTGTATTTATACTCCGTAAGCTGCTTAACTGACAAAATGGCACGTTAGAGTCACAAGATGTCACCAAAAAATCCTCAACCATTTTTTAACTAAATGTATCTATTTGGCTTATAATAAACAAATTGCGTTGTCATTACAATAATGTATTATTACATAAGTAGTTTTCGGTATTTACTGTCTCTGATATAAACAAAATTATTAAAAACTATACAGGATGTCCCAGCGAGTTGAAAAAGTCGAACTAACTTTTAAATGGTAACATTAAAAAAATTATATATCACATTGATAGATACTAATCTAATCCATCACTTAAAATGATTTCCAATTATTTATACAGCGTGTTTCAAAAATAAGTTACAATACAAACTTGTGTTTTTTTAAATGAAACACCAAATGTTTCTTAGCGTTTTTGGATGTAGGTTTTTATGACAACGTTTTTAAGCTAAACTTTTATTGGTCGATTTTGCTTAGTTTTAAAAATAAGACGGTTTTTTTTGACAAAATATCTAGAAATATTTTTTTACAACCGCAAAGAAGAAGGCTATAAGGTTGTAACATTTTTTTAGTGTGTTGCATTTGCAATGATAAAAAAATGAAGGCGTTTGTTAAAAGTTACATAACTTACAAAATTTAAATGAAGTACCGTATTTACTGTTTTTCCATTTAAAAAATGATTAAATTGTTTTTCTAAAATTATTTACTTTTAGGTAACTAAAATAACTAAAAAGATATTTAACCTTAAGCATTAAATCAAATAAATAAAATTTTTTCAGTAGCACAGTTGCACAAGAGATGGAAGAACTACACTTAATAATCACATTTGTGTTAAACTGAATCCACTATTCTTTATTTTTACCATAACATAATTTCAATTTCAGTATTTATAACGACTTTTACAATCTCTGGATAAATCAACGAATAAGCGATCCGTGGTATAATTACTATGGTTGCTACAGGGTGTTTCACACAACTTTACGAGGCTTGCGTCTAATGTCCGCACCCAAATATACAAAATTTACAAAACACTAGATACAAAAAATTCACATTTAATTATTTAATATTTGGAACCCATGACAGTAGCAACACCCTGTATAGTATCAACAATGCTCAGATATTGATAAGCATTGTTGCTACAATTAATATTGAATGTTAAATATGTATTTTCTCAAAGAAACATACGGTGTTTCATTTGGAAAACACATGTATCGTAACTTATTTTTGGAACATGCTATATAGTTGAAAATAATTTTAGGTGATGTACTAGATTAGTATCTATCAATGTCCTATACAATTAATACAATGAAACCGGAAATTGAGTAGATGTATCCGATTTTCGTAATTACTAGTTTAAAAGGTATGTTCTCACAAGTAATCATTCCAAATTTTATAATACTTGGTCAAATGATTCCAAAGTTATTACAAAAAAAATAAATTTCCATACCCACATTCCGAGGGCTATAAAATTCTTATAAATAGAGATCGGACACGAGTTATTATTTAAATTAACATCATTTTATAGGTCATTTTTGAGGTTCAAATATTGCTTCATATTTATGAATAATCCTGTATTAATAGCTAATTTGTTTACTACACCTTTTTTTTATTTAAATTATCAGTTCTAGGTTCAAATATTGCTTCATATTTATGAATAACCCTGTATTAATAGCTAATTTGTTTACTAGACCTTTTTTTATTTAAAATACCAGTTGGGCCCTAAAATTTGAATCACTTTACTCCGCAAGTAACTTATGCAACCAATAAAACAATTTTCTATTTATGATTTTTTTTATTGTTTTAAAAATTTTGCGTTTATTAACAATAAAACAAAATATAATAAATTTCAGTAAAGTTCAAAATAATTTTAATGTTAATATTGTGCCAAAAGACAAAGAAAATTTCAGACTTTTTCCTTCTTAACAGCTGACAGCTCCTGTCAAAATAAAAGTCAAAAATGGCGGCGGTAATATTTACGGGTGCACAATTATTAAGTGAGTACCTAATGTTTAATGTTTAATTAAATAATTGTATAGAAAATATCTATTTTAATTTTGTTTTAAACGGATTTTGTAAATCATGCGAAATAATTTCGAAAAATGTATTACATAACATAACCTCAACTGTATGTTTCAGAACAACAGGGCGGTTTTATAGGAATCGCCTACGTAAGAGCTGCTAATTACAGCACCGAGAGCAAAGCATACAACTTATCAGCATTAAAACGGGGCACTGGAGGCAGATCGAGTTTCAATGGAATAGTAGCGACAGTTTTTGGTTGCGGGGGTTTTATAGGACGATATGTTTGCAACAGGCTTGGAAAAACAGGAAGCCAGGTAAAATCTCATACTGAACCCAAGCAATGTTACCAAATAAAAAATTTTAGTTAATTTTGCCCTACAGAGGCGATCCCTACGATGTAATGCGTTTGAAAGTATGTGGGGATTTGGGACAAGTGTATTTTCATCCATTCGATTTAAGAGATGAAGAGTCAATTGAAAAAGTCTGCCGTTATTCAAATGTGGTCATAAATTTGATTGGACGGGATTGGGAAACGAGAAACTTTAGTTTTGATGATGTTCATGTGAAGGGTGCAAGACTTTTAGCAAAAGTTGCCAAAAGGTCAGGTGTTGAGAGATTTATTCATTTATCTGCTTTGAATGCTGAAGAGAGGCCCGAAGCAGTTATCTTGAAAGGTGGTTCGAAATTTTTAGCCAGTAAATGGAGGGGGGAGCAAGCAGTTATGGAGGAGTTTCCAGAGGCCACTATTTTCAGGCCCGCGGACGTGTATGGACAGGAAGACAGATTTCTGAAGTATTTCCGACTTAAATCGTTTGTTTTATTTTTAATAACAATACTTTTTTCTGTTTACTTTAGGTATTACGCACACATTTGGAGACGCCAAGCTACCTACCTACCCTTGTGGAAGAAAGGCGAAGAAACAATCAAACAGCCGGTATTTGTCAGCGACTTGGCGTCTGGAATAATGGCCGCTTTAAAAGATTCTGATACCGCTGGAAAAGTCTATCAAGCTGTGGGGTACTTATTTTGAATTTTTTGTAAAACTGTTATATTATGCAATATTTTTGCAGTCCAAAACAGTACTACCTCTCCGAGCTTGTGGACTGGTTTTACAGGGTGATGCGTAAAGACAAAGATTGGGGATATTATCGGTACGACATGCGTTATGACCCATTCTTCCAAATGAGAATCACGTTGACTGAAAAACTGCGGGTTGGTTTTCCTATTGGAAATTTACACTGGGAACGTGTTGAAAGAGAACATGTCACAGATGTTGTTCACAGTGAAGTTCCAACACTTGAAGATTTAGGTGTCGCTTTGACTCACATGGAAGATCAAGTCCCGTGGGAGTTGAAACCTTACACGTACGGATTGTACCAAGGAATTGATGTGGAGGAACCCTACTCCACACCAGCGCCACCTACTCCTGTAGCTTAAATTATTGTGTATATTCAATCAGAAAAGAAACTAATTATTGTATAAATTAAATCATGAGCAGGTGTTATTTAAAGAATAAGATTCTTTTTATTAAAAACGATAAATTTGCATATCACTCTTCAGAATTCCTTCTGTTTCTTGCTGTTCTTTTGCTGTTTTTTGTCTTTTTAGGTAAAGAATCTTCCCCCGAGTCGTCATCACTATCAGACTGCACTTTTCTCGCCCTTTTAGCTCTGTTGTTTTTTTTTCTTGCTGA
The DNA here is from genome assembly GCF_015345945.1 of Tribolium madens. Taxonomy (NCBI): domain Eukaryota; kingdom Metazoa; phylum Arthropoda; class Insecta; order Coleoptera; family Tenebrionidae; genus Tribolium; species Tribolium madens. The sequence goes on along the minus strand of NW_025400985.1, from coordinate 8,290,425 downwards.
CTTTGTAACCGTTGGTGGTTTAGCGGGTTGTCCGTTTTCGTTTATTTCGAAAACGGACGCAATACAGTTCTCTAACTCCGTAACAATCGGCTAAAATGAAGAAAACATCAATTCCGTTGGCATATCAAATTTTTTGCTTACCCTTAAATCAGCTCTGCCGGCTTTTGTCTTATTGCATTCATTCAATATTTGTTTAAAGATCGAGTAAATTTCTTTATCAGTCAAATTGTGCCGATAACAGGGGAACATATCTCGTAATTTTCTCAAAGCTTTGTCGTTATAATTAACTAAAGACAGGCAGTAAGTTATGTTTCGGTTGAGTCTAAAGTTTTCATCTGGCGTGTATTTGTGACAAAAACGGTCGACCAAGTTTTCCAACCGTTTAGGCGCGTCCACCAAATCGAACAAATATCTGCAATTTCAAACAATTTTAACAAATATTTCACTAGAAAAAGATTTTTACGAAAAACTGTATCTACATAGGGCAAACTCAAATAAACAATACTCACTTCAAAACATATCTTAGTTCTTCTTCACTGATCTCCTCTTGTTTGACCAAATAAGTGAAGATATCGGGAATGATATTAACGAGATTATTGTTATCTTTTTGAGCAATTTTTTTAAAAAAGGTCTGACATATTTCATTAACTTCCGGATCCGGGTCGATCAAGCAAGCCGCCATCTCCGATATGCGGCTGGATGCTCTGATCATGTTTCTCAGGATTAAATTTGATAGTGAGAAAAATGCTTTTTTCCTCACTTCAACTAGGCGATCTTTCAACATTTCGTAAAGTCGTGGACTCCACGGATCGACGATATTCGGAAATCTCGTCAATAAATCGACGCAGTGGAGCAAAATCGTGGATTTGATATCGGAATAATTCGTTTTTGCCAGAATCGTAAATAACAACTGAATGTTGGCAGAGCAAAAGCTACTCGAAACCAACATGTACCTGTAAAATTTTCTACTGTTATAAGTTTGCTTAATATTACATACATATTTAAATGTGTAGAAAGATAATTAGCCAGCTTTGATGCTAAAAGTGCGAAACTAGATCACACTATTCACTTTTTACTCAATTACCTCATAAGAGCTGTTACTGCAACCATCTGCAATAAAATATTGCTGTAAAAATCCGGCCTTTGACAGATCTTCAATATGAAAGCAGCATATTGGCCTAAAACACCTTTCGTGGAGACCACATCATTTTCTAAAACCGAAATGATGTATTCCGTGTCGACATCTTCAGCATCGGCTCCCATTAAAATACTTCCATTCTAAAACATTTTTGTGTAATTCTTAAAAAAAAAAAGAAAAACGAAATATTACCAGACTAGATTCGCTTGTAGCACTAGTGTCGAGTAGTGAACTTTGTCTTTTAACTTTCCTAGTGTTTTTTTTGTTGGACTTTTTGCGCTCTTCTCTTAGAAAGTTTCTTCTTTTCAATTCTCGGTGCACGCTGTTATCCAAATACTCCAAAAATTTCACGGCTACACATCCCAACAATTCAAGCAATCTAATAATTAAAACCAATTCTTTTGAACGCTTTCTGAATCGTTGATCGATTTCTTTAAGCATTTTCTCGAGAATTTCCATCGGTTTAGAACACAGTCGGAAAATAAAATCAATACCCGCTTGCATAGCCTCCGAATAATACGGTAAATTTTTGAAAAAATTCTCGATTAAAGTATCTGATAACTGTTGAAATATTTCATCTGTTTGTTTGATTCTGAATGGTGTATTTTTACTTTGTATATCAATTTTATCTAAACCCGCAACCGCCAAGAGACGACATGAGCTTGCCAAAAACAACATATCGTCCTTATGGATATCGCTGAATGCGATTTTTGAAACAACATTGATGTTTTTTGATATTATCGTGCTTCTACCCATCGCAGCCATTCGGAGTAATTCGGCCGCTGCTCGAGCATCATCATCGGAGACTTGTTCACGTTGAGTGTAGAATTGCCAACATCTATCGATGACGGCGTTGTCCAAAATACCTTTAGAAGTCCATTCCGAGACAACACTTTGGAAGTCATCCAAACTGTCATAGGTTAAAGCCCTCATCAGTGCAAAAAGACGGTTCAAAATGGTCGTAGTGTGCTCGCTACAAAACCGGTTATTATAATTTAAGCATATTTAAAAAACGTAAAATTAAGAACTTTTATTTTACACATATTTTTTTCGTAATAGTAATAAGATACTATACTTACGCCATACTCCTAGTATCAGTCACCAAATATATAGTTTTGAATGCCTCAATGACTGCAGTTTTACGGTCTTGTTCATTACAACGCATCATCTTTAACATTTCTGAAATAAAACAATCATTGTTAAATGTTCAAGCAAATAAATCAGTTTACCTAAAATCCCCTCGGACGCATTGTCAATTTGAAAATGATAGGCCGTAATAAAAAAATTAATGGCTTCATTAGAATCACTCATCGTTTGTGAAAAAAGCAGTGTTTTCATTGGTTCAATGGCCGAATAAGCTACTCTTAAAAAGTCCACCGTGTCTTCAAAATATTTAATGACACCTTCCAGAGTTTTAATTTTTTGAACATCTTCTTCTTTCATCCCGGCTCCAGTTTGTAATTCTGTCACAAATTTAACAGTGTTGATATAAAATGAATGCAGAAGAGTCATGTAGAGTTTGACTCGATCTTCGTTCGATTTTAACACATTTCGACATTCGGCAATGTTGTTTTTGAACCGGTGGCACAATTGGAAAGCTTCAGCGTACTTTTTCTCATGCAAGAGAGACTGAAGATGTTCCACATCCTGTTCAGTTTCAATCACTGGTGCTCGTTCAGTCCCCTCATCCTCATCGTCACCTTCTTCATCCTCATCGTCTATTCTCTTCAACTCTTCCTCCACCACTTTTAATACATCATTTTCTATCTCCGCCCATTCAGTTTCCAACTGTTGTACTTTCATCAAAAGCTGTTCTTTGTAAGCTGATTCCATCTTGCTCAACAATTCCCTTTTTTTAGCCAACTGTTCTTCAGCTTTCGTCAATTGAAGCTACAAGTTTTCATTATGAATCAAACTCATCACAACAATAAAACAATTACGTTTGCTCCGAATGGATTGTGTTCCAAAAAAGTCGTAACACAGTTGACTGCACATTTCCTAACCGCTGCTGATTTATCCAACAAATGTTTAATAACTTTACTCAAAACCTCATTTTGAAAGGCCAAAGGTATAGCATTCTCCTTCTGAAGTTTGGCCAAATGTTGTATAACTTTGGCTCGAATTACGGCCGAATTGTCCAAAATGTGTTCAATTAAAGTATCAAAACATTCATCGCGTGATTCCTTTTCCTGGTCGCTTAAATTGTGTTTTGTTAAAACGTTCAGAATGATTTCAGTTATGACGTTCAAAACGGCTTGACGGAGAGGAACTGACTGAAATGATTTGGATTAATTTTAGCAAAAAGTAAGTACAGAGAAAATACGTCGTGTGCTAGATATCGATTGAGATTTTCCAATTCGGGAAGAATTAAATTGGGGACTACCATAGCCAACTCTGTGAGAAAAATGGAACAACAACGAGTGCCTTGAACATCTTGAATCGTTTCGTCCGCTTGCCATTCGGTTGCCTCCTTTACGAGATGGTGGACCAATAATTGACAATTAAACTGTTCAATTATCATTTTGATGCCTTCGGGAACACAGTGCACCACGTGTTCGTACGTACATATATTTCTTATCATTCGCGCAACAAATGTCTCACCGTAATTGTACGATTTTACTAGATTACCAAATATTCCAAAAATATCCATTACCACCTGTTTCTCCTGCTTTATAGAAGGATTTTGTAAAAGAACAAAACACAATTCGCTCAACAAACCGATATAATCATGTTCTACAATCGGTGGTTCCCAGAGGGTATTTATCGGTCTTTGGATTATATTATTCAATGCGTTCAAAATTTCGGATTTATTTATTCCGGAGTTGTCACTTTTATTCTCCTTTTTACCTTTACCGAGCAAGTCGCCTTGTTTTTTTTTACTTTTTTCTTCTAAATTTAAAACGAATTGAACGAAAATGTAGGTCAGCATCTTTAGGGTGTTGACCATTTTCAATTTTGATTCTTCACTTAAGTTTTCTGGATCTTCGAGTAAGAAGAGAATCGTGTTGTTGAGCTCTTTGACCGCTTTAAGTAAACTGTTGAAGGCTTTCTGAATTATGTCCAAACGTACTTTACTGTCTTGATGTAAAATAGAGTAATAGGTATCGAAATTGTCCAAAATGAAGTATGGGCCTTCTTCGCGAAGACTTGTGTGGGCCTCTGTGACAAAAATTCGCAATTAAAAACTGACAATTACGATTTTCACTAAAACTGTAAGTTTTAAGAACAATTTGGCTTTATTTTTGTGATAAAGTTGAATTGTGATAAATTTTGATTTTTTGGATATTTTATAACTTCGTCACTTAGAAAACAACTTCTAAGGTTAGTCAGTTTCCAGTTTGTAAAAACGTTTGCATTGTTCAAAAACCAAACTATTGGTCGTAGATTGAGTTTCTGTAACCAAATCCATGGTTTGTCAAAGTTTTACCTTCTAGTTTTTTGACGATTTCAGATGGAACCACAACATGTTTCACTGAGTAGTTTCTACCACTCACGTCCAGAAGATCTGCTCGATCAGTGGGGATCGAAAAAAGCATCCCGTTCATTTTTTATCTAAAAACAAACATAATTATTAATTAATCATTTCAGTAATAATGAAACTTACTTAATAAGTAAAAATAGATTTAGGCACACTTACTACAGTTCACTAATACACTTTAAACAATTACAGGAGAAATAAAAACGTCTTTTAAAGAACACAATAAAAACATCCAAACACGACAGGGAAAACACAAATGACGGTTTAAAAATCATACAGCCAGGTTGCCGGATGTCGTTTCCGTTTAGTAGATATGTCTAAAAATGACTTTCAGGTAAAAAAAAAACATAGTTTTTTGAATTATTTTACTAAATTAAAAACAGCAGTTGTTTGGTATGACCCAAATAATTTTATAATTGATAATAAATATGCATTTTTTTAAATTGTCAATTTGGCAACAAGGTTAGAGTATTTGAATTTGAAAAACGGACGACGACGTAAAATTTCAAATGTTGTTGGTTTTAGGTTGAATTGTAAAAATTTTTATTACTATATTGTGCCATGGGGTTTTTGAAAACAATTATTTGTTGCGAAAAAAACATAACAAAAAAATATTAATGAAATGCGTGAAGATTCTGTTTGGTCCACTCTATTTTTCGCGCTTCGACGCCTCGTTGATTAAAACCAATTTACATATCACTTTTGACAGGACTACAATGTGACACGAATTGCAAAAAACTTTTCAACAAAAATAAACAATTAAAGGCAAGAATGGGTGTTTCCCGAGTGATAAAGACACTTTTATTAATTGTTGTGTGTTGTGTTTTTGTGGTGTCGGAAGATGTACCCGCCCCAAGCCGAACTTTACCAGCAGCTGTCTCTCCAGTGGCCGCCGAGGGGGGCCCCATTATGCTTCCAAACGACACGACTCACATGGGCCGCGAACACATGATAAAGGTGAATCACAATAAAGTCACACCGGATTTTGTGGTGGGTCAGAAAAGTGATAACAAGACGAGTGTACCTAAAAAAGGCGCTGTTTTGCCAGACTCTAAAGTCAAATCGACATCGTCGTCAACGACGACTACAACTACAAGTACGACGACGACGACAACCACAACCACCACTACGATACCCCCTAAACCAACGTTGACAATTGGCGAGGACGAAGAACCTCTAAATGAAAAACACGATATTAACAGACAGTCAGTTGTTGAGAAGCATAAAAAAACTGACTATGTTGTGCCTATTGTTGTTGTAATACTCTCAGTTCCTTTGGTAGCTATTATTTTTTCAGTTTTGTACAAACGCGGCTCAGATTGGTGGCAACATAGACATTATAGAAGGATGGACTTTCTTATCAACGGGATGTACGATAATTAATTCAATTCTCCAAAGATTTGACTGTGCTAACTGTCATCGCATTTATCTTAATCTTAGCTGTAAATACTTGTACTGTGCCTTACAAACGCAATTATTTTGTGATATTTCCAGATAATAATTTGTTGATTCTGTGTATTTTTCTACCATAATAAAAGTGAATAGAAATTGAAAACATTTATTATATTTGACATGTACACATAACCTCCTTGTTGTATATTATTTTTATTATATGTAAATATGACCCAATTCAAAGCAGAAGATAATTATTTTGAAATAATTTATGATAACAAACTGCATGAGAAAGTAACTTGAGCCAAAATACTATTTTTTTCTTTTGATTTTACTAAATTTGACATTTAAACATAACCTCACCTTGTCCATCATGACCTTTCTTCTAATTCCATCAAATCCGCCCGAATAGTGCGATAATGACTGAAAAATACGCTTTAGTCGAACATTCCAGTACGTTAAACAACATTATACGCAACACATTTGAAACGACACACCGAATAAAAGTAATTAAAGGTTACGAGCTTTGCCCCTTTTTCATAAATCTGTTTCCAGTTCACAGCGTTTGATGTTTCCCACAAATATGCTATTTTCGGCGTTAACAGTGGTGGCATTTATATTTTCAGTCGTGAGTCTTGCCAGTTTCTCAAATTAATCCCCAGTACTGTAAGAATTGACTTCCCATATTTTACCCCCCAAAAACACCGATTTTGTAGCATGGCCCTGCAAATTTACTTTTTATTTCCCCAAACGAAAAAAATCTCGCCATTGCCGTTTTAACAGGACTTGTTGTTGTCCTTGAGGACTTCTCAGAAACAGACTTCCAACAACAAATTTTCACTGAACATGAAGGCAACAACATAACTGCTATAAAATGGAACGGAAACGATTTATACTGCGGGGACAACACTGGCCGTGTTTCTGTGGTAGCTCTCCGGAATTTTTTGGTAAAACTTGCCCAAACCTCCAGCAAGTGAAAAATAAATCAAATTTCAGACAGTGTTTCAAACTCCAGTCGCTTGTCTCATGCATTTGGATTCTCCAATCGTGCAACTCGACACCTACTCTAAATTTCTCCTAGTGTCGACGCAAACTCGTTCGTTGTTATGTGACACAGAGTCCGAAAAATACCGACAAATTGGTAAAAAAATGCGCGACGGCACTTTTGGCGCCTGTTTTGTTACCGCGGGGAATCCAGATAAAATTAGCGACACCAGTGCACGTACTAGAGGCCTTTTTGAAATTTTGGGCGACTCTGAACAACTATCAGCACCCATGAACGACGATAAAGTCAAGATTTATTGCGCCAGACCGGGGGTGAGACTTTGGCAGGCCGATTTTCAAGCCAACGTTGTTGTAACTCACCAGTTTAGATCGTCTTTAGGACTAAATTCTAGCAAGGTTGTTCAATGGGACGATTCCGACCAACTTAAAATGAAAATTTTGCCTGCTAAAATCGGGGAATTTAATTTCGGAAAAATTTACAGTTTTTTGAACAGATTTATTTTGACTTTTCGAGACGATGGTTGTTATATTTTTGACCCATTTTCAAGTACTTTTCAATACTGGAGTACTCATGCGAGTATAAAAGACGTAAAAATTGTTGATTCGTTTTTGTATGTTTGGCATAACGATTTAGAAGTTAGCGTTTTGTCGTTGTTGACTGTTGAAGAGTTGGTTTTGAGGAGTTTAATGAGGAAAAAGTATAAATTATGTTCCGAAATTTGCTTAGAGTTTTATGATGATGTCCAATTATTGATTGAGACGTCAAAAAAAATTCATTTAATTTCGATTTTAGAATCAAAGTTAGACGATTGTGAAGTGTTACTTAAATTAGGTCCGATTTTTAAACGCTTGAAAGACTGTGCGGCAATACCGACTCTAGAAAGATATAAAAATGGAATTGTTACAGTTAATGCCTTACCCGTTTTACCAGAATCGGTTGAAAATTTTCAAGGTGATAAAGACACCAAAAAACAAGAAAACAGTATTTTAGTCGAGCAATTTAAGGTTAATAAAATTAATAAGACTATTGAAACGAGCGATTTTACTCAATTTATGAAGACTTTAAATCCGAATGAACTTTACGATGTTATCCGACAGTTTGAGCAAGAATCGAGCGAAAGTTGTGACGACTGGTGCAAAGAAATGTTTTTGAAATATATAAAAATTTCTCCCGAAATCAATCCTGAGGCTTTAGACTACACATACCAAGCTTTTTTTCACTTCAACATGAACAAGAAATTTGTTTGTAGTTGCAATTTTCCTCTACCTCAAGCTCACGAATTTCGGCCAAAATTTTACGAAATAGGAACTAAACTAATGGATAAGTCCGATCATTACGAAGACTTTCTCAAAAATGTTCCATACATGTATAAATACGTTTTGGAAAAAATCAGTGATACGAAAGAAATTCACCTAAAGTTGCCTCTCATAATTCAGTTTAGTGACTCCAAAATCATTGAAATTCACTTGAATAAACTTACTTATGATCTTTGGGACGAGTCAATTTGCTTTTTACTTAAATTAAAGTCTGGTCAGTGCCTGAATTGTGGTGCCAAAGTCGATATTGCAGCTACTTTCGACTGGACAAATTTCGGAACAAAAATAGTCGATTCCATAAAGCCAACCAACGCTCTTAAACTATTTAAACGTTACGCTCATCTATTACCTAAAGGCGAATTAAAGCCATTTTTTTATCAGTATTGCATCTTTTCAACCGCTTCGAATATAAAAAACGACATTTTTAAGAGAACTTTAGAGAATGAAAATGCCAGTAAGCAGGTTGGTTTTTTTACTAGTTTACCAGTGATGGAATTTAATTATTTTTAGTTTGAAACAGCCGTAGGAGGATATCTACGTAAGAAATATTTGTGTGGTGATTTATACGACCCACCCAATCGCAATTCAATGGATTTAATAAATTGTGATCACTGCCACTTGCCTTTAAAAATACCAATACTCGAAGAAAATACAAAATTGACATGTGGACATAACTACCATCAAACGTGTCTGTTACACAATAAGAGTCAATGTCCGAAGTGTGAACTTTTATAATTTTTACAATGCAATAAATTTTAAAAGAGCAATTGGCGCTTTAATTTGAATTCCTAGTGACTTGGTACATTGGTACACCTGACAAATCGAATTTCTTTGGTCCACGAAATTCGTAAAAAATAATAATATATTATTTTATAAATTTTGTGGTGGGTCACAGAAGTTACATTTAAAAATCCTGTTAACATTCTTAAGTCTGAACCCTACAATTGTGTACTTGGGCCCCAAATTACATTTTTTTGAGATTTGGTTACTTTAACTGGTATGGTTGGCAACTCACATTGTGGAAAAAGTGTCATGGCAGTACAAATGTAAAAGTAACAGTAAACTTTGTGTTCCTGTAATTAATTTGAGCCTTATTTAGAAAGTTACTGATTGTTTAATAATGTGTGAGTTCGTCCGAAATCAAATTGTTTAAAAAATTAAAAGTGTAAGTGTGTATTATTACAACGATGATGGAATTATCACTCGAAGTGCCAGATGATATCCTAAACGCCTATAGAACACAAAAAGGAGATATGATGTGCCCCCCTTCGGTTTCTTGCCTATTACCGGAAGATAACGACATCATCGATTCGTCCAAATTTAATTTCAGCGACGACGAAAATTGGTAATGTCGACAATTAGTCACATTGCCTCATTTATAGCCCCCAGAACGGCATTTACGATTCTGTTGTTGTCGTACAGTAGTCGTTTTACTCAGTATATTTGAACAGATTTGTGCCATTTTTTTTATAAAAAATTAAAATTTTCGGTCACGAGCCGTCTATCTGAAGGATATTTTGTTATTTCAGGAGAAATACACATCTCAAATGTGGAATGTGTATATTTATTGAAAAATTGTTTATATTTTGATTTTTTATTATTATTTTCAGTATACAATTTTTAATAATCCAACTTTTTACGAACTATAGGGCAGGCTAAACGACTACTGTGGGTCGAGTCGTGGGGACATTTTAACATTATGTTTTTAATGTTATTATTTGGCTACAGGTTGTGCGAATGCTCAAGTAAATCAAACACAGACACAGACCTCCAGAACTGGCTTTACGGTGACGGTGACGAGTCCGCCCCTCGGGACTCTAAACTCAAAAATATCGACACTCGGACTTTTACGCGCCCGAAAAAACGTTTCACACGCCCAAGTATAGAAAAATACAATGAAGAATTATATGGTAACGACCTAAAAGAATTGACCGATAGCGGAATCCAGTTAAATGGGTGCTCGCAGGACGAAACGCCGACTAAACCACTTCATTTTGACTTGGGTCAAGCTTCTACTAGTGTTTATTTTGATAATATTTTAGCGAATGCTCCCATGGTAGATTCGTTTCAAAATATGTCACCTCCTAGTCTTGTAAATTCAATGTGTTCGTCGACTTTTGCGAATTTGATGGAGAATAGTTTTATTAAAAATGATCCGGTTTTGAGGGAAATTAGGGATACTGATTTTACCGTATCGATATTGCAGCAAGAAACTGAACCCATGTTTCAATCTATTACAGAGAGTTGTAGTAGTCTGAATTCGGATATTCCGGAACATTTTCTCAAGAAGGTTTCGTTTGAGGAAAAAAACGAGGATGAAGACACGATTATCTTGAATACGACTTTTGCCAAAGAGGATTTAAAAGATCGTACGTTTGTTATTTTGCCAAATAAACAAAAACATAATATTTATTTATTTTGCAGACACTGTAACAGTCAATGATATCTTGAATAACACTTTTGCCAAACAGGATTTAAGGGATCGTACGTTTGTAATTTGTAATTGTCAAATAAACTAAAACATAATATTTTTTGTAGAGACTGTAACAATCAATGATACCAAGATTGAAGAGAGATTAGAAGGGAAACAAACGAAAAATGAAACATTTAACACATATCAAAGCGTACCTAAAAGCACAAATCGATTCAGCGACAGTCAAGTATTAAATCACACTTTCCAGCGCCGAAAAATCACGAAACCCGCACTTGTAAAAAGAGATTTAAATTCGACAATAACTGTAGATTCTGCAAAAAACACACCAGATCACGAGAAATCATTCGAAAATATCAAACGTTTACTTGATAGAAGAGGCTCACCTTCGCTTGACCTAAACCGTCTCAGTTACCTCGCCGATAAAAACGAACAAATGAACGCTACTTTCCCAAGTGAGATTCCGAAACGTAACTCTTTTGGCTCGACCGACTCTGGTGAAAATTTAGACTTTATGAGTCTTTCCTCCGGTAGTAGTAAAAGCTCAAAAGTGCGTAGCACTGACGGCTTGAATAAAATTGTCGATCTCCAAATCATGTCGACCCCCAAACCCCGGTCAAAAACCACGGCTCTGTGGCAAAATCACGAAATTTCACCAATTAGGGACCGCAATTCCGACCCTGAACTGTCTTCCAACGAACTACCGAAAGCTATCAGAAAACAAAAGAGCGTTGGTCACCTAGCACAGAAATTACCCAATCCGAAAAGCGTCAACACTTTGACGAAAAATCCAATTCGGGGTTCGCAACCAAACTTGAAAATCAGCGAAACTCGAACATTGCAAAAACCCACGAATTTGAATTCTATGGGGCACGCTCTGAAGGGCTCCTACACAAGTCTTAAACCGACCAATCCTAATTTGCCAGTCGCCCCGCCTCCTTTAGATACCACTGTAACAGTAAAAAATCCGACTGTGGCTCAGGTGAGTTGTTTTTTTTTGCGGTTGGGGGTATGTTAAGGTGTTGTAGGTGTCACCAGTGCCAAGGGAAGTGCCCAAAAGTCAAGATGCTCAATTTGCAAAACCCCAGCCCCCCAGGAGTGGGTTGCCGAGGCCGGTTACGGGGATTCCCAGACCGGTCTCTAGGATTCCCGCGCCAAAAAGTGTTAGGTGAGTTTTGGGGGATTTACTGGAGGACAATATAATTATGGGGGTTGTGATTTCTAGGCCTTTTTCTAAGTCGGCGGGGTATCAAGGGAGACACTAGTTGTATATAATATCAATATTTAGTGCCTTATTTGAATGAAAAAAATATATATCTTAATTAATTATTGTTATGTAAGTTTTTGCCAAGTTTGTTTTAAAGCAATATAGGTTGAGTCTTTGAAACTAAATCAATTGTATTTCGAACCACATGACAAAAAACCGACTGATTTACATTGAAATAAATTTATAAATATGTACATTTGCTAATTTATAGTCTTTGTCGAAGCTTTTGTAATGTGATTGAATCTCTATATTGTATAAACTATTTTGATAAAAGAATGTGTGATATAAATTTGTGTATTCTGATTGTGTTTATAATTATATCCATAAGTGCCTTTTTACGTCATATTTATTTCATTAATAAGTAAATGGTTTGTTGTTATTGCGTTGTAATAACTTCGTAACCACTTTTAATGGTTAATAATTACTTCAATATATTTTAGTCATATTTTGAAAGTGATTTATTTCTACTAATGTGACTTTTATCATTTGTTAATTTTTGTACTAATAAAAAAATCTTAAGAAAGTTGTATTTTTATTGCCACCCTCAAATCGGGCTTCCACAATTAATTGATTTAGAAAAACGCATTGTTCAGTATACTGAATGACAAAATCTAATGTCACTTGTCAAAAAATGACATAACCTAAAAGGCCGCGTCATTACATTATAAATAATAAATGTTTTTAATATTTTTCTATGGAATTAAATAAATTTACTAGTCAATTAAGTTAAGATTTTAGCATATTACAAAATGGATTTACACAAACCGGTGGATATAGCGAATAAGGTAACAAAAATGACTTTCCGATTTTCTTATCTAATAATTGGATTATAGTCGGTTGAGGAATTAACACCTGAGGAAAAATGGAGGCTAGAGCATCAGAAATTACATGAGCAACACAAAGGGCACGAAAAAATGCACGCAGAGATGGTCCTTATACTAATTCTAACTTTAGTAGTAGCCCAAGTAGTTTTAATTGAATGGAAAAAACGCCATTCCCGCTCGTATCTTGTACATACTGCCACGTATAGAATATTCCCAACTAACGCCTAATTTTCAGTTAGTAACGCTACTCGGAATGTGGATAATTCCATTAATTATATGTCTGCGTAATCGCTGGTGGCGTTTCATCTATATCTGGTTGCTATTTTCATGTATCACAAGTCTAATAGTACGAAAAGCGATGCAAAAACCTATCACGGGTACCACCCCACGGTAACACTCTCTCCAGCACGCACCCTCATCTAAATCTCATTTTTTAGACTAGTCTATAAATGGTTTCTTTTTATCTATAAACTAAGCTACGTTTTGGGTATCTTAGGCTACTTTATCATGATGGCGACTTTTTTCGGTCTCAATTTAGTTTTTAACGCAAAAGCTAACACTTGGATGGACTGCGCTTTACTTTTAGTTTTTTACGGGTTATATTACGGCGTTTTGGGACGCGACATTTCTGAGATTTGCGCCGATAAAATGGCTTCGCATGTTGGGGTAAATAAGAGCACACTTTTTCGCTGGTTTCTAATCACCGGTTCCAGTATTACACTAATCAAGGCATGCCAACGCGGAATTTGGATCCCTCAGTGTGTGCTGTTTGCGGAAATAAATTATTAGTTAGTGAAAATGAAGAGGGGGTCATAGAAAACACCTACAAGCTGACTTGTGACCACGTGTAAGGCCTTTTTTCAAACAAACGCATCTTTGTAATTTATTTTACAGGTTTCATGAGTTTTGTATACGAGGGTGGTGTATCGTGGGTAAAAAACAGACGTGTCCCTATTGTAAGGAGAAAGTTGACTTAAAAAAAATGTTTTGTAATCCATGGGAGAAGCCGCATGTGCTTTACGGGCAGCTACTGGACTGGATTAGGTGGCTCGTGGCTTGGCAACCCATGATTTTGTTTCTGGTACAAGGGATTAATTGGGTTCTGGGGCTAGAATAAGGGTTGTTTAAGCAATGAAAAAATGTTTTAAAGCAAAATGACTTTTTTTATTCCTTGAATCCAGTTGCTGTTGAAATTTTTTGACACTTGACCTGTCAAAAAGTGACATTTCGTAACTTTAATGCAAGAAAATGAGTGTAAAAATGATAAAATAATTTTAGTTTTATATGTCTGGAAATACAATGTTTTTAGCAAGGATGCAACTCAAAATAGCAGATTTTAAATATTGAGGTCTGTTGGTGGCGCCGCTGTGGCAGATTTCGTAACTAAAAGAATTGAAGTGGAAATAGTTTAGTGACATTAGTGGCCGTTTACGAGTCGGTTGTGTGGTGAATTTATAATTTTTTTATTTATCTCAAGCGTTTAATGTTTGGGAGAGGTTGAGACAATCCTCGTGTGCATGTTTTAACCCCACCTCGTGGTCCGGATACGTTCTTTTGTTTTTTCTCATCAACCTGATCCAGGTGAGTTCAAGCCGATGACGTTATACCCACTGAAAGCCACCTTCCATATTCATTACAATTAAAAACGTGTGTGAATTCGTGTTCATAAATCCGGTTATGTATAGTGAACGCCTACTCTTAGGGTAGGTAAGTGAACTACCTGTGAAGGCCGCTCGGGCACCTGTAGGAGTCGGAAGCTGGGGTCCTCCCAACGGGGGACATGAAATTCTTATGACCGGTATTCGCCCCATTAGAATCTATTTACATGCCGCAACCGCTTTCTCGTTTTCTGATAACTCCAGTCGATATCTCCGGTTTGGTGGGACGCGCTTCTTCGATCTGTTGGGCTTTTATTAGAATGTTTTGTCAATTGTTGAACACTCCACATAATCAATTTGCATAAACGACGCAATACTACGGCTATTGAAAATTTTTCGGACCGGATTTCCGTTAATACCAACCCAGGAAAAAATGACGGGTTTTGAAAGTCGGGGCGAAATAGAGGCTAAAAAGACGCTGAGTGGGTGAGTCGTATGATTGTTTTTTAATTATGTATGGAGATCAATGAAATGATCATTATCACAATCGATAACAACAACTCCTGTTGTCTTACCAGAATGATTTCAGGAAGATATTAATCAGTTAATATTCAAAGACAGACCGGACTCTTCAACTTATAAACGATACGTTTATCCAACTGTTTTCAACTTTGGTAGGTGTTATCTACAGTTGCTTATAGTGACTCACAAATGCATACAAATTAAAAATAAATAATGAATAAATGCGTGAGAATCTTGAAAAGTATCGTTTACGATGATATGCAAACTATTGGTGATAAATTTTGTAAATAAATACTTTAATTACAAGGAAAATCAACAACTCATCATTTATCCTTTTAAATACTGAATGTCCGGAAAACACGTTGAAAGATTTCGGCGGGTGGTTCTCTAGGTCAAAATAAGAAAGAAAGTTCCTATAGACCTATGCCCGGAAATGCTTCCTTTTTTTCAATTATCTCAGTAACCAGTGAACATAAATTTACGAGAGTTTGCATATGGAGTAATTTTTGGCGCTGAATCTATGGCTGAACAAAAATTGTGTATGTACCCTAATTGGGGGTCGTAGACACTGGACTCAATCTATTTAAGGCGTAAAATTTTACTTTGGAAGAATTTTTTGATTTTCTTTGACAGATTTGGATTTATTGGCTAATTTTCTTCAAAAAATTTTCTTTGTGTTACGCACGTTTTCAAGAAAAACGAGGTTTTATTTTAAATCATACACCGACCTTTATTCGGAAAAGCAACTCACGCAGTAAGAGACATATGACATAGGGAAACACCCCCCCGAAATCTTGCAACGTTTTTTCCGGACATTCTATATATGCATATTTTTCTCTATTAAAAAAGCTTCAGACACATTATGCTTATTTTTTTATTACAAAAATGTGATGTATTTTTGTTAAAGCTAACTGTAACTGGTAACAAGTAAGAAACCTAATTTAGTAAATAAGCAGGAAATGTAAAAATTTGTTCCCAAAATTTAGGTAAATAAAATAACAAAATACTTATGTATCATATTTTATCCGTAGATGATTCATTATTATTGATAGAGGTTAATTAAAAACGTAGAAATCAATTTTGTGTTATCATAATTGTGAAACGGGAAGTAATATCCAGTTTAGATAATTTTAATAAAATAGCTTCCGTTATCCAAATAATAATCCAACAAAAAAAAAAAACAGTTTGATGCTTTTTGAAAATCCACTGTAGAAATTTGACTTGTCAAAACCTCCAAAATACCAAGAATACCACCGACAACACAGAATATATCAAGGTCAAACTTGGGTTATTATCTAAGGGCCGTTTTACATTTAATATCAATAGATTAGCTACCATTTTTTTGTGGGTGATCTAACTATTTATCGATTTATCGGTTTTACTTATTAGGACCGATAATATAGCTATCCGTTTAAAGTTCATATAGGGACTAGAAATGTTTAGAGGCAAATACATATTTTTTTTATTTCTTTAAAAAGCTTGTTTGGTACAAAAACAGTTATGAAAGAGAAATAAACAGAGTTACAATGAATAATTTTCGTTTTGTTTGAATTATAAATAAAATGTATTCCAAGTGATTTATTTACATCCTTGAGGGAAGCTAATTAAAATTGTGGGAATTCATTTAACCGTCATAAATATCCCGAATCAGAATCGTAATTAAACTTGTAACACAGTAGTTGAACGAAGTTTTAATAAACATGAATTTTAGAGTACTTTTCAAAGTTCTTTCATTGCTCTACAAAAGGATAATAAATCGTAATCAAGCCAGGACATGTGTGAACCAAATGCGACAATAGTTGACTGTATCTTGTTACCTACTTTCTTCACAATCAATTTTTTAATTGATGCTTCGGAATGGGATGCAAATGATTGATTACGGCACGACTAATAAAATAGAATGGAAATCGAGCGGAAAATTTGAAAATAATAAAATTAAACATTGAAAGAGAACGAGAAATGCTGGCAAAAAAATGTAACTTCAATTGCGGAAACAAACTAAAAGTTTTGTTTTTTTTCTTTAATTAAAATCGTTGGTCGGTGGAAAAATTCCATTGGCACGTACTCCACTAATCGCTAATTAAACGAATTTGCATGGAGCGAGCCGACATGGAAAATCAAGCAAGAAGTAAATGGGACGAGAACTGTTCTGATAACGACACTCGAATCGGTTGTGATTAAAATGGATTAATTTGTCCAATTTTGTCACTCAAATTTAAGCGCAAAATGAACTTTTAACTACTTTTTCTAGATTATTAATAATGAAAGTCACTTAAAACAATTCCTCTTACGAGATGTTTAGTTGACAATCGATTTAAATGCATCGATGTCACGGCCGGGCGAAATTGTCGACAAAGATGTCTCATAACTGCACCGCATTCTTCGCGTATGAGAGCGTCTCATGGTCGTGTTTCCTTGAAATGAAGAGACTCTCCCACCTGGGGGTCAACATCTCAACCGTAAAATTTAATCAGGCGAGAATTTTACTAAAAAAATATTTCTATAAATAGGTGTGGCTGTTTTATCATTTTATCTCTCAATTTTGAAACGATTGATTGAGATTGATGATGCATCGTGATGGTATTAAAAGCAAAAATTATTAACGGTGCAGATAAGATGAGAAGTATTTTAATTATTGCAGCTGTTATGAATATGAATTGTGGTATTTGCGATAAAATAATCAGGATATGTCTAACGATAGTAAAAAAGTGTTTACTTGTCCCAATTATAAGTAAACTAGAGAGAGATATTCTAGTCGTAATTGCATACAATAAACAGTCTATGAGTAAGAGTCATTATCGACGGATTTACGTCCGATTTCAATTAACAAAGTGTGAGGAAAATTCGGTTTTCGCGATCGTTGATTTTAAGTTTGATTGAGATCAAGACGCTGAAGGCAACGACCTTTAAATTATACTTCTCGTTAATTGGTTACAATGGTCTAGCGAGTTTATAACTGATAATGCATTTGCAAATGCATTAACATGCAAGACTTGGAGGAATAAAAATTGTTTTAGCCTTGACTTAAGGAATGACGCTAGTCATACTCATAACTGAACGTAAAAGTTAAATTTTCACGTATTTTATAGTTTTATTTCTCTTATCTTTATCTCAATATGTATTCGGTAATCAAAATGTTTATTTGATTTAGTGGCGTTTTGACCTAGACATTCCATTTATTATTTCACTCCAGTTTTATATGATTGTTTGTAATTGATCACAGTTTTTGTAAACAAAGCGTTTCCATCTTATCGATCGTTTTATTGAGGTTTTCTTGCATCAGTTCCGGCCGATTGTTCTGTTTCATTTTCATTTTCTCACGATGTAAAATTGAAACCAATTTGGAATAAATCGTGCGAAATTTCATAAGATTCTAAAGTGCGTAATGTAAGAGAAGAATAATTTTGTGCTATCATGAAATCAGATAAATAGACAAAAGGTATTTATTAGTGACGCTAATAATTATGAAACGAGATGCGGTATCTGGCTATTAGGACAATATGTATTTCAATATCTTTCCACACCTAAGCAAACTTACTGAAAATTTTAAACAGTGCATAGAATAAACTGATCATATAAAAGTTTGTTTGCCGTTACATGATTTTTTTAATGTTATTTTTTAAATGTATTTCAGTTTTCAACAATTTTTATTTTCTTTTTTTGAAAACTAAAAATTTGTTTCAGTTACCAGTCCAAAAATTGTTAATGTTAGTTTTTATTTTATTTTATTTTCATGTTGTTTAATTTTTTAATATGTAAAATAGGCTTTTGGTTCTTAAACTTAATATTATAATAAAAATATTAAAAGTAATCAAATTGTTTTATTAATCCGCAAAATGTGTATTTAATACTGAAATTATTGTTATGCCAGCATTGTTAATTCATATTATTATGTTTTCAGCATTTCCACGTGTCCCATTTTTACAGCAAGTCTTTAATTTAATTTTGACCATTTCCCATAACCCTTTACAAATAATTTATCACATCATTACGCGCCAACGACATCCACGTGTAACTGACCTAAATCTTCGTTTTCGAACCAATCGATCGAAAAAAACTAACCTATCGTCAATAAATTCTTTGTTTCTCACACGCCTACAAACCGTGCAATTATCCCACACCAAACAATCTGGCGCGATCACACACACCGATAAGACAACCACGGTCCATATTTCGCAAGCTGTGTTTTCCGAGTCACCAAACTATCTCCTCGACGATGTTTGCATTGTTGTTATCAAGACAACAACAGCGTCACGCGACGAGCCGCCAATGGAACAAACCGAAGCCCCAAAACGTAAATATCGGTCATTAAGCTGTCGTCGCCTTGACTCAGTTCCGTTGTGAACGTCGCGACGCCCAACTTATTCACAGGTGTCATCTAATCGAGGCCCCCCATAACTGAAGAATGCGGTTCGTCCAGAATACCATCATTGGAATTTCTTGTTGAATCGGGCAATCGGGACAACCATTATCATATCATCATCATGGATTGCTGCTTTACCATCAGGTGGGATAGCGGCCCGATAATAGCAATTAAATCTATTTGGGATTTGGAGCGAGAAGTGTGTGAATAAAATTTTCGAATTTTTGTACTTTAACGGGATTTAGGTCGATACGCGTGTGATTGCGATGGTCAGCGCGTAATTGGATTATTAAAGAGAGGAAAAAATTGACGACGTGGAGGAAACGGGACGGCAAATCGACGTGATCATTAGGATTTTTTACTGGCGGATTTTATTGCAAAAATAACTATTCGACACGAAGTACACGGAAAATGTGTTTATTTTTCTCGACTTTAATAGTTATACCGGCATTTTAGATCTCGCAGGTTGGGGTCACTTACCCACAAGTGACGGAGCATAATAATACGTTAAAAAACTAGTTGGTAACATAAATTCTATTTAGTATCATTTCGATATTTAAAAAAGTTTTTGATTTGTCATGAAAGTATGAAGTTGAACTAAGGAGTTTATAAATGATTTTCCCGTCTGTTTATGCGAGATTTTTGATATCACGATGTATTAATAATACATATAATGGATCGTACAAAATTCAAGGTTGTACATACTTTTTTTAGGTTTTATAAATGCTTCAGAGACATGGAAAATGTGTTTTTTTCAACTAAATATGGGACTTATCAAGAACCTTGGCTTTATGTAGGATTATTAAATGAATGGAAACAAAAGTCTATTATCCCACTGTTTTTTTATAAGTAATTTGTCTAAATATTACACGTACTCGTTGAAAAAGAAGCATTTAAAATAAAACAATTTTGATTTCATTTCTTATGGAAAATAAATAATTAATGATTAATTGACTCGTAAATTTGTAGTGAGAGTTAAAAATGTTCTATAAATATTTAACAAATTAATGTTATTTATAGAAACGATTAAAAATAAATCAATTAAAACGGTTTAAAAACTCACCAATCAAATTGCATTTTTTGTCTGAATATTTTCATCAAAATTTTTAAAACGAGCAGTAAAAAGTGAGCTCACATAATCTCTCTCCCATATCAGTGATTTAAAGTCCGATTACACAAAATAGACCAAACAATTTCTATGTCACGGAAAACGCTATCAACTTTAATTATCACGAATGCCATTCAATTTTCCCATTTGACAACGTAATTACTGCACGCCACTGCCCGAGACCGTGCGGACAAAACAGAAATGTTTGAAATAATAATACTGAACTCATAGAACATGATTTTCAGTGGAAATTTATGGTTGCAAATCTAATAAAATAATTTTCCGAAGGTAAACAAGTTTTATGCATTATGACTTATGACTAATGGTCCCCCCTTAAAGTAGTAAAAATTCCGTTTCAGGTGCGGAGGCCGAACCATGTCGCATCACAGCGATGACAACATGCTGATCGCGACCAGCGACTCCTTCTGGGAACCGGGCAATTACAAGAAAACCACCAAGAGGATCGAAGACGGCTACAAGCTGTGCACCGAACTGATGACCTTAGTGAACGAGCGCGCAGAGATCGAAAAGGCGTACGCGAAGAGTCTCAAGACATGGTCGAAGAAGTGGAACGACTCTATTGAGAAGGGACCGGAATACGGAACTACGGAAGCGGCCTGGAAGGGAGTCCTCGGCGAAGCCGACAGACGATGTGATCTTCATACGAAAATTAGAGACAATCTCACCAACGATGTGATAAATAAAATTAAAGTCTGGCAGAAAGATGCATATCATAAAGTAAGTTGTCGTAACAACTAAAGGGTGAATCTAATTTTATTTCATTTTTAAGTCGATGATGAATATTAAAGAAAAGAAAGATATGGACGATGCGTTTAAAAAAGCACAGAAACCATGGGCGAAGTTGCTGCAAAAGGTCGAAAAGGCCAAGAGTGATTATCACACGGCGTGTAAAACGGAAAAGTCAGCGGCCAATCAGGAGAGGAATGCAGCAGGGGATAGCTCGTTTTCGGCCGATCAGGTGAGAAATTTTTTACAATTACTCTCAAACACATTAGCACTTTAATCTTGTTTTTGCACAAGCGACAGACTATGGTAAGTAGCACTTTTAACTATACTTATCAAAAATAAATTAAACAAGTCACACTTTCGTCTAATTACAATTTTCTGCTTTTTGCGATAACAATTACAAAATCCGTGATTCCAGAATCGCCTTGACGTAAATGCGTTCCTAATTTTTAATCACACGCTACAACATGTAAAAATGTTTTTTTGCTTGTAAAAAGTGAATTTTGATTGTTCTTCAGGTGAAAAAGATGCAAGACCGTGTCCAGAAATCAAAGGAAGAGGTGCAAAAATGCAAAGAAAAGTACGAATTGGCCCTGCAAGAGATCAATCAATACAATCCTAAATACATGGAAGATATGACCGTAGTATTTGACAAATGCCAAGAAATGGAAGCTCAAAGGTTGAATTTTATCAAAGGGACCCTTTTCGACATCCACAAATACCTAAATGTTTCCCAAGACCCGACGTAAGTGAAAATTACGTGTTGTAATACCTGATAAGTGATAGCATACATCCAAGTAGATAATACAATCGTTACATAATACTAAAGTCCGTTTCACACTCGCAGGTTACAACAAATTTACGAGGAATTGTACCACACGATTAATAATGCCGACTATGAGAAGGACTTGAAATGGTGGTCAAACAACCATGGGGTGAACATGGCTATGAATTGGCCGCAATTCGAGGTATTGCCCCCGACTAATCCCCTATTGCATGAGTTTTTGTTTGTTTACGTGTTTGGTGTTTTTTTGATTAGGATTATACCGAGGAATTCCGCGATATACACAAAGGCAAATCGAAGGATTCGGCCACGTCCGGCATCACGTTAATAAACCAGAGGCCCGTCGGGGAAGACTTGCATGTAGGCTGCTTTTATTTTATTTTTGCATGACTTTCCTGAGTATTGTTCGTACAAAAATTGATTTTTCCCATTTGCGATAGGAATATTCCAGCAATAACAAAGCATTGAAAGCTAAAACTACCGTGACTGCTGTCAAAGTCAACAATACGCCGCCAGTTCAGAAGAAGGACGTCAAACCGGCGACAGTTGAAAAGGTCGAGAGTCCTGCGAATCGAGCGTCGACTATAACGTATGATTTCTTGTTATTTTGAGCGAGAGGGTGATGGGGTGGTTGTAGGAACGGGTCGAGTACAAAAGATGCGAATCCTTTTGACGAGGAGGAGTGGGACGAGAGTGATGCCCTGGTGGATAATGGGGAGCCGGGGGTTCCGGTTAAGGCGTTGTATGACTATGAAGGAGCGGAAAACGACGAACTAAGTTTCAAAACAGGTAAAATTTGATTTTTTTAAGCAACCATTAGTAAGTGGGTTCCAGGTGACATATTTGAGAAATTAGAAGATGAGGACGAGCAAGGATGGTGTAAGGGGCGTAAAGACGGGCGAGTGGGGCTGTATCCAGCCAATTATGTTGAAGTGGTGCCACATTGATACGTGTCAAAATGTTAATTGTTGTTATTTTTGAAATATATAGAGCTATTGCTCGTTACGAAATATAAGTTTTTGTTGACTGGCATAAGTATTGCCTTACAGTATTGTACAAATTGATGGGATAAAAACAGATTATAATTTATGATATTATGAAGCATTTTTTTCTGTTCGGTTGTAACGTTTTTTTAGAGAATATAACGTAATAGTGTTAGGCCTACTCATTGCATTAATGTATATACATTTGATTAAATCAGAACACTTCCAGTGGGTACATATGATCATTTAGTTTAGGTATTTGTAAATTATTACCTAGAATAGAGTGATTATAAATTGTATATAACGTAAAAACAGTAATAAATTATAATCTATTTTATAGCGATTTCTTGCTTGACCTGTTAAAAAAGAGCCATTTATTTTGTATTTTCTGTTTTTATTAATCAAGTTACATAAATAAAATAATTTACACTTAAAACCACTTCTTTAATTACACAAAATTAGTACCTATACTTGGTTGAATAATCTTTAGGAGATACAACCAAACCACGTCCTTTCCTAGCTCCCCTATACACAGTTTCAATAATATCAATCATTTCTTGTTTATCCTCCAAAGGCCAGTTTATTTTATTATTATTACCAGTACCTAAATCAATCATGATGTGTTTATTTCTGAAGAAGAACATTACAGTACAAGGATCGTACAATTCATACCTAAAAACATACACATTAGGCCTCAACCGTTGC
This sequence comes from Tribolium madens, assembly GCF_015345945.1. Lineage (NCBI taxonomy): Eukaryota > Metazoa > Arthropoda > Insecta > Coleoptera > Tenebrionidae > Tribolium > Tribolium madens. The sequence goes on along the minus strand of NW_025400985.1, from coordinate 8,266,763 downwards.
AAAAAATATTCACAATTACATTTTATTAAAATCTGGAACTTCCGTAATATCCACAAGATAAATAACAGCAAAGTTTTTCACTTTTTCGGCGATACTATACATAACTTCGTCCATTTTCATACAAGAGGGGTCCCAGTCGTGTCCAAAACGAATCACCTAAAAGGGAAAATTAACAAGGGGTAAAAAAGGAGCCCGGGAAACACTTACCACGACTCGGTCCTCTTCAGACAATATGGCTTGGTCCACTTGCCAGCCGTTGTGTAAATGAGCCAACATATACGACATTTTGACTGTTTTGTTCAAAATGCGCCACAAACAAGCTTAAATTTCGAAAATACAAACAATAATAACAGAAATAATGACAACAACTGTCAGTGTGTCAATGTCAAATTGCCAAATGTCGCAATGTCGATAATGTAGGAATCGTGGTAAGAATTTTCTAGAAACGTAACAGGCGTCATCTATTACGTTAATTACTTTACTAAATTTTAACATAAAAAAATGTTTTAGGGAATATTGTTCTTGTATTTTGTTTATTTCGTTAATTGCGGCGTGATGAATTAAAAAATAGTTATTTATGTATCAATTACGCAAAATAGGGTTTTAGGGGACGAATCGTAATTAATGACGAGGCGACGTAGGAGCCGAGCCTTTAATGAGAGGAGTCACCTAAAACCTTTTGTGTACGTGGTGCATACAAGATTTTTTTTGTTAAGGCTCCCAAAACACGAATTCACACCTCTTACTAATTAAAAAAATTTCGTTACCGTAGTAACTAATTTTTTAATTTTTAGTCCTCAAAAACGGTTTTTGGGACTGAGTACCTTTTTTTATTGAGTCCGGAGTCAAATGAGTCCCTAAAACAGCTGTTTTCGCGAGCGTATACAAAAAAAACATTTCATCCTTATACGTTTTATTGGATGGTAAATTAAAAAAAACCTAGTCACCTCTGACAAAACAACTGAATCAACTGACAATAAGAAAAATGCATCAATCTGATAAATTGTCGATTGACCGACAATCAGTTGGAAAAGATGGAAAAACAGTGCTAGAATGCCCCAAGGTCACAACGAGGGGCTATTATTCGGAAATTATAACGAGTGAAGACTATGGGTGCGCCGTGGATGCCGAGGGTTTGATAGGTTGTTCCCGAAAAACAAATTTTTTATGGCAAGTCAAAACCGAAAAACACGCCCCAACAGTTTTCAAATTTCAATCACCGAGAAAAAAACTCGACTTAAAAGATGCCGAAAGGTGGATGACGTTCGACGAGGATGAGTTAATTGTATTTTTTGGAAATTGTGTGTCTAGACTAATAAGCCAAAAAAATATTTCAGGAATTTTCTGTTGATACTTTCAAACCGAAAGTGCAGCTCCAGCAAACTGTTTACCCCTTTGAGATGACCCGGAGTGTAGCTACGGAGCGGCTACGCAGGTCTTACCAGGTTTAAAAAGTTTTCAAAACAGTTTAAAATATACTTACCAGGAAGCGAGACACAATTTAATTCAATTTGCCTTGATTTATTGTTATTACGTAATTTTGTTTGAGCGATTTACCCTAACCATAAAGCTCTTTATAAAGCTTTTGTTCATAAACGAGTTAATTAAGGTCATTATTATGGCAAGGACTATGTAATTACGACATTATTTACTGTAACAGCAAAATGTTTGGGCTATCAGTAGGAAGGAGCTTCGAAGAATAAACATGATATACAAATATAGTTAATTAACTTAACTGGCTTTGGAGCTCTTAAGTACATTTTTATTATAGGACTTCATTTCGTAAATTCTGTGATTAAGAAAACATTCACAACATCACAAGAATAGCTAATTTGTGTTTCTTTTTACGTGGCTAAAGTTTAAAAGCTCCATTTATATTTTGTTATGTTTATTCCTCCAAGTTACATAACGAAAAACATTGCCAATGACACAGATTTAGAAATAAATCGTTTTTATAAGAAAATCCAGTATCTTTTTGATAAAAATAGTAATCTAATTAACTGCTATAGGTGTTTCTTACCTCTTACGTTGACTCCCGTGTTTTTACAGTATCTGATTAGAAAAAGAAATGAAATACAGAGTACCGACCTATTGAGTTTTTTCATGATGAAAATTTCAAGCAATTTTTATTTTAAATGTTAATTTATTCATTAATTCTTCTCATCTTGTAATATTTTTTTCGATATGTTTCAATTAAAAAATAAGAATAAATTTCGACGTAAAATATTTCGACAAAAATCTTTTAATCAATAGGTTATCTATGATTATTGATAAAAATCACCAATTTGTGTCTTATGGTGTAAAAAACATTTCCCAAAAGAGAAAAGTTTTGTATGCATAAAAATCGTTAATTCCTCGAATGAAAACGTACGATCTCGGGATTAAAATAGTTGTTTATTCCCTTGATACATAAATAAACTGTCGAAAATGTAAATATTTGAAGGTTTACATTGTCAAAATTGATGTCACAAAACCGGGCAACATTTTTATGGCTGCGCCAATACTTATTTAAACAATTAAATACAATTAAGAGATGTTGAATAAAGATTTGTATGGCACATGTATGTTATTACAAATAAGTCATTTAAAAAAAGTACCCTACTTGCCCCACGGGCTCTTGCGTGACTTATTTATTGTAATATAACACACTTGTGCCATAATAGTATATTATGTAACTAGTGCTATAAACGAAACTTTAGACATGAGTTTTATTAAGCACGAACGAAGGGCAAAGGAGCGAGTCTTTAATAAATCGAATGTCTATAGAAGTTTATACACGTGTTACATACTATACTTTTTCTACAACCACAAAAAAATTTACATAATTTGGAATTTGTGACAACTTACCGTGGAGGAAGAAACAACTGGAGGGAGCATAAGCACTGAAACCGTGCTCCCTGCCCAAACACCTTTTATGATCCCTTTCAATCTTTCAAATAAAAATAGTAGTCATTATTAGTGTAGTAACTATTCCAAATTATATAATATTTCGTCGTTACAAAAAAAACAAATTTTCATACCCACATTCCAAGGGCTGTAAAATTCTTAACAGTAGAGATAGGACACAAGTTATTATTTAAATTGAAATCATTTTATAGGTCATTTTTGAGGTTCAAATATTGCTTCATATTTATGAATAACCCTGTATATGATAATTCTTGTTTTAGATGTGGGAGTAGAAAAATAACTATAAAATAGTTAAAGTCAGCAAATTCAGCAAATAATGTCAGCAAAATAAAATGTATTGAATAAAATAGTTTTTCAATAAAAGAGAAAGTTCAAATTACAAAGGTATCTTATTTTGTGTAGATTGCGAACATTTCAAATGCAAGTTATTTTTAATTGGATGAAAATAGAGAACAAACCATTAATTAATTAAAGCATTTTTTTTGTTTTCTTTAAAATTCATTTCTGGCTTGAAGAGATATGATTTATTGAGATATATTTTGCTAATTTAAATAAAATTTGACACTGCATTTTATTCCATTTTTATACAAAGTTTGTTTTCCGCTTACTGAATTTTTTTTTAACTGTACAGGCAACAAAAGGAAAAACTGATCATCCGTGTAGGTATCGTGTTCCGATCAAACGAAGACATTTAATAAAGAACAGTTTTTATTTTCTTTACAAGTTGGAGGAAAATAATTACTTTCCGCATATTCCGACAAATGATCTTGTATAAAATTTGCATACAGAATGTGAAATGAAAGGGAAAAATCTTTTTTTAGAACTGTATTTCAAATATAAATGGACTTTTACGGTCTTCTTTCCTAGGCTAAGAATATTCAATTATTGCTCGAGAAATTGAAGATCGAACCGACCCATATGGTTTCAGTGCAGCTTTTAGAACAATACTACCCCAATAAGGTTCCTCACGTTAACATCACCACGAATTACCTGCCTTTGGAACTATTTGACGACGAGGAATACGATTGCAGGTCTGCCACCGCACAATCCAATTACAAAATAATTACTTCATCAGTAGCATCCAAATAAAGTCGCGCTTTAATCAAGCTCCGTTTGTCCCGATCTTTTATTAATATCTATTTCGTCAGAACACCGGAAAATTGGTTAGAATTGGGAATCGTCAAAGGTATGCGCAATCCCCTACCTGGCGAAGCCTTCGTACCTGTTGAATCTTACGTCTTGGAACCCTTCACCCGCCTCAACGATCTTTTTGCCAATTTGGGACAATGGGTAAACGTCGCTGTTCAGGATTACAATACCGAAACCAAACTTTGGAAGATTTTGACTCTTGATGGCACCCGAAGATCCTTCGAATTACCCCGTATTTATGTCATGTTTAAAGCTGAAGATCCATCAGTTTTCGCGCGGAGAATTAAAGCCGCCGTGGATTTACGACGTGAAACTGAAGCTACTTTAAGGTACGAAAAACGTGATTTAATTAAAATTACCGAACACGTGCTTAAAAGTTATAAAGTCGTGTTTTGTAATGGAGAGAGCAGAGTTAAGCCACTTATCAACAAATAAAAAGCAAAAGTTTTAATAAAAAACGGCGGTTTTCAGTCATTATTAATTTGTGCCAAAGTAAAGAATTAACGTTGACGTTTCGATAAATAGAATATTTGTGCAAGTGGTTTTTAATCACGTCCTGCTTGAATGTAAAGTTTAATTAAAGGAAATTGTGTTGCAAACGCTACAATATTAAGGAGTTACCGCACAACATACGATAGGTTTTCGGTTACGAAAACGATAAAAATCATAAAAATGTTAAAATGCCCATGCGTCGTGTGTATCGGACAAGGACGTTATATTCATCTAACCTCCTTGGTATTGGAATGATAAAAGTTTTCAGTATCGTATGAAATTATGATAACTTTAAAAGTTATCGCTCTTTGTTTTCGTTACGATAATCACATTTTGTGACATATGTGACGTTTAGTGACAATGATTGTAATAATTGCACTGGCATTTTTAAGTTTTTGAACTAAAACCGCAACTTCTAATATTTCTTCCATATTATGAAACGTAGTAATTTACTACGTCTCCATGAGGAATTGAATTCGAATTGAAAATGGTATTGGGATTGAGTCCGTGTGTGTTTCCATGAAGTAGTTCGAAATCTTTTTTTTTGAGAAAAAAAAAAGAAAAACGAAACCAAAATGACTTTACACAACAACGACAGCTTTTCAACGACAACTTTTTGCCACAAGCCCGGCAATCTACGGTTGGATTCAGTACGATACTGTTTCCATGCACAAAATCGTACTTTCAATCCCGATACGATCCTAGAATTTGCCGTATCGACCTTGAGATTCAAATAGATTTCAGTACCCATTTTAAAGGGTTTTCATGGCAGTATTGAATCTCAGTACCGTTTTCAATTCGAATTCAATTCCTCATGGAAACGTAGTAATTATATGTAAAGTACTAAAACAGCATTTGAACGGTTTTTTATAAGATTGACCTCATTTTTGTAGAATATATCAAGGATGATGGGGGGCTAATTTTTATCGGTGACCCCTCATTATTTCAATTTTTACACTAATAAGTGCATTTATGCCTCATTTTATGGAAGTTACTTAATCGTAAAGTATTATTAAAAGAAACCAATGAGACGCAGAACAAAAGCAAGAAATCAACCAATAAACGAAAAATACTTGCGAATTATACCAAAAAGACTTTCAACGACGACAATAATAATGTTACTGTCAATGTTAAATTGACAAATTCAGTCGAACATGACATTTAAGTAGTGTGGTTGAAGTACTTATGTAAATTAATGTTCAAGGTTAACATCCTGAGAGACCCTTTAATTGGTTAAATTTACATTGTGATAGAATTTTTTTTTCACTTTTTTTTTTTTTTTAATATTTTTGTCAATTTCTGATACAGCTATACACCATAGAATCTATACACGAAAACTTGTCACGTGATTTTTTATTGTTTTTGGATGTGCGGTAACTCCCTATTATTAGGGAAGATTGTAATAAACGCAAAATGTAGTTTACTATTTTATACATGTGCATTATACATTACAATTCAATTAAAGTAAATTAAAATTAGTTAATAATAATAATCAATTATTAGTGCACTTTATTTTTGATAGGTGAATCAGTTTTAATAAAAATTTGTTTATTATAGTAATAAAAAAGTAGAAAACAACACAATTTTTACTTGTCATCTACTTTTACATAGGGATGACTAAAAATTAAGTAATTTTACTAAAATGGTGGATGCGCCGGGTTTAAGGTTCCTGTTTTAGATATAAATTCTATTTAAATACAATGCTTCTTGTCGACATACCTGAATTGGATGACGATTTAATAGACAGGATTTATTATTCTGCGACTAGAAACAATTTTATGAAAGAAGCGGCTTCATGGTCGAAGGTTCGTTTGATATCACCTTTACTCAATATTTAAAAAAGAGTTTTAGCTCGTCAAACAAGTGCAATTCTCTTATCAGCAAACACATTGCGATCTTCAGTTCAGAAGAGATGCTGAGAAAGACGCGAGATTAAAGCCTTATGTCGAAATGACAGCCAAAGGATGGGATGAAACTCTTAGAAGTTGTGTTTGCGCTTGTTTTTTACATTTGTTACATTATTTTTTATAGTTGTTCCTAAATTCAAAACTGGGATGAAATCGTTTTCGGGAATGTGTGAATATTTTAAATGGATGAACATTTACGTGACTCCTGAGACGTATCGAGCCATGTTTTTAGTAGTTGGAGAATGTTTAAAAATCGAGCAAATGTCCCTATTTACTAAAAGTTACGGAATCAAACATATCACACTTGAGGAGTTTGACACGGTGCAATCTCAGTGCACTAATAATGTAAAAGCATTTCCGAGAAGAACAAATTTAGTTACATTTTTTACAGGTCATCAAACATATGCAAGGACAGTGGGTCGAAACGGTTGTTTATAATATAAGAATGTGTTTAGGTGACGTGGGTAAAGGTTGGTTCGATATCAGCGTTTACAATTACGAAGTATACGAGGTTTCCAAGTTAAAAAGGTTTATGGAATTGGTTAAATATCGGATGCAGTACACTTTGAGAATCCTTGTTCTCCATTCCATCGAAGTGTTTATCGATCTGGTTGAAACTCCTTGCTTGCCGTGTCTCGGAGTTGAAGATGATTTCGTGTGGGGGTCCAACCTGATTGATAGCCCTTTCGTGTCAAGAGCTTCGGCAATTTTCATTTTACAATTAAAGATGGACGAGAATTCTGCTTTCTACTCAACGCATTTGGAACAATTTGAGAAAGTTTTGCTTAGATTGTACGACACGGCACTGACTTTTACGCACAAAATCAAGCAGGTGCATCCGTTTCTATTAAAGAATTTAAACTTTCCTCATGATTTGATGTTATCATCTATTGGTTTATTGGCAGAAGAGGTAGTTAGTGTCAGGGAGAGATTTCTTTTGGCTTACAAGAAGGCACTAATACCTTTAAGAGCATTTGCCAAAGAGTTTGACATTTACATTGAGCTTTTTACCCTCGATGTCAAAGACTACGTCGAGTAATTTTTATAGTTTGTGAGGGATAGGTAATACTCAAACAATTTTTTTAGACAGTTTAAAAATGACCAACACACGGCTTCCGAAGTTAAGGAAGAAGTTTCCTTTCATTTGAGAATGAAAGCTAATTTGGAGGCTACTTTACCGACGACTATAATCATAGGTCCGTTTTTCGTCACAATCGAGCAATTGAGACACTTTTTGATTAGTAAACGCCAAGAGCTTGCAACTAAACTTTTGGATATGTTTTGTCAAAGAATGAAAAATTGTATACTGGATGTTCTCGCAGAATACAACAGAATAAGTGAGAAATTGAATGAAAAACCGGATAATATCGAAAATGTTTTCGAGATACGGGAATGGATGGAGACCATACCGATGTTGGTCCGAACTCAAGAAGATTTGGTTCGACGATATGTAATTGAATATGATGTTTTGGAGCACTTTTGGTATGCTCTACCTCAAGAAGATTTTGAAAATAAATGGGAAGCTGTCGGTTGGTCTTATAAACTTTCAAAACAGGTCGAACAAACTGAACAGTATCTCAAAGAAGAAGAGGAGAAGTTCTACAAGATTCAACTGAACGACGAATATAACCTTCAAGAGAAAATTGAAGGTTTTACCGCACAAGTTGTCAAAATGGCCAAAGAGAAGGATTTTTCTCGAACTCACGAAATCGCCGTCGATATGCGTCGACTGTGGAAGGCCTTGAAAGAGGCACAAGAACAAGGACAGCTTTTGAATCAGAGACAAAAACTCTTTAACATTCCCGTTGTTCCGTTTGATAATCTTTTAAAATTGATCAAAGAGTTCGAGCCCTATAAAACACTCTGGATTACGGCTTCGGATTGGTTGAGAGCATATGAAATGTGGATGGACAATCCCCTTGTCAACATTGACAGCGAAGCAATAGAAAGATTAGTTACAGATATGTACAAAACTATAGTCAAATCGGTTCGAGTTTTCGCCGAAATTGAGGCAGTCCAACAAGTAGCACTAGAGGTGAAAAGGCAGATCGAAGAGTTCAAACCCTTGATTCCCCTTTTGTTAAGTTTGAGAAATCCGGGGATGAGGCAAAGACATTGGGATAAATTTAAAGAAGAGACGGATATTAACTTAATTTGGACTCCTGCGACTACGTTTAAGGATTGCCTTGACCTGGGCGTGGCAGAATATACCGAGAGATTAGTAGGAATCGCTGATGAAGCAAGTAAGGAGTATACAGTCGAGCAGACATTACAAAAAATGATGAACGAGTGGGAGAATTGCACAATGGAGCTAACTCCTTATAAAGATACAGGGACGTATATTATGAAAATTCCCGAAGAGACGCAACAGATGCTCGATGATCACCTGGTATTGACTCAACAGGTCAGTTTTAGTCCGTTCAAGGGACCGTTCGAGCAAATGATTGACCAGTGGGAGGAAAATCTTAAGATTACTTCAGATGTCATCGAGGAATGGATGGATGTGCAAAAGTATTTTTTTACCAATAATTAATAATTTTGGGGTTAATGCTGTTTACTCTAGACAGTGGATGTATTTAGAACCTATCCTAACAAGTGAAGATATCAGAATACAACTTCCGGCAGAAAGTAAAAAATACGGTTCGATGGAACGGACCTGGCGCCGCATTATGAGAGGAGCTCGCGATAATCCATATGTAACATTTCGGTTTACGATTTCGAAGGAATGTATTAATCAATTGTAGATTTTGAAATATTGCGCTGACCGAAAATTGTACGAGAGTCTTAAAGACGCCAACCACATTCTAGATATAGTCCAAAAGGGACTTGCGGATTATTTAGAAACTAAACGAATGGTATTCCCTCGATTGTACTTCTTGAGTGACGACGAATTGTTAGAGATTTTGTCGCACGCCAAGAATCCTTTGGCCGTGCAACCTCATTTGCGTAAATGCTTTGAAAACATTGCGAGGGTAAGTCTAATATAAGCGTTTGATTAAATAAAAGTTTCCGATTTCATTCACGACACGTTTCCAATTTATGAGCCTTGCGACATATTCGTCTTGTCCAATATCATTATTTTGACCCACTTTTTAGCTTCAATTCGAGACAGATCTGTGCATCACTCAGATGTTTTCGGCCGAAGATGAATGCGTTAGTCTCACCCCCACTCTCTACCCCACTGCAAACGTAGAAAATTGGTTACTTCTAGTGGAATCAAGTATGAGAAATACAATACGGACGATCCTTGGAGATTCATTAAAAGAAATCAATGATAAACCGAGAGACCAGTGGGTGCTCGAATGGCCAGGACAAGTGGTCATAGCAGGAAGTCAAACTTTTTGGACTGCCGGCGTGGAACACGGAATTGGGGAAAATACCCTGAATGATTTTCTGGAGAATGTCGTTTTTACTAATGTAATTAATTTAGGTATTTCACTTTGGACGAATTTCATTTGTCATTTTAGTTGGATGCGCTTCGCGGTTTGGTCAAAGGTTCTTTGTCGTTCCTGCATCGAGAAATTCTTTCAGCTTTGATTGTAATTGAAGTACACGCACGTGACGTAACACAAAAATTGGTCGACTTGAATATCACAAACGTGAATGATTTTGATTGGATAAGTCAATTGAGATATTATTGGGTGGATCCCGACCTTAAGGTTCGAGCAGTGAATGCAGAATTTCAATATGGTTACGAATATTTGGGCAACAGCGGTCGTTTGGTTATAACCCCTTTAACCGATCGGTGTTACTTGACCTTGACAGGAGCTCTCCATTTGAAATTCGGAGGTGCTCCGGCTGGTCCGGCCGGTACTGGAAAAACGGAAACCACCAAAGATTTAGCCAAAGCAATGGCTTTGCAATGTGTCGTATTTAACTGTTCAGACCAATTAGATTTCATGGCTATGGGCAAGTTTTTCAAAGGATTGGCCAGTTCCGGCGCTTGGGCGTGTTTCGATGAGTTTAATCGAATTGATATTGAAGTCTTATCAGTGGTAGCTCAACAAATCACGACTATTCAAAAAGCGCAACAAGCTCGTCTTGATGTCTTTATTTTCGAAGGGTCTGAAATCAAATTAAAGGAATCTTGCGCTGTTTTTATAACAATGAATCCTGGTTATGCCGGCCGAACCGAACTACCCGATAATTTGAAAGCACTTTTCCGACCTGTTTCAATGATGGTCCCGGATTATAGCTTAATTTCTGAAATTTCTCTGTTTTCGTTTGGATTTAGTAATGCGAAGTTGTTGGCAAATAAAATAACCACAACTTTTAAATTGAGTTCGGAACAATTGAGCACACAGGATCATTACGATTTCGGAATGAGAGCTGTCAAAACTGTGATAGCAGTTGCTGGGAATTTGAAACGAGAGAAACCAGAAATGAACGAAAGTCAGATTGTGTTGAGAGCGTTGCGGGATGTGAACGTTCCCAAGTTTTTGAAGGACGACCTTAAATTGTTTAATGGTACGTTAATTAATTTTATGTAAATTTGCCGACATTAAAACCTTTCGTAACATTTATCATAAAAATCGCATATTCAATAAGAGGTACATATTTGATGGTGTTGAAAATGAGGTTTAAAACTGAATTTTTTACATGCTTATGTAAAGTTTACTTTAAATGTGTTGATGTTTGTCCAAACGTTGTGCTTTTTTGTCGCATATTGCTTTCAATAAATTGTTATAGGAATAGTATCTGATCTGTTTCCAAAAATGGTGGAGGAGCCGGTCGATTACGGCGTGTTGGAGGAATCGATTCGTGCGTCTTGTATCAAGATGGGATTAGAAGACGTGAACGGTAAGCTTTGTAGGGTGGTAAAGGTCGAGCAGATGCTGTTAATTAAGATTCCAGAATTTGTCCGGAAAGTGATTCAATTATACGAAACTACGATAGTCCGACATGGATTAATGCTGGTGGGACCGACGGCGTCCGGGAAAACAAAGGTAGGGCAAAATCGAAAGAAATGACGATTATTTTCGTTATTTATGCGAGTTTACCTCATATAGACAGTCGTAAAGTCGATGAGTAATGAGACGTCATTTTTAAATCGTTTATTTCAACATCGAGGACATTAAACAACAAGTTCAAATAAATAAATAAAAAATGTCAGTGGACCCTCTGTTTCTCGCTCAGCATGATCTAAAAAAATCAAATTAATTAAGTTTTAATAAAACAAGGTGGATTTTCTTACCACTTGTTATGGAAAGGAGTGCTAGCTAACCGTTTTAAATTATTCCGAAGGAGTTGCCAGAGACAACGACGAAATGTCACGCCGCACATTGCGTAAAGTAAAAAGTTTATGCTAAAGTTGGTATAATAAAGCAACATGGCGAACTGCTGAATACAGTATAAGGTTTCAGGAGGGTTTTTTTGCTGAAGGGTGAAGACAAAATACACAGAGAGACGAGTCACATAACTATAATAATGTTTTTTTTAATTATTTTCTAGTATGAACTTTGGTTTAATTACCTTGGAAAATTCAGTGCAATGAAGACGGACGATATTAGGAGAAGCATTTTTGTAATGTTTTGTTGGCTTCGCGTTGAAGCAATGTTTCTCGCTGACATTTTTATATCTAGAAGAAATTCTCATTATTGCAACTTTGGTGTGCTACCTTCAAACCGCATCATTAAAACAGTTTTGGAAGTAGGAACCTTACTAAACAATAATTACACTTTGAAGTCATTAGAAAATAACGTCCCACATGCTCCTTTCAATTACGTTGCGCTTTGAAACGGTGATCGACACAAACAAAATCACGAAATTTCAGCGAATTTTTTTTTGTGGGAAAATATTGACAAAATTTTGACAAAAACTGAACGATTCTTAAAATGTACTGTACAAATTATTTATACATTTAAGAATAAATATAAAAAAATAGACAAATAATTTTGAAACTTACGTATGCACGGACATCTTTCTAGTTGGTTGTTGTTGTATTTTTTACTTGATCTTGAAGGATTCGATTTTTGGGAAACGTGAGATTGCTGGGAGCCTTGACGTCTATTGGAACAGCCACTCTAGAAACAAATTCCAGTTCGTTTTTTAAAAAACTCGAATCTGACAGATTTTTAATCTATAAATTATTGCTTAACGTCGGATGTTAAATTCTCGACGGAATGTTAAATTCTAGAGTTTCTATTAAGGAAATTGGTGGTTAATCTAATACAGAAATTGATATACAGATCATCGTGTCACATACTTAAATTAATCAAACAAATTAAAAGTGCAAACAATAAAAAGTTATATCATAGACCGTAGATTAGACAACATACGAATCGAGTAAATTTCACCAGAATATTCAAAAAGAAAACATTATTCGTGAATTTAATTGTCTATAAACAATCCTTGTCCAACAACAGAATAAATTCAACTCGCTTGAGAAACAGCAGCTGCTTTCCCATTTTCGGTACTTTCCAACAAGAATTAATAAATTTGTTAACATAAATTATCTTACTTGGCTCGGTCTCATAATTTTAAATATAAGTAATATCTGCGCCTTTTAACATTCGATCAATTTTAGCAACGAGTTTTCATGGCTCGTATCATCGTCATTGTTTGTTTACACTTTTCCTCCTTAAGGATGTCAACAACAGATTTAAAGGCAAATATTTATATCACAAAATTGTTCTAACTTAGATTTGTAGGTAGTAAACAATAGTTTTAAATCAATCGTTTTAGGAAAAACGGGAGTTCATCAAAGCACAAGGCATGTAATGTTAGCATTCAAGTTAAATTTAATTGTTAATTAAGTAATCCGGTCCTTACCCCAATATTAAGTTTAATTTCGCGACTGGATTAAAACATAACTGTTTTTTTTTGATGAGTATATAATTTGATAAAACTATAAATCCAACGCTAGTCCGCCCCTCATTGTCGCCATCGTAAATTTGATATGACTACAAATAAATACCGTTAATGACGTTATTTCGGAAAAATACCTTTCTATGGAAGATTTATGTAAAACTGCCATTCATTAATTTTCTTTTGGTTGATATTTCAATTGAAACGCAAATTCCGTCGTATATTTTTCAGTGTTCCAGAGGTGTAGGTATAGGGAATAATTAATCAATCAGTATATAGAAAGGCGTTTTTTTTTTAATCGTGAAGGGTTGTCACTGAATGGTTTACGGAAATAAAGGCTTTATAAAGCTTGGATCGATACGTTAGTGGCGCTGAAACTTATAACAATTATATTTTATTAAATTAAGTACCTGAACGTTTGAGTGCTGAAGTTCGGTTTTATCAGTATCAGTGTCTAGATACTCGTCAATGGAACTAGCCTGGAGTCTTCTCCGGAACAGGAAAAGATTTCTCGCAATCATCGTATTCATAGTGACTATCAGTACAAAAGGAACAATTAGAGTCGCCATAGTATCGACAAAATTGATCACTTTCATGAATTCAAAGTATGCCGGCTTCATTTCACATTCGGGATGCTTTCCGTCGTGATTATTGATAACACCAGCTATCCAAAAGAGATATAGTTGAGATAACATAGCAACAGCCGTCAAACTGATAACGACAGTTTTGGCCCTCGAAACAGTACAAATATGTGGCCTTTGCAAAGGATATTGTACGGCAATGAACCTCTCGACGGTGAAGGCTACGATAAGCCAAACACTTAAAGAAGCACATACAGAGCTCAAGTAAACGAAAAATTGACACCATCCGTCCGAATTGTATATTTCAAAAACGTTATTAAAGCTGCAATGCACCACTAAAACTACGCACAAGAAGCCAAAATCGGCGATGGCCAAAGCGGCCAAATAATAGCTAGAACTACGCATTTTTAAGTGAGTGCTCAAGAAGACCACGCAAGAGAGGAAGTTGCCGACGAAGCCGACAGCGATTATGATGGGAATGTAGTAAGTATGGAGAAGTTTGAGATAGGAATGGAAAGGGTCGCAGTAGTAGCCACCAGGGTCTAAATCGGTGGAATTGATAAGAAACTCCTCCGAGAAGTTCGCGAAGATTTGGTTCAAGCGACGCATCGTGAGGACGTCGCGACGCGTACTGAAGTGTCTTATAGCCAGCGTTGATTTACACGAAACACGCACGCGTTATTGCAACAGGACTTCTGATTTTTCACTCGATTGGATTGTTTTATATATATTAAGCTAAATTGTAGTGGTCAAAAGACTAAAACTTTATTAAACAAAATACTTTACACTTTTTTATGTGCAATAATATACCGAATGTCCTACGGTTTATATTAAAAAATAATACAAAATTCCACTTTCGATTTTAAAATAAAAATGAACTAAGAGTCTCTAACTTTCCAAAATGTTGAATCTTTTTGGTATTTTATACAAAAAATACCTGAAAATTTTGAGAAATCAAATTTTGCGTTTTCAAATTTTTGAAACTATTCACAACAATTGGTAAATCCAAACTAAAATAATGACTTTGTTTAGTGTTATGAAGTGTTAAAAGCTGCGATGACGGCGCTCGAGGGCCAACCCCAACCCAGCGGCCAACCATTTCGCCCCGTCCACACCTATGTCATGAACCCCAAATCCATCACAATGGGGCAACTATACGGTGAATTTGATTTGCAGACCCACGAATGGTATTTTCTCTCAAGTGGTTAAAACTCAATTAACTTTGCACAGGACCGACGGGATTCTTCCCTGTTTGGTCCGCATAGGAGTGGCTGCGGAAAACAAAGACAAGCGTTGGTACGTTTTCGACGGTCCCGTGGATGCCGTCTGGATCGAAAACATGAACACTGTCCTCGACGATAACAAAAAACTGTGTTTAAGCAGTGGCGAAATTATTAAACTGCGAGATACAATGACGATGATGTTTGAAGTTGCAGATCTAGCTGTGGCTTCTCCGGCGACTGTCTCTCGATGTGGGATGGTTTACCTTGAGCCGGGAGTTTTGGGATTAGCGCCGTTTATCAACTGTTGGTTGAAACGACTCCCGAAGGTGGGTCACGTTTTTAATTCATTTTTTCCCTGCTTGAAGTCGTAAAGCAACACGTGGGCGCTTGATGTTGAAATAAAAAAGCAATTACAGGTGGAAGAAATTTGGTATAGGGTTCTATATAAAGAGAGAAAAAAATTAATTTCGAGCTGTCCTTGTTAGATAATTCCGTTTCTATAAGAGTTCGTCGATTGCTTATAGGTAACGAAATCCTGCCGGCTGTTTTATGATATGATTCAGGCAGATAGTTTTACAAATGACAAATTCAGAAAAATTACAAATCAATAACATTTTTTTATATTTTTAGTTGGCAGCACCGTATGCGGAAAAATTCAAAGAATTAATTTATACTTATGTAGTGCCAGGAATTGAACTGGTACGTAATCGTCTTAGAGAGATTTTGACTTCAGTGGATTCGGCTCTTTTGTATAAATTTTTACGTTTGATGGATTACTGGCTTTTGCCGTTATCCGGGCGTGATAATAAACCACCACCAGGACCGCAATTTTTAGCCTTGATTCGTATTACATTCTAAAAATTGCCAAAATCCAATCAAATTTTAATTTCTAGCCGGGCTTTTGGCCCCTTGGGTTATTTTTTCCATGATTTGGAGCGTCGGTTGTACTTGTGATAATCGGAGTCGTGTCTTTTTTGACCACTGGCTTCGAGAAAAAATGTCTGAGGAACGAAATGAGCCTTATTTTCCCCGAAATGGTCTAGTGTACGATTATAGATTGCACGATGGTGGGTTTACTGACCCTACAGAAGATGGGCAACCCATCCCACCTCAATGGTATAGTTGGATGGATAATGTGGAAGAATTTAAAATTACTGTCGACATGAAATATTCTGATATGGAAGTTCCGACTATGGATAATGTCCGAAACGCGAAAATGTTAGAAATAGTTTTGAACAATTACGATAATGTGTTATGCGTGGGCCCCACGGGAACGGGAAAATCTCTCACAGTTGTCGGAAAGTTAAGTCGAAGTATGCACAAGAAGTTTATTTGCGATTTTATGAGTTTCTCAGCGAGAACTTCAGCCAATCAGACTCAGGTATTAAAGGGAATTCAAAATTATGGCAAGTCCTAGTCTCTATTATTCAGGATTTGCTCGATTCGAAACTGGATCGACGCAGAAAAGGCGTGTTCGGTCCTCCGGTCCTAAAACGTCAGATATTTTTTATCGATGATTTTAACATGCCGGCTTTAGAAGTGTACGGTGCCCAACCCCCCATTGAACTAATTCGACAATGGATGGATTTCGGAGGTAACCTGTAAACTTGTAAACATATGTTTACTCCAGTTTTAGGCTGGTACGACCGGAAAAACATCGGCGACTTTCGTACAATCATCGATACAAATTTTTGCGTCGCAATGGGACCCCCTGAAGGAGGCAGAAACCCGGTCACGGCTAGATTATTAAGACATTTCCATTATTTGGCCTTCATCGAAATGGAGGATGATAGTAAAGTTGGTTTAACCCAGATTTTTGTGGGTTAGAATTAATGAAACTGTCATAGAGGAAAATTTTCGGAACGATTTTTAAATTTTGGATGGACCGAATTCCGGAAGAGTATTCTCTGGGAGAATATTACGAACCGATTTTAGAAGCAACACTCAGTGTTTATAGCACGATTTTAAAAGAGTTGCTTCCTACGCCCGCAAAAACACACTATACCTTTAATTTGCGAGATTTGAGTAAAGTTTTTCAAGGGTTGTTAATGTTTAATCCGGAAAAAATGACAGTAAGTATAAGTTAATAAGATTTGTAAATGATGTCGTATTTTCTGTCACCAAATAAAGGATATAAATTTATTGGTGCGTTTGTGGTACCACGAATGTTGTCGCATTTTCCAAGATAGATTAGTGAACGACGACGACAGAAACTGGTTTGCAAATTTGCTCAAAAGTAAAATCGAGAGTGACTACGATGTTGATCCTGCTTCGGCTCTTGGGACACAAATGTTGTTTTTCGCTGATTTTATCGATCCTACGACTGATTATCGCGAGTATGAACAAATCACTGACCCAACGAGAGTACGTTTCATGAATTGCAATGGATTATTTGTGATTTTGAGGGTTATTTTAGTTATCGAACGTCCTTGATTATTATTTGAACGAGTATAACGACCAGAGCACTCGTCCGATGAAGTTAGTCCTATTCCTTGATGCAATTTCGCACGTTTGTCGCATTTCGAGGATCATTCGTCAGCCACTAGGCAATGCACTTCTATTGGGTGTAGGCGGATCCGGTAATGAGCGTCTTTTGCCAATTTCCGTTTAAGTTAATCAAGTTTTATCTAGGCAGACAGAGTCTGACGAGACTGGCGACCTTTATGGCGGAGTACGTTTGTTTCCAGATTGAAATTCACAAAACTTACGGCATGTTTGAATGGCGCGAGGACATCAAAGGACTTATGCTTAAAGCCGGTCTTCAAAGACGCGAAACTGTTTTTCTTTTCTCAGACACACAAATTAAATCCGAGTCATTTCTAGAAGACTTGAATAATGTGCTAAATTCTGGAGACGTCCCTAATATTTATCAACCGGACGAATTGGATAAGATTTTCCAAGAAATGAGAGGTGTGGTACAAGAAATGGGTCTCGTGGCGACAAAATCAAATCTATTTGCCACTTATCAGAAAGTTGTTAGGTCGAATTTGCACACAGTTGTTACAATGAGGTCGGTTTTGAATAAAGCAAGTAGTCAAAGCGATTAACTTTTGTTGTAGTCCGATCGGTGATATTTTCCGGGCTAGACTGCGCCAGTTTCCGGCTTTAGTCAATTGTTGTACAATCGACTGGTTTAGCGAATGGCCGGATTCTGCCCTTCAGGTATATGTCGTAGAACTAGAGCGAAATATTTATTTTTGAAGTTTTGAAAAGTCGGTAGCGTTTCAATTTTTGGATGACATGGCAGAATTGAACGTGGAAGAAGAAGTCCTTCATGGAATCGTTATGGTGTGTCAATTTATGCATGCGAGTGTCGTCGATGCGAGCATACTTTACAAGCAAGAGCTGTCAAGACATAATTATGTCACACCAACGTCGTATCTCGAACTTTTGTCGAGCTATACTGATCTCATGTTGAAAAAAAGGGGAGCTTTATCGGAAGGCATCACGAGATTGTCGACCGGTAAACAAATTTTTTAATGTTTTACTTTAATTTATTTTAATTATTACAAGGGTTGGATAAGCTCAAAAGCACTGCAGAAGAAGTAAAAATCCTCCAGGCCAGCCTCGAAGAAATGAAGCCGGCGTTGGAAGCCGCGAAACAAGACGCCGAAATAATGATCGCCGAAATCGCTAAAGACCAAATCGTGGCCGAAGAGACGAAAGAAATCGTTGAAAAAGAAGAGCTCGAGGCGGCTAAAAAAGCTCTCGAAACCCAAACAATCGCCGACGACGCTCAACGAGATTTAGGTTACATGTTTTAATTACGACACTTTGGTTTAAAAATAATTCAATCAATCCGCAGATGAGGCAATGCCGGATCTGTTAGCGGCTGAGGCTAGTTTGAAATCGCTTAATAAAAATGATATTTCTGAAGTGCGATCGATGAAGCGTCCGCCGGCAGGGGTAGTATATGTCATTGAATCGATTTGCATCATTAAAAACATCAAACCGGCGAAATTACCCGGAAGAATGCCTGGAGAAAAAGTTTTAGACTACTGGGAACCGGGGCGCAACATGCTCGCTGATCCGGGCGTGTTTTTAGCCTCGTTAATGAACTTTGATAAAGAATCAATCACCGAAGAAATGATCGACAAGTTAAAAAATTACGTATCGAATCCACAATTTCAGCCGGCAAAAGTGGCGAAAGTTTCGAAAGCGTGCAAGTCGCTTTGTATGTGGGTCCACGCGATGTACAAATACTACTTTGTAAATAGGCGAGTAGCGCCAAAGAAAGCCGCTTTGGCACAGGCGAAAGCCGAGTTAGCCAAAACTGAAGCGGCTTTAGCCGAGGCCAAAGCTAAAATGCAAGCGGTTATGAATAATTTACGGTTGTTACAAGAAAAATTAGGGGCAAAAATTGCATTCAAAGAGGAGAAAGAAGCGAGTATCCAAATTTGTTTAGAACGGATGAGTCGAGCAGTTCGCTTAATCAACGGATTATCTGACGAGAGAGTTCGCTGGTTGAACACCATTTCAAGTATTGAAGCGAGTGTTGTCAACGTCACGGGAGACATCCTATTGAGTGCCGGAGCTGTGGCTTATCTCACCCCGTTTACGGATAAATACCGACGAGGGTTGTTGTCCGAATGGTTAAAAGCGATAAGGGAACAGAAAATTCCCTGTTCGGTTGATCCTAATCCGGTTTCGGTGTTAGCCGAACCGGTCCAAATACGTGCATGGCAGTTGGACGGCCTACCGAGGGATTATTTCTCAACGGAGAATGCTGTTCTTGTTTCAAATTCGAAACGTTGGCCTTTGTTTATAGATCCTCAAGGCCAAGCCAACAAATGGGTGAAGAATATGGAAAGGGCTCAAGGGTTGGCGGTGTGTAAGATGGCCGATAAGGAGCTGTTGCGTACTTTAGAGTCAGCGGTTAGGTGGGCTATATCTTTTTTTTTCTTTTTTTTACGTTTTGGTTACACTAAACCTTTTATTATAGGTTTGGTAAACCAGTTTTGATCGAAGGAATCGGAACAGATTTAGATCCGTCTCTGGATCCTGTTTTGCTTAGACAAAAGTTTAAACAGGCAGGAACCTGGATGTTGAAGTTGGGTGAAGTCGTAGTGCCTTACGATGACGATTTCCACTTATACATGACTACGAAATTACCAAATCCCCATTATACTCCTGAAGTTTCAGTTAAGGTTCTTTTGGTGAACTTTACTCTGGTCCCGAGTGGCTTGCAAGACCAGTTACTGGCTTTGGTTGTAATGCAGGAACGTCCCGACTTGGAGGACCAGAGAAGTCAGTTGATTGTCGGGAGTACACAGATGAAACAGGAATTGAAAGAAATCGAAGATAGGATTTTGTATAAGTTGAGTTCGTTGGAAGGTTCACCTTTGGATGATTTAGATTTTATAATAACACTCGAAGCATCGAAAGTTAAGAGCGACGATATTAAAGTATGGCAAGGATAAGAGAGGAACTGCAAATTAAATTGTCTTTTGTGTACAGAATAAAGTGGTCGCCGCAGAAATAACACAAATCGACATCGACAATACACGTGCCCTGTACATTCCAGTGGCAAATAGGGCACAGATATTATTCTTCTGTTTGTCCGATTTATCAAACGTCGACCCTATGTATCAATACTCGTTGGAGTGGTTCGTCGGTATTTTTATAGCAAGTATGGCTGATACGGAACGAACCGGTGGGTATATTAGTTATGAGTTATTGAAACTTCTCTCTATGTGTAAACATTGAAATATTGATGGCTTTTATTTACACACGCGTATCTACGTTTCAAACCAACAGTTTTCGGTTTAAAGAAATGATCTAATTTTTGGTTTGTTTTAGAAAATATTGAAGAAAGAGTTGTGATAATTAACGACTTCTTTACGTTCAGTTTGTATAGTAATGTTTGTCGCAGTTTGTTTGAAAAACACAAATTACATTTTGCGTTTTTGATGTGTGCAAGGATATTAATGGACAAAGGGAAAATCGACGGACATGAATGGCACCACTTTTTGGCAGGAAGCACCCCTCTTTCGGTATCCTATCCCCTTCTAATAATTTTTTATGGCAAATAGTTCTCTATATCTCGTGCCACAGCCATTGCCACTTTTCACAATGTTTTTTCCGTATGCAAAGGAATTTTCTGGCTAAAATTTGTCACTATAGGGTTCAGTTGTAACAAAGATTTTTCTTTAAACAGAAATCAAATATTTCTGACCTATTTCCACCTCAAAAAACGCCGTTGCGACGTAGTTAGTACATATTATTATAAAAAAAATTACTTTAACCGATTTAAGGATTGTTGTGACGTTTGGTAATGTCTTCATTTTAAAAGTCAAAATTTGATCTAATTGCCTTTTAAGACATCGCATATGATAACGTCGCGTTCTTTAATATGTCTACTTATTATTATTAGAGAGTCAAAGTGGAGGCAAATTTAAAAAGAATATATTTTGTTGAAAAAAGTATCACACCAATTTACAGTAGATCTATAATCAGTGAATCTTGTTAAGATCTGAATATTAATTACTACATTCGGTACCGGATATTTCGGGATATTCTTTTTTATCCGAGTTTTGTATGTGTCAAATTCGAATCCAAATTTAGATTCGAGCAAACGTCCAGCCCTTGTTTTACCATGCAATTGGGACTATGTAATAAGAAAATTTGCTGCTTCATTTAGTTTTTTTTTAGAAAATGTGACAAAATAAAAATTCTTTCATCTTAATTTTTATTTTTCTATAAACAGGAAGATCCAAACCCCGCGCCTGATTGGCTCTCAGGCAAAGCGTGGAAGGAAATCCTCGCAATGCGCGTCCTTCCAAATTACATCCAATTCGTCGATACTTTTGATCAATACAAAGAAGATTATCGCGTCATATTTGAGTCTGCAGATCCACACAGGTTTGTCCTAGTATTGATACAATCCGCCCCATACTCAATTCTCTCGAAATAGAAAACCTTTACCTGAAGAGTTCGAAAAGTCATTCTCCGAGTTTCAAAAGCTATTAGTTTTGAAGTGTTTACGTCCCGACAAAGTGACAAACGCCATGCAAGACTTTATTTCGTCCAAAATGGGTCAGAGATTTATCGAGCCACAGACCACGGATTTATCAGTCGTGTTCAAAGACTCCGGTCCTACAACGCCTTTGATTTTCGTCCTATCCACCGGAACGGATCCGGCCGCAGATCTCTACAAGTTTGCAGACAAGATGAAATTCGCCAAGAGGATGTTTTCGATTTCGTTGGGTCAAGGCCAAGGACCGATTGCTGAGAAAATGCTACACAATGGAACCGAACTCGGGTCGTGGATTTTCTTCCAGAATTGTCACCTGGCCCCTAGTTGGATGCCACGTTTGGAACGTCTAGTAGAGAATATCTCGCCAGAAATTGTGCATCGCGATTTCAGAATTTGGTTGACGTCGACACCGTCGCCGCACTTCCCAGTCTCTATCTTACAAAACGGGAGTAAGATGACCATTGAACCTCCGGCGGGGATTAAAGCCAACATCATGCGTGCTTACACGAATCAGGTGTCTGATTTGATCGATATCCTGCACGGCGAAGGCCCGAAAAATTTTAATTTTAAATGGTTGTTGTTTTCGTTGAGTCTCTTTCACGGCGTTTTGCTCGAACGACGCAAATTTGGACCATTGGGATTCAATATCCCTTATGAATTTACAGACGGTGATTTGAAAATTTGCATCTCACAGCTTAGGATGTTCCTGTGGGAGTACGTCGACATTCCTTTCAAAGTTTTAACCTACACGGCAGGTCATATCAATTACGGGGGAAGAGTAACCGATGATTGGGATAGGAGGTGTCTGATGAATATTTTGGCCGATTATTATAAGCCGGAAGTGGTCAATGGGGATTACGTCTTTGACGCACTCGGATTTTACCACCAAGTATTTTGCGTTGACAATATTAGTATTTTGTTGTAGAAAAAAATTGTAGATGCCTGCAGAGACTTCGTATTATGATTACTTGGACTATATCAAACACTTTCCGATTAACGATGATCCGGAACTGTTCGGAATGCATCCTAATGCTGACATCTCATTTGCACAAGCACAAACTTATAGTTGCTTATCAACTCTGCTGACGCTGCAGCCGAGACAAGTCGGAGGTGCAGCTGCGAGTGAAGAGGAAATTATTGCACAAACGGCAGCTTCCATACTTAATCATTTGCCGAGACCATTCGATTTGGAAGCGATTTCCGTGAAGTAGGCATTCAGGGTTGGCCTTTAATAGACGAAGGATAAAGAACCATTATATTAATCTATTTTCTGATTTAGAATACAAAAAATAAAGATAACCTGATATGTTCAATGTCCTCGTCCTTTAAACACCACCTTCACAAAAATTTCTATTCTCTAAACCACCCTTATTATGATGTAGATATCCGGTCCTGTATGAGGAATCATTAAACACAGTTTTAATTCAAGAAGGAATTCGCTTTAACCGCCTTCTCAAAGCAATCGAAAGCAGCCTCAAAGACCTTCTTAAGGCCATCAAAGGCCTTGTTGTAATGTCCGAAGCACTTGATAAAATGGCGACTAGTTTATTTAGCAACATCGTACCAGCCCTATGGTCTAGTAAAGCCTACCCTTCACTCAAACCTTTAGGTACCTGATAAAAACTAAAAAATACATTCAACCCCTAAATTCCAGGCGCTTGGGTTGCGGATTTAGACGCCCGTGTCAAGTTTTTAAACACGTGGGTCGAGCAAGGCATTCCTGCCGTTTTCTGGATTTCGGGTTTCTACTTCCCTCAAGCTTTCCTCACTGCGACTTTGCAGAATTTCGCTCGAAAATATGTTGTGTCAATCGATACGATTAATTTTTCGTTTGAGGTGTGTATTGATGCGTTTTGGAATTGCGTAATCCGAGTCGTAGGTTCTCGAGAATGCTCCAGTAAGGCGGCCGGATGATGGGTGTTGTATATGGGGGCTGTTTCTGGAGGGTGCTAGATGGAATAGTTCGTTACAGACTTTAGATGAATCGCACCCTAAAGAATTGTATACTGAAATGCCGGTGGTTTGGTTACTACCAGAGGAAAATCATGTTAAACCGGAAGGGAGATATGTGTGTCCGGTTTACAAGACTTTGACTAGAGCTGGGGTTTTGTCGACTACAGGACACTCGACAAATTATGTTTTAGCGATTGAAGTGCCGAGCAAAAAATCGGAAGCGCATTGGATCAAAAGAGGAGTAGCACTAATCTGTGCACTGGATTACTAAATGAAAAGAATTTTTATTTTAAGTTTTTTTTATTTAATTAAATATATTTTTGTAACAAACTTGGTAACAAAGGTTTTTCATTATAACTGTTTTCTAAAGCGCAAGCTAAAAATCTTTGAACGTTTAAAATTTCACCAGAAATTACATTAATAAACGTCCTCTCTTTACCGTGAGTAAAGAGAAGTCGTTTACTTATGTAATCACCATACAATGACAAATAACCAATTTCTACATACTTTCCTGAATAATTCGAAAACATTTCTATTGAAACTTTCAAACTTTCACCTACTTTTAAACTAGCAGCGGGAGCGTAAACTAAGCGCAAATGATAATTTAAAGGTTCATAAATTTCACGAATTTGTTCTATCAGTATGTCAAAAATTTCATTGCTATTATCACTAGTAGCTACAAAAATTTGCCCGACCGTATTTTGACTTAAATTTAATAAATCGGGGCCACTTCCAGGACTGTATTTGCGCCCCAATGTAAAAAATTTCAGAGGTAGGAGAGTGGATTGTATTGAGTGTTTGGCGAAATATGCCATGAAAGAGTACAACGAGGCGCCCCCGACCACATGTAGCCGATTTATCTCGTTGTTTGAACCATCCAAAGTAAAAATTTTATTTTTGTCCAAATAATCGGTCCCGCAACCCTCGACAACGAGACTACGAGCAAAATCAGCGTTTGAAAATTGGGTGAATCCTTGATTTAGTAAGGTTATCTGGAAATAATTTGTTATAGCAAATTCGAAAAGAGCGGCGTCTGATTTTAGATAACATAGAGTCGGGTTTGTGTATTCAATTAAATTGAGGGATTTACCAATTTGAATGTGATTTTCTGAAATCGGTTTGGGTTGCTCTAAAAATTCATGGATAATTGTATGAGAATCAAGAGGTGTTTTATGGTGTAATAAATTGGGTAAGGATAAAACACCCAAATTAGCATTCTCTTCAAGGCCGTAACTATATTCTTTCACGTTTTTTAGGTCGTCTTTTACTAATTTAACATGAACTAATAATTTCTCGATATCACTCTTATTTTGTTCTTCCCCCTCTTGTTTTAGTTTATTTATTAAATTATGTATTTCAGTTTTAGTGAATTCAAGGACAGTTCTGTGATCATCAATCATCTTAAAAAAATTCCAACGGCGCTCAATTTTATCTAAATCAATCTTTAACTTACGCGCTTGTATACTTTTAAGTAAATCATTTTTATTTTTAATTATTTCATCAAAATCAATATAAGGCGTGAGGACTACAAAATGACTTTGAGCTTTATCACCTGTTACATACAAAGCCGACGAAAATCGGCGCACAGTTTTTGAAAGCACTTGCATTAGTTTTGCCATTATGCAACTTTCAGTTTCTTGGCTTCAGAGACAACTTCAGGGTCAATCGTTTCAATTTTCCGTTTCTCCGGTGCTTTCCAGTTACCAAATCCGGCGGCTCGTTCGGATTCTTCTATCGTGTAGGGCTCCAACTCTAGGGCTTTCAGTCTGCGTTTGTGGACTTTGGTTCTGAAGTGTTCGTGCAGAGCGTGGTTATCAATGAAATAACGCGCACAATGAACGCAATAAAATTGAGCAGTGCCAGGCTTATCGTAGTCTACTTCTTGATTCACCAATTTTTCGGCATTTTCGGGCTTGATGTCTTCATCAATCTGTACGAATTCAGCGAACACGTGAGCTTTTTTCGAGGTTAGGACTACTAAGACGTTACCTGATCCAAATCCTTTGTTCGTCGTTTCGTACGCCACTTTTTTTTCAAGTGCGTATCGCCGTAATGGTACTTTTTGCGTTTATACACCATTTAAAAATAAATTCGTTGCAAAATTAAATAAACACTTTTTGGCACCCTGGAAGTGATCAAGGTTGCGCGATGTGTCAAAAAGAATGTCAATTTTGCGCGGAAATTTCAAACAAAAAATATTCACATAACTTTTATTTATGTTAATATTATAACATTGCCCAATCTTTGAGTGTGTGTAACATTCGTTTTTTACAAACCGTGCAATACAATACTATTATCTTACAACTTAACTGATCAAAGATGTTTTTACAAGGATACAGACGTCCACTGCACTTTTTAGAATGGTCAAATTGTAAGTTTAATGCCCATTCTATTAACATATTTAAGTCATTGTTACTTGTTCCTACAAAAGCGTCACTTTCAGGCTCAACAGATTCTTCTTGTTTAATACTGAAACAATGTGGTGTCTTTAAATGAAAAAATAAGCGTGTATATTATAGTTACCTGTCAATTTCTAGAGTCTCAAACTGCTCAATTTTAAGGGGTATGTTTATTTCCTGACCAAAATCTAAGTCTTGGTTAGAATCCAGCTCCTCTTTGACTTCAATTTTCTGTAAACGATAAAAAAATAAAGCTGAAATTTTGTAATGCAATTTTTACCATAAAGGAGAGCAATGGGTCATTAACAACAGTCTCAGAAACAGATTTGTGATTATTTTCCTTGTCTCTCTGTACAAAATTAAGTTGCCTTGAGTCCACTTCTTTTTGAGTTTTTGTAGGTATTAGCCGTTTTAAGCCTCTTGAGGTTCGCCGAAATTTCGGCATTTTGTCTAATTTTGAGTTGTCGTGATTTAGTTATGGGTGTTTTAAATGGTGATTTGGGGCATGGGTTGGGATATTAAAGGGGGCGTTTCTGTGGTGCTGCAAAGATGATTGGTTAATTCTGGCATGTTTTTTTGGTGTAATAACTTACTTGTTTATTTTTTATCGGTCGTGAAATTTGTTGTTTTTTTCATTTCGTGACAAAACTGATATTTTTGTGAAATTGACGTTGTTTTGGTTGAGATAGAGGGCGCAATGTGGAGTAGATTGCCCATTTACCGGCAGAGTGTTGTGGATTGTAGATGGCGCTGTGTCGAAAAATTGGCATTTGAACTAATATTTTGTGTTGTCAAAACTTTGTGATTTTTTATAATAAAGAGTCGGTGTTAGAGTGGCGGTGGGTCGCGTAAAAGGTCGTCCGTGTGGCGGGCGAGTGTCGACGTCTTGGGGCAGCTTCGTAGGGGGCTGTTCCGGTGTCGTACGTCTCGAGTAAAACCCTCCTTCGCGCCTTACAATAACGGGGAACCGGCCGCCATATTGGTAATAGTCTTGTCAAGCATCATGGGTTAGCACGGTGCATAATTTGGAGGCGAATTTGTAGTGAAAAATCATTTTTCGGTAATGCAGAACGTTGAGAGTTGTTTATATTCGGTGCATCTTTGAACGTTGTTGACGGTGGAGCGTTGTGCGACCGCGGGTGCGATGGTTCTGCGCATTAATACGGTCAGAGTGAGTGCAACGTCGTGCTAGCGCAGGGAGTCGTCAACTGCCTGGCCAGCAGCTACCCCGGGAGGTGCAGAAATCGGCGTCGGGGCCGTCGCGGAAATGACACGTGCGTCGCTTTAAACGCGCCACTATGGCCAAAATTCCCGACAAGAATGCGGCCACGTACCCCAAGGAGCGCGACGGCTTCCTCCGGGACCTGCACCACTTCCACGAGACGCGCGGGTAAGTTACAGGAACGCTCCGGGAGCCTCTCTCACGTTATATTCCAGGACGCCGTTTAGAAGGCCACCCATACTCGGCGGCAAGGAAGTCGACCTACACCTCCTCTACACCCTAGTGACCAGCCAAGGCGGATGGATCAAGGTATGTTGAGTAGTCAGTCTTTCCGCGAAACCGTGCCCCACGTCCACCGAAAGGGAAACCGCCGGTGGTGGGGTGACACGCCGTGACCGAGGCCTTCTTCTCGTCGCGTACGAGTGTGTGTATGTCCTATCGGGGGGCGAGGCGGAGACCAGAGAATAGGAACACACAGACCCTGACCTAGTAGAACGTACCGTGTCCTGCCATCAGTGTGGTGTCGACGGAGGCGGCGAATGCACCGAAATAGTGATGCGCGATCCGGCTTGCGATACGATACATTCATGCGAATTTATGTCGGTTTCTGTTTGTTTTTCGCATTTTTTTCGGACGGGTTTTTTCCATTGCGTACTGTCGTCAAGTGGGAATTGATGTCGATAGAGCCATTATTAGTTATTGTTGTAGACGAAATGACTTTCTTATAACTCATTGATTAACTTGAACTGAATGTTGACCGTCGACAAAGAATGCCCTTATATACCAGTGGCAATCATTGATTTTATTTCGACAATTTTGAGATCAAGCAATAAATTGAGATGTACGAGAAAATGTTGGCGGAAGCGGTTTTAGGGGGGATTTTCAATTAGTTACCTAAATATTTTCGGATTTGGAAATCAAGAGGAGGGTTTAGTTGTTGTTTTTCATACTTCTAAGTTTTACATGTTAGATTTATAAAAGCTTTATTTTTTATTGAATACCGATTAACGGAAATCTTTATCCCTAAAAGTAACTACAGTGAAAAATAGGCTATTAGCGAACAATTTACGATTAAAAAGACAATATTTTTTTAATTTGTGGCTGAATGTAGGATGGTAATATTTACGTGAAAGGTGTGAAACATTAATGAATTAACTTTCAAAATGTATTGAGTACTTACTAATAAAATATGCCACAAAAGTCCTGTCCAAATCTCAAATTAATACCTGTTTGTTAATGCCATAGGCTAACCACTAATCATATTTTTATTAGAAATAATAATCCTAAAAGCAACTTTATGCACATATAATTTGTGATTAAAACATTAAGCAAACCTATCCTAAATTTTAGTTAATTTTAATTCTGCGTTTTTGTAGAGTACAATATTTATTTATTTTTTTAATTTCGTAAGTTCCGTTTAGCTATTATTAATGTATAATTTGTATTGTCGGTATGTTTTTAAAGCTCAATTTTTAAATTAAAATTGGCAAATGAATCAATATTATAGTAATAGAATGTATTTCATTCAAAATATGGGAATATTGGGAAAATAAAATAGCTGTTATTACATTGTTATGTATATCGAATATTTTTATTTACGTTTAATTTTGATATAGCTAATTGTGTCATAATAAAAAACGGAAGTTCACTCAACTGAATACTACTATTCTATTCAGAAATGCTTTATAATTAGAAGTCATGCTGGTTCACATTATTTTCCTTTAAAAAATCGATTTTGAAAATAATTCTTAATAGCTGTTGTTGCAAACGCTCGTATTTGTTTTTCGAAGCCGTACAAGGATTCAACTAATTAAATGAACAAAACAATTACATTCTATTTTTCTTTACTACCAAGTACGATGGCGACCATAAAATTTTGGTAGGTAATGTCATTATGGAACTTTATCTTTTTGTCAAAAAAAGTTCTTTCCCTGTGTAATTTTGACAAGAGGGTATATTAGGGAATGACATTGACTACTAAAATTTAATACTCGCCATTGTACCTATTCGATACCCAGATATATATACTATATACTACATTTCAGTTCCATGCAATAAAGAATCTTAGGAGAAGGTGTGGATAAAAAGTCTGTAATTGCGCCAACTCGATTAGCCACCATAAAAATGTGTTTGAGATTATTCTTATAGGAATGAAAGACACCAGTTGGTGTTTAAATATTTGTAATTTATGTCTACTTATTTAAGAATCTGTGTTAAAATGTTAAAATTACTTGTTAAATATTCATACTTGTATCTTATAAGAACAATAATAAGAAGAAAGTCATCGGTGTATGTGCAGAGTTGGGAATTTATAAATAACTTGGGAGTATCTAGTTTATTTAAAAAAAGTCGTTTGTTTATCGTTGATGTGCGCTTCCTATCAAACAATATCCGGAAGAAGTCGATTCGTGACTCGCGAGGTCATACGTTATAACCGCTTAAAACAATCGCACGACGTCTTCGCCGACGTCATCACGATGTAACTCGATCGTGCCGTTGTCGTTCTTCTTTGAAAACGAACGAGTTTCTCGGGCCGTGTACACCACACCGCAATCCACCGTCGGTCGGTGAACTTGCTGCGGGTGTCGGCAAGCTGGCAAACCGATGTTTATTATATGCCCGTTCGTTTCTCGCATCTCTCCCTTCTTACTCTCTTCCGATCTATATCTATTTTTGTCTGACTCATGAACGTAAAAATCGTCATGTCTCTGTTTAGTCGGCCAGCCGGTTGTATAAGCACGGTACGGTGTTGTCACGATAAATGCAAGGTTGCCAAATCGGATTATAACCGACTGACTCAGCGATTATGATGTGGTTTTGTCAAGGACGAGAAGTGTGTGGTTTCGTCGATGATTTTTCGGCCGGAAATCTGTAGGAAAGCTTGAGGGTTTTTGAGAATGCCGAAAGAAAAGTTTTTCAACGGTTAAAAACCGTTGGGAAATTTTCAGTTTTCGACATCTGGAGCACGTGGCATTAGAACGAACCGTTAATTGTCACGTGGTACGTAGACCAGGTGTCTAAATTTATTTCGGGAAAAATTCTAATAGGAATAAAGTTTTAAAGGGATTTAGACATGGAATATTGAGGTTTAAGCAAATTATTTTCGAGTTCGTTGCAGATGTTCAGGGTTATGGTTTTTATTCGGAATGCATGCGATGACGAATGACAAAAAATTAAAAAAAAGGAAGCTGTATTTGCGGTAACGGTTATTTGATATTTCAAGTGGCTATTTGCAGAATTAGTGTTGGAATCTATTTAGCTATGTGATTCATGGATCTTCATTATATTATATTTTTTACTTTCTGATGTAACAAAGATTGTTATAGATATGTGACATCAAATTAAACACAAATCGTGTTTTATTTCATTCTTCAAAATCCTGTAATCCTAAACCAAGTTAAAACCAAGGTCGATCAATAAAAGCCGGATTTAGAGAAAAATGGAGGTATTTTTTAGATAGTAACAAAAAATTTCAATAGAAAGATTGAAAAATTCTTCTTCACAAGTGTTTAATAGCTTCGTCCTTCATGAATATTTTGGAAGGAATTGAAAATAAGGTTTTCTGTTCAATTATTACTTTTCTAATCGAAATTCAGTTGATTTAATTCAATTAGTTTTGTATGATTTTGATTTAAATTTAATTTTCAATAACAATACGTACACATTCGATTTTGCATTTATACCAAGAGTTTGTCAAAGGTCTATCTTCAGAGTTTCTACAAAAATTCAAAAAGTTTATTAAAAAACATTTTTTTAAGTTGCATAAAAGTTCAGCAATGTTTTACATTGTCTTGTAATGATAATTAACATAAAATAGGTAACTAAGAGCGTAATAAGAAATCCATACTATTTTTAATTTGTATTATAATAATGGAACCATGGAGGTAGACTATACTAGGTCCATAATGGAACACAATAATGTATTCAGATATTGTCACTAATTTATTTTGGTTTCGTACTTTAGTAGGGACTCTTAGTTATAATGATATAAAATGGTATTAATAAAAAATACAAATTTTGACAATAGTTTTTATAATATGTATACACATACAGTTAGAGACAATGTGTCAATGTGTGTCAGTGTCAATGTCACTTGAGTGACATTAAATTGTAAAGAATACTTTAGGACTGTTAATCTTATTTTTAGTGAATATTAGATCATATGAATATCAAATTGTTGTCATTCAGAACAACTTTTTACAATTGACATCTTCTGAAAGTAATTTTAATTTATTCTTTTGCGCCACCGTTACGTTCCCGACTTAGCCTTCTTAGAGCGACGAATAAGCTGTCGGAACACTGACCCTCTTCTAGCGTTTTATTTTTAGCAAGTGCATGCACGTTATCGCCTTTAAAAAAATTCCAAATAAAAATAAATTGCCCTAGTAAAGATCAATAAATCTGCCTTACTGATCGTCCGCTAAAACGCTTCTCTGCAAATTCGGTGCCCCCGAACTGTCTACCGCATTTTAAATCGAATAAAACACGTCGTTGGCGACGGTGTCCGCATGATTCTGCGACGGCGGCAATGATGCGCCGAATCCTTTTGTCGCAGGTATGCGTAGATGCGATCCTGGTAGCAGGACAGCAGAAATTTTGCAGAGGTCCCCATCTATCAAAATGTTAATTGTTTGGTGTTTTTCTTGCAGGTGAATTCGAAAAACGGCTGGACCGAGATCTTGGACCAGTTGCGTCTGCCGAAGGAGTGCGTCAACGGCAGCGTCGCCCTGAAACAGATCTACCTGAGGTGAGTTTTATCATACTGTAACAAGTCGCGGTCTTGTGACGGCGTCGCGAGACGCTCACGTGGTGCGCTCATTCACGTGGCCGTCTCTCGGTGTCGTAGGTCAGTAACGAGTGACGGAGGTTCCGGCGTGACCTGCCGCTCTGCTTGCTATGGTGCTATGTACCGGTCTGCTTTGAGTGCTGATATGTGGTTTGCAGGTACTTGGATCGGTGGGAGAAAGTGCATTTCTTAGGAGAAGAGGCCGACAGAGGCAGCGACGACGATGAAGAGAGCAGACACAAGAGGTGGTCGGCGAGGGCGTTACATTCCGTACCGCTCACGTATAATTATAATCAGCACGTGATAGCAGGTGAGGATTAGGAGAAGGAGGAGGAGGTGAAGGAGGTGGTGAGGTGATTGATGACACGATGGGATTATAAAGAACAACGGGTGGAGATGTTTAGGTTTAATTGAGACTGTGAGTTTTGTTCGGAGAGAAAAGTAAATACAAAATTATTACCTTATCTATTCATTTTGAATTTTATTATTACAATTTAAAATATTTTGTTAAGTAATAGCTAAAAACTAATAAGTTCTTATGAATGAAAAATTGTGTAGTTTCAAAATCGGATGAATATTTTATTTCATCGGACTAATAAGCAGACTATAATGAGAAATAAAGAAGGAATAAATAATGCGTATGTGTGAGTAATGTGAATAATGAAGAATTAAGTAAAATTAAATTAAATGTTTCAAGTTAACTTTAATACTTTTCTCTAATGATTTAATCTCTAACGTTCCAATAATGAGTTTTGAAACGTAAAATTAGAAAACACAATTAAAGAAATGTGTAATGAATAAGCAACTCATTATCTGATGAATATTTTAATGGTGGGGTTGTTTCAATGGAATAAAAATAATTCCATAATAAATTAATGAGCAACTCTTAGTTATTACTGTTTAGAAAATCAATGCAAATAGTTTAATTTCTTATTAAAGTTTTATTTATAGGATTGAATTTGTTCGATAATGAACAATAGGCGTTCATACGTTTCGTTAAGAAAAAAAAAACAAAAACTTAAAAAAAAATGTGTAAAATTGTGACTGCAGTGGAGAAATTCTAACTTGAAAGTTTGGCCGTGATTTTTGTTGTGTGGTTGATGTTAATACAAACTTTATCACTTACAGTTTATCAGTTACAGTTACAAGTTTAAATGAAAAGTCATTTTGATGAAGAAAAATCTGACAATTCTAATATAAAATGAACGATCATTACTTTAGGTTTTTTTACCATAGCTTCCCTTTGTTTAAATTTTATGAATGTAATAATTTAGTGTAGTGTTCATAAATTAAAAAATACGAAATTTGTGATATCGCAAAAATCTAATTTTTGGTAGAGTTAAAAAAAAATATTTTCTTCTTTTTAGCATACGATGTTTTAACTGGGAGACTCTGCTTTATGATAATCAATCAGTACAATATTTTTCTCTTTTTAGTTCTGTATGTAATTTGAAATCAAACGTTTTAGACTAATGGGTCATTCTGCGTTTTTTCTGTTTCTTTATTTGCGTTGGTAATTAATCTTTGGTCAAAAACAACTATTAGATCTATTAATCATTCACAAACTCTTGGATGAGGGTTGACTACAAATGTATTTATGATTTCAAGTTAGACAAAATATTGGAATACGCACAAAAATGTCAATAAGCAAAGTTAGTACAAAAAGTTAGAGAAAAAAGGTTATTTTCTTAAAGAGATTGTGAATTAGTTAATGTGTAAGGTAACAAAATTCCAAATCGAATTGAACATTGAATTTGAATTAATTTTGATTGCTTATTTATCGTCATTTTTGATTCTTCGATAACAGAGTCGATTAAAAAAATTGCGCTAAAGATTAAGTAAATCTCATATGTTCCTTTTTTAGACGCCTCAAATTAATGTAAAAAAAAGATAAATTTCTCGCGACATTTGACCCTATATGTCGGCATTTAAATCTTTGCAATGTCCGAACGTGTTTTTAGCGACCGTTAATTTCTATCGTAATTTTCCGCCGCCGAAGTTGAAAGAATCTCGCCGACACCGCCTCTCTTTTCGTCACGTGTTGCGTCCAACGAGACAAATTATAGATCAACAAAAGCGAAGCAGCGATCCATTGTTGTGATTGCGCAAAAGGTGGTTGCGCGATGACAAATGTAATCGGAGGGCCCAGGCGCGAAATGCTTCGTCCTCTTTTATTATGATATGTTGATCAATAGACCTGCCACTGGACATATCGACGAAAGAATCCAGTTGTACAAATGCCCAGGAATTGCCCGATCCGGATCGATTTCCCAGGATTTTTTAAAAATGAGCGACTTTCTCTTGAAATGTTTTAACGGCTCTGGTTGCGCTGCTATTTTGTTTTTGGTGTATTTTTTGCGAACACGCCTCGACGTGGATATGTTGCGCATTTTTACAGGTGTAGCAGAATGAAATATTGATTTGGATTCGGTCGTGACGAGCGAGATGAACGATTGTATGTTCCTCTTGTTGCAACTGAGGAATGCGTTTCATACAGGCTGATCCTGCATTATTGATTTTTTTTTAACTGCAATTAATGGACCACCAGTGTTTAAGCCAGCTATTCCTCTCTATCCAATAAAAAAAAAATGGGGATACTTTTCAATTCCTCGGAAAATGCTGACGGGAAACTATTTGTAGCAATCATTTGACACCAAGTTTTAGCAAAAAAATAATAAAAAATTTATAAATCCTTTTATTTGTAAAGAGAGACTTTGTTTTGAGGTATTTCTTTTACAGATACGAACCGAGAGTACAACCATTTGTCGACGAATATATACAAATCGTCTGATTACGACAGGTTAGCCTTATCGTTGATATCTCCGTTACCCAACGAGCAAGATTTTGCCATAAACGTTTGTACTTTACTCTCCAACGATGGCAAACACACACTCAAGCTCGACAAACATCCGAGGATCGTCGATTATCTTTTGGCACATGCTGGTGTTTTTTGTCATAGTGAGTATTGCATATGGTAAAAACGCCGTTTAAATAAATTGTTTATTATTTAGGCTCTCTCCGACGTCTCTTCGTACACAGTTACTCGACGATCAGAAAACACCCCATTCACAATTTCTGGTCGGAAGTGCTCGAATCGAAGGAATTTTTGGATCTCACCGACGAAAACTCTGTCTTTATAAAATCTGAAGGTGTCGATAGTAGTGAAAGCGCGAATTGCGGACTGCCGAAAATCGTAGAGGAAAAATGTGATTCTGATAGTGACTGTGAAATAACGGATAATAAACGATTTAAAATAACCCCAAGTGATCGTGAACTGTTCTGTTTGGAACGCGGACTCGGTACCCAAGACTATATCGGCCAGAGAGTGCTTCAAGTGACTACAATTTTGAGGAATCTCAGTTTCATCGAAGAAAACGTATTGATTTTATTACAAAACAAGACTTTTTTGCGGTTTTTGTTATTGTGTGCGTCGTCGAGGTGGGGCTATTTGAAGAATTTAGGCTTGGACATGTTGGGTAACATCGCGACGGAGTTTTTAGTCAAGGATTATCCCAACGATAGATTAGCGGCGATTTTATTAAAAATTATTGTTAAAGGCTTGAAAAGTGAAGATCGAGCATTGTGTATTTCTTCACTGGAAGTTTTAAATAAATTAAGTCAGAATGAACTGAACGAAGAAACACTTTTGCGATTTTTAGAAGTTGACGTTTACGAAAAAGTCTGTTCGTTTTTGACGATCCACGATGTGATGTTACTCATTTACACTTTGGAGTGTTTGTATTCGTTATCGTCGCTTGGGGAACGTTCCTGTAATTTAATTGTAAGCAATCACGGCGTGGTTGACACTCTTGTATCTTTAGTAACAGTCGAAGGGAAAAGTTACGGACCGAAAGCTTGTATCGGGATGAAATTAGTGGAGACACTACCAGGTGGTGTTAGCACGACGGCTAGTCAAGCGATAACGACGCCGGCTGCTACCACGACGAATTCTACTGTTGCCAATACCTCGACGACTACGACGGCCACCAGTGCGGTTTTATCGACAATTACGGCCGTCAAAACAAGTGTACAGACGACGCCAGTGAGGACGGTCCAAATTACACCTCAAAGGCTCTTGACTATTTCGCCGAGTTCTTCAACCGGTACGTTTTTACTCGGGACAAAAGTAGTTTTAGCTATGCAAATTTGATTTAATTTAATATGTTGAAATCAAATACAGCGGATTGGCAGAGGAGAATGTAGAAACTGGTTTTAATTTTGTGGTATCTGTTATTTTAAAATCCTAAATGATTTGTTAATTGGCTACAAAGGTTGTTATTTTATGATTTAGAAAAAGAATAAATTGATAGTTGTAGCAATAAATGAAGACGACTCCAATAATAAAATACATATTTATTATTATTAATTTTTTTGGGAAAAAGGCACTTCTTGTAAAATGCATTATGTAAAAAGGGCAAAATCACGAGATTATGGCCCGAAGGAATGTTTAATTTTATTTTTTCGAGGGCCATTCTCGACTACCGTTTTATTCTGTTTTTTCCTAAAACATTCAAAAACCATTTTGATATTGTTAGGGATATTATTGGGTATTGAATCTTATTGGATAATGGAATTTTGATTAGTCTGAGCCATAAATGGCATTATTCCAATAAAACCAGTTTCAAATTTGAACTTAGTCGGTTTGTTTTTCTTAATATTTTTTATTGTTTTAATTTTAAAGACTTTCTGAATTACTCTTCTACAAACGAGAAAAATCAATTGCTGTTTCAAAAAATACTAATCGTAAAAAAGATATGTTTTGTACATTGCTTTTATATACTTTTTTAAGAGAATTTGTGTGAATGTAAGCATTTTTTGATAAAATTTTGTTTTATTATCTTATTTACATAGCGTTGTTTCTCTACAAAATTATTATGAAAAAAAAGGTGTGTATTCAAGTCACAAAAAATATGTTTTCAGTAACAACGACTCCTACGACGCCAGCACAGACCATGACTCCCCAGCAGCTCATCCAGCAACAGCACGCTCATCAGCAGGCCATCCACGAGAACGAGCAATTCGCTTTGGCGTGGCTGAGGGCCACCTACGAGCCCTGCGTCAACGGTAAAGTTGATCATCAGGAGTTGTACAAACAGTATCTTAATTCGTGTTCGAAAATCGGTCGACGAGGGGTGATTTCACCCTTGCATTTTCCGAGATGCGTTAGGTGAGTTGGTGATTTTGTGAAATTTTTCGTTATCTTCATTTGTTTATGATGCAGGTCAGTATTTGGCGGGACGGTTGGCCCGAATCCGATGAAGCCGTCCAGCGCGAACGAGCCCCAGTATTATGAAGGGATAAAGGTGCGAGCTCAACCTCTCATTATTAATATCCAACCGGCTTCCACCAATCCCGTCACCCCACCACCACAGCCCACAAGTACTAAAGGATCAAACAGGCGAAATAAGCAAACGGCCACAACAAGTCCCTCACAAACGCCAACTTTGACGGTCATGGCCGACAATAGTAATTCCAACGACACTATGAATAACCCACCCGTCTCTCCCGCCTCACCTATCCTCAAGGCGCAGCTAAGTGCTCCCCCCAAACAGAGGGACGCCACTGTGGCTTCGCCGCCCACTAGTAAAGGCGATATGAAAAGTCAGGTAATTGAGAGACACAAAACGGCTGTCAGAACTTTTCATTTCATTTCTATCGCTGTTTCTTCCTTTTATAATAATTTCTAACCTTCCCCTAACACATTATCATCAAATAAAATTGATTTTTTTTTGTTATTAATCTGATTGGGTTTTTGGGCGTTAAGGTCATGGCACATCCGCATTTGAGCCAAGCTTTATTGGGCAGTAATTCAGCGCAGACGACCGCCGGCTCAAGTAAAGATAATCAGGCAGGTCAAAGCAACACGTCACTCATCAAAAGCTTACTGGCCACAAAGGTAAACGATTGCATGACTACAGTGAGCATGAGGACTGCAACAGACTGCCAAAATGTAGCTCAGGTAACACACTAATCAAATTAGCCTAATAAAAACAAAACACGAGAAAATAAATAATTAAGGAAATTACGAAACCTTCCTTAAATATTTCCTGCTTCAGATCTTTAATTGCGTTTTTCAAGTACGTCGCATGTTTTTAGTGTTTTGTAATAAAATTACTAACAATTTCTATTAATGTGTTTATTTTTGTTACTAATACGACTCGAATAACGCTTATTGTGTTTTTCTAGTAATTTTCTATAATTACGCTGTATTATGAACGTTAATCCCACTTTTGACTGATGTGCAGAGCAACTTCGAAATCTCGAGCATTAAAATTATTTTATATTGAATTATTAAACATTGAATTAATGTTTTAATTTTTATTATCACTTTAAAAATTCAACTCAAGTAACTTAATTTCCAGCAAAATATTGGTAGCGGTACCTCGTGAGATAACTCTGTATAGAAATACTTTTAGTTTTTATTAGGCGTAAATGTTATTAGCGAAATGCTGATATTTTTAAAATCGTTTCTCTTGCATATTTAGGTCGTTGCGCGTCAACAAAAACTCCTGGCCCAACAAGTGAACGCGACTACTGCCACAACGACGACGACGTCTACAACAGATAAGACGCCAGTCAAGACTGAAAATCAAAAATCACGATTGAACGGCGCGCGTCAATTGTTTCCCGATGGTGAAGTGGGCGACCCTTCCGTTTCATCTACGACACAATTTACAAATATGTTCAAGGGTAAAAAAGAACCACCTCAACCACCACCTCCGTTGGCTCCTTTAAGCAATAATAAAAAATCATCGCGTATAGACAACGAAGATAGCGATTCTACCGGTAACAATTCGTTAGCATCTAGTTCGGGTGTGGGGACGATCTGTATAGGGGGGATATCGTCGACGGAAGATGGTGATAATTCCTTGACGAGTTTCGAGGGTATTTTGAACGGGATTCCGAATATTGATAATCCGTTAAACGAGGATAGCAATTCGAAAGATTCGATAAAAGTCGGTGGTGAGATTTTAAAAAATAAGCCATTGAGACTTGCCGATTTGTTAGAAAAGAAGGTGGAAAAGACACCCCCGACAATGATGAACGGAACGCTAGGTAAAGAGTTACGGTTAGACCTGGTTGAGAATCACATTGAGAAGGCACTAAGTCGCGAAAATGAAAACCATGAAGAGGATAAGAAAAGCGTTAAGCGAACCGCAAGTGAAGAAATCGTCGAAAGCGAACCGAAAAAAGCCAAATTGAATGTCAATGGGTCCGCGGGGGCGGATTCCCCTGCACCCGATTCGGTTTCAAGTTCAAATGGTGACGAAAGCTCGACACAGGTGTCTACAGCAGCGGCTAAACTTTTCGCCGACATTGCGGCTGATATTCTCGAAGGAGAAGATGAGGAACAACTCATGCAAGAAGCATCAAATCCTCCACCCGTTGAACAATCACCAGTGGCGACGCCCTCTACACCGGTCCAACAATTATTAGTTGATAACAATCAACAAGTATTATTGACCCAACCGAGACAAATAATTGTTTCACAGCCGAAAACTCAGACTGGCCAAACTGTGATAGTACAAAATGCCGGACAACAAAGAACTCCAATGGTTTTGCAACAAAATACGGGACAAATTCTGTTGTCTCAAGGGTTGCAAGGCCAAGTCCAGCTAGTCGCGAGTACGACACAACCGGGGCAATATGTGCTGCAAACTAGTGGCACGCAAGGGACATACATGGTGGCGCAGCCTCAAACAGCAGTAGTTCACGGACAGCCCCAAACCGTCTTGGTGGCCCAAACGGCACAACAGCAGGGTAGTGGCACTAAAACTATAATTATTCTTCAACAACAGCCCTCGTCCACACAGAAAGTAGTCCTTCCCCAAGGACAACAAATGGTCGTCACGCAAGTACACAGGCCGGTATTGCAGAGTTCTACAGTGACTAATAATGTGGTACCGACGACGTCAGTGATAAAGACAACGCCATCGTCGGGGACGAGTAACGGTGTTGTGGAAAAAAAGGAGGAAAAGCCGAAAATTATAAGGGATTTAACGACGCCCTTTGTGTGCGAATGGGGGGATTGTAATGTGTAAGTGGTTACAGTTAACGTGAAGGTGGTTTTTGATTGGTTCATTTATAGGGATACTAAGTTTAAATCGGCCAATCAGGTGTATTTACATGTGTGCGAAGCACACGTTCCTAAAGGTAGTGAAGAAATTGTCTGTCAATGGGACCGTTGTGATAATATGAAAAGGAAGAGGTTTTCGTTGATGACTCATCTAAATGATAAGCACTGTAATACTGAGGTAAGAAAAAGTGGATCTTTATGAAATGTCGATTTAAAAAAAATTTGTTTTTCAAAGGCTATGAAACAAAGTTTAACGCGTCGAAAGCAAGTATCACAAGGAGGTAAAGTAGAGCCTCCTCCCCCCGCTCCTACGTCGCACCCTGGTTACGCTCCTGACGCGGCATTGCATGCCATCAAGAGGCACGCGTTGGAGTTTGTTAATCCCAAAGAATTACAAGTAAGTAGAAAATATCGCATTTTGTGTCCTTTTTTGTCCGGGTTAAATCGGTTTGTACAATTGTTCGTTTTGTGAATAGAAAACGCCGGCAAAGCAGGGCACACCGAGTGTGCCTGCTCCTCCGCCCCGAGCCGGGCCCACTCCGCCCGAACAGGTGAGGTGTTTGTGCGTGTTTGAACACAGCTTGAAATTTATTTTTGCGGTTTTGTGTAGCGACAATATCGGTAGTTTGATGCCTGTGATGATTTATTTTCTCTTGCACGTGTTTTTGAGATGTGTGGTTGGAGAAGAGATTTTTTATTGGTTGGTGTTTTAGGATGACAATGAGGGTCCCGTGACGAAGAGTATAAGATTGACAGCGTCGTTAATCCTTAGGAATCTCGTTATTTACAGCAGTAATTGTAGAAGGTGGGTGTTTTTCGGTTGGAGGTGTTTAGATAGGTTTTATCGTGTTTTTTGTGATTTTTTTAAGGTACTTAAAGCACTACGAGCCTCATTTAGCGAATGTAGCCCTTAGTAACGTAGAGTCGTCGAGGACGATAGCACAAGTTTTGTACGATATGAACGAAGGATCGAATCACAGGTGACCGGCACGCAAAAGGACGTTAGTTGTTAGGGACGCCCAGTGAAAGTGTGTGAATTTTGACAAAAACCTGTCTGTAAATTATTAAGTGGAAGTGTACAAATGTTTAGATTGATAGGTACTAAAAGCCTAATGATTGTTATTTTTATATTATTTACTAGTGTAAACAAGCTTCTGGAATTATGCAAATTTTTATTTCAGTCATCGTCGTAAATAAACAATTTTCTATCTGTGCAATTTATTGAATTTGATCGAATTGTAGCTACTGTAAATAATTCCAAACATGTACGGTGGATGATCATATTAAGATTTTTTGTTGATACTTGTGATATATAAAGCACATCGTTTATTTATCAGTATTATCTGAACCTGTAACTTGGTATTGTTTCGAAATTTCTGTGAGGTAACAGAATCTCTAGTTGACTGATTTTGTGTTATACATGAGAAGAAGTGTTATGGTACTAATTTTCATGTGCTTAGCATATCCACATCTTAACTTACCAGTAAAACTCTGTAAAATGTTTACTATTATAAAAGAAAATAAACTGCATTTAATGTGATTATATTTCTTACAGCCTTTTCAAGATTTTTCCTGCAACGAACGTAAAACTATGAGCGTACAGTTTGAATTCGACGCTTGAAAGAAAGTAGGAATACTTGAGAATCTTGGTTGGCAAGATTGAGAGCGGTCATTTTTGAAGTCTTCAAAATTTCAAGAACATCTCTGACAATTACATCAGTCGCAATGGTACCAAACTTTACTCCAATAAAAACTAGTAGATTAATAAATTGTAATATACACCATCAGAACACATCATCATTTTCTAAAACCGACTTTGCATCTGGTGGAAATAACCAAAGGTTGGTAATGCTAGGGGAATTCTCATGAACCAATATTCTCGCGATTGTAATTCTCGCTTGCGCATTGCTATTTTTGCTGCACACGTGAAGTTTTAAACCGTTTTTGTAGTAATTTTGCGTAATAATTCGTAAGTTGACAACCTACAATGGGTTTAATTGACGAAACAGTTACTACTTTTTATGATAAAGAAGCGAGTTTTGCGGTAAGCTTTTAGTAAATTTAGGTTACCTAACTCATTGTTCCTTATTCAGGAAGACCAAATAAAATCTTTGAAAAAACAGATAACACAGTTGCAGCAAAACATCAAGAATAAAACAGTTGACACATCACAGAATACTGAACTCCAAAAATTAGTTACTGAAAATACAAAGTTGAAACATCGTCTCACCATATTGAAGAGGGTATGTGGCATTTTAGTGGTTTAAATTTGAATTAAAATTATGCTGATTTAGGCTATTTCGAATTTGAGTCATTCGCATACGCCCCGAGACCCCACCAGAATGCAGAACATTCAAGAAATCCTTGATGAGATTTTTGGCACTGCTATTTCATCAGCCTGCCCTGATATCACGGACCCCCCAGTTGTCATCACTCTAAGTAATAACGCGAAATTCGGTGATTATCAGTGCAATTCTGCTATGCAAATTTCTAACGTTTACAAGCAGTTGGGTAAAAAAGTTTCGCCGCGAGACGTCGCGAATAAAATTATTGAGAACGTGAATCCACACGAATTGATTGAAAAGCTAGAAGTTGCTGGTCCGGGATTCATTAATGTTTTTGTGAGTAAATCGTTCGGTTTGCGTAATTTAACCACAATTTTCACGCATGGAGTCCGACCGCCCCCATACAAGAAATTGCGAGTTGTTGTTGATTTATCATCGCCGAATATCGCGAAAGAAATGCACGTGGGGCATTTAAGGTCGACGATAATCGGCGACACGGTTTGTCGCTTGTTGGAATATTTAGGACACGATGTTCTGCGCATTAATCATATAGGTGATTGGGGAACGCAGTTTGGGATGTTGATTGTCCATTTACAAGAGAAATTTCCCGATTATTTGACTAAAGCGCCTCCAATTTCCGATTTGCAAGCTTTCTATAAAGAATCGAAAAAACGGTTTGATGAAGATGAAGACTTTAAAAAGCGGGCCTATGCCGGGGTTGTCAAGTTGCAGTCAGGGGATCCTAATTTTATTAAAGCTTGGCAGTTAATTTGCGACGTTTCCCGTAAAGAATTTCAAGTAATTTATGATCGCTTGGATATAAAGTTAATTGAACGTGGAGAGTCTTTTTATCAGTCTCGAATGAACGAAATTGTTAAAGAATTAGAAGATGGGGGTTATTTAGAAGAGGATGAGGGACGTAAAGTAATGTGGGGTGATAAAAATGATGGGAATATACCATTTACTGTTGTTAAATCGGACGGTGGTTACACTTATGACACCTCTGATTTGGCTACTATTAAACAAAGAATAGTTGAAGAGAAAGGCGAATGGTTGATTTATGTAACAGACGCTGGGCAAGGGAGTCATTTCCACATACTGTTCCAAATTGCTCGAAAAATTGGTTTATTGACTGATAATATCCGGGTCGATCATGTCCCGTTTGGAGTAGTTTTGGGTGAAGATAAGAAGAAATTTAAGACACGGTCCGGAGACACAGTTCGACTTATAGACCTTTTGGAAGAAGGTCTCAAGCGTGCTTTGGATAAGCTTAAGGAGAAAGGTCGTGATCAGGTATTGACTCCTGAAGAATTGAAACAAGCACAGGAATCTATAGCTTACGGGTGTATTAAATACGCTGATTTGAGCCACAATCGTCACCACGAGTACGTTTT
This sequence comes from Tribolium madens, assembly GCF_015345945.1. Classification (NCBI taxonomy): domain Eukaryota; kingdom Metazoa; phylum Arthropoda; class Insecta; order Coleoptera; family Tenebrionidae; genus Tribolium; species Tribolium madens. Next base: position 8,222,605 of record NW_025400985.1, on the reverse strand, counting down.
TAGTTTTGATAAAATGTTGGAAGATAAGGGAAATACTGCCGTTTATTTATTGTATGCCTATACACGTATAAAGTCAATTGCGCGTACTGCGAATTTTGATGATAAGAAAATCGAAGAGGTGGCGAAAAATCACACGATTTCTTTAGATCATGAAAAAGAGTGGAAATTGGCGAAAGTATTGTTGAGGTTTCCAGAAGAACTTGATAAAGTTACGAAGGATTTATGTCCGCACCATTTGTGTGAATACGTCTACGAAATAGCAACGACCTTCACAGAGTTTTACGATTCTTGCTACTGTGTAGAGAAAGATTCATCAGGGGATATTGTGAAAGTGAATCACGGGAGGATTCTGCTAGCGGAAGCTACAGCCCGTGTTATGGAGAAGTGTCTCAATATTTTGGGCCTTAAACCTGTTGCAAAAATGTAAAGACTATTTATTGTATGTTTCAATAAATTTGTTTCTGAATTTAATAAAAAAAATTCAACAGTCAATACATATTTGAGTTTTTTTCTTATAATGGATATTTACAATTAAAATCTGGGAAGACAATTATCTTCAAAGCAACTAATTCGTAATATTTACAAAAAAAGTCTTTGGTTTTGAGTTGTCAGATTCTTGGCACGTTTCTTCTTGGCAATGATATCAGCGTCAAGAATTGAGATTTAATCCCAATCTCGCTAACACCATTTCCTTCCTTAATCGAACGATCTCCCAATAGACGTCATGTGCTAAAAAGATATCAAATTATTGCTTAATTTTGTAACTGCAATTTGTCTAAATTACCGGAACTTTTCACGAGACCACGTTCAATATATTTGAGATAGTTTAAAAAATCACAAACAGCAATTAACTGAAAAAAAAAACCTTTAATGATTTACGATGCGTTAGATGAAACCAGCTTACCCTATTTCTACATATCTGTGATATGCTGTACCAGGTATCCATCTCTCCTATGTTCATTCGATAGAAACACAGCCTTTGCACTTCAAGTAAAGCGCATTTTCTACAAAAAAAATACTCAAATATGTCATATGAATACCATTTAAACCGCGTCACGTACTTAGGAAACATGGCCTTAGTTTTGTCTCCCACAGCCTCGATGAGTATAGTTCCCGCTTCAACTGCCTCTCGTACTTTTTTCGACAAATCTTCATTACTAAACGTCAAACACAGATCGATATCTTCCCGGTAAATTCTATGCACGAATGGATCGCCTTTGTCCAAACATGGTTTTTGCCTCCATGCCAGAAATTCCCGATGAACGTTCGGATCAACTTCCAACCCCTCCTTATTCTCAACTTCGCACGGTATGTGGTACACCTCCTTCACTGGTGACTCCGGCGGCGAGTTTTCCCGTCCATATTTCAAATTGAAATGACTTGGCGACCTGCGATGCTTCTTACTTTCATCTTTCATTCGTCCGTCGATCTGGGGATGCAGATGAGGATTTGGTCTGCTCGGAGTCGATGTCAAGACCAACGTCTTCAACGCTGCAACTTCAGCTGTTAAGACATCGACCTTCATTTGACTTTCTTTCAAAGCCTTTTCAGCAGTCGCTTGTTTCTCATTCGCCTCCCTGACCATGTTGTGAGCTTCCTGTCAAACAAATAAAAACAATTGATTGCTATTTTTACTCACTAGATCTCGGCAATCAGTCGAGATTTTTTCAACTTCCGCTCTTAGTTCTAGCAAACTACGGCTAAGACGTTTTCGAAATGGAGTTTTTAGTTTGTTCGCCATTTTGAATGGGTGGAACAGGAACTTGTAATCTTTTTGTCCGTTTTTAATCTACTCGTAATTTACTCAATAATTAACCAGACTTTTCTAATTACTTTTCCTTTATTATTGGACAATTGGATTTAATCCAAGACAAATTTGGCACTAATTTCCGCATTTATCATTTGGGAAGTCTTACAATGTCGACATTTCTTGGCGCCGGAGAACTTTAAACGCGCAGTTCTCAAAATAAAACATTTACTTAACAATTTCACGTTTTGATAATATTGATTTTCTTGGGAGAAAATGCATGGAAATAATTATTTTTGCGTGCTAACCCGTCAAACTATAAATTCCGACAAATACAAACAGTTCTGAAAACGATTAATATTATACTCAGCAGGAGGCTATCTCAGTAACAGTAAAAAATAACAAATTACCGTGTTTATATAACAAAAATAAAAATGAAATGTCATGTTTCGCTCCAGTTGTGAGAGTCATTAAATTAAGAGTGACAAAATTACGGAGAAATTTTTCCTTAAAAAGGTTCCCATTATCGCGTCACAAGTCGGCCAAGACAAAAACAATAAAATATGAAACAATTGAAACAATAATCATCAAGGTGAAACGTAATTTGACCCACCTGTAAAGAAAATCGAAAAAAACCCGTAAATACTCGATATTTTCCTATTTGTGTCAAGGGTAATAAACCTTTAATGATTTGACGTCACGCTTAACTTCGCTTTAAATTCGGAAATAATTTCTCAACGAATTAATTTGGTGTTTTCCTGTCTACCATCGTTGCTTTCACCATCAATTTTTCATTAAAAAAAACTTTCACGGCCGTACAAATTTCGCGTTGTGAATCTGTCTTTTTTAAATCTCCGGTGAAAGTCTAATAGTGCGAATCTACCAAACACAAAAGCCTCCACGTTCCTGCATAACCTTGCAGGTGAACGACCGGTTCCAGCTATTTGCTACATAGTTCAATCAAAGTTCACCTGAAAGAGACTCGCAGTCAAGTCTTCGAGTTCGGCCTCCACATCCTGTCTAATCCGCGACAATCTCGCGACTTCTTCGTCTTTCAACTTCAACTCTTCATGGGCATCTCGGAGTTCATCTTGAAGCCGCGTAAAAGTCTGTTCTTTTGCTCCTACCACTTGTCTTGCCCAATCTGGCTGATCTTCTCCTTTTTCCAATTTGTCTAATCCCAAATCACTGTAGACTGAACTGTCGGAACTGTTCCGATGCATCACCTTATCGGTGATGGTCGCGATGTCTGAAAACGATCCAAAATCACTACTGTCATGGTTGAAAAGTTTCGTAGGGTTTCGAAGGTCGGGTTCGTCAATCTCGACGTTGTCTTCTTCATCGGTTGTATAGGATTCGTCTCCGGTCGTACCCGTCGAGCCCGCACGTCGATGTTGCAAAATCGCGGCGTTTTTGGGTACCATTAGGAGACCCTTGCTTAGTTTACTCGGCGACGACTCAGTCGCCGTTTCTTTCATCTTCACGGAGAAATTTCAACACTTCATCGTTTCGTTTCTGCAAATATGGAAAGTTTTTTATCCCCAATTGTAAAAAAAAAACAAATTAATTATTAACACGTGAAGGACTGACATTCGCAACTTTTTTTTCTTACTTTCTGACAAATTACAATTTTTGCACATAGAAGATATTGCGGATTCAACGACGATTTATCGATTTCACTTGCGATTATTGTTATTTTTCGCTAAATTACACAGACACGGATTTATTAATGTTTTGTTTTTTGAAGTAAATTATGCGAAGGATAGAGAAATCTAACGGTGCTTTCCACCGATGTGGACTTTGACGATATTATCCATAATTAATGAGGTAACGATACAGACAACGTTACTGCTATAATAGGAAAGACCAGTTGACGTCAGAATTTAGTATCTGAGAGAGTTTAGTTTGGAGACGTTATTATTTCAAGATTTGAATGAATTACCTCAACCAAATTACCAATAGTAATGTTAATGCATTATTAACGAAAAGAAAATGGTAACTTTCTCAATGAAATGATTCAGGCAACGAATAAAAAAGATGAATAGTAAAAGTGCTCTCATTGCCCTCAAAAAATGCATTCGCTATAACAATTTGAAATAAATTAATCTAGGACTTCCTTTTTACGATAATTAAAAATCAAGTTCCATATTATTAATATCAAGGTTAAAAACGTAAAAGATTTAACAATCAATGCTCTGAACTAACTCTACGATTGAAATCGAATGCCTCATAACAATTTTATTAATTAGTAACTGCATTGTGTTTACACTGAAAGTCAGTCAATTATAACAAAAATTTCCACTATTTCATTTTTACCATAAAATTCCCAACACAAATTATTTCCGCATCATACGTAGGTACGCTAAAAATACGATAACTGTTAACGTAATATGAGAAGTAATTTTTCAAGGGAAATTATTTTATACAGGTTACATAAAGTTTTCCTCGGTCAACCAATAAAAAATTATTTTGGCAAAAAATATTTAGCAAAATAAAGAATTTAAATTTAACGAATTGTAAAATAAAAATAGCTGTTCCTATTTCTTAAACTAATGAAGTTATGAAACATTCTATTGATAGAAATTGGTAAGTGTAATGTTTTTATTTCAGGAAATATCTGTTACAATGTAATAATTTACATATCTGTATTTTGCAATTTTGTGAACTTATGGTTATGTAATAGAAAACATTACTTTTTGTTTACCGGTAACAAAGATAATATTGACCAGAGAATTCTTATGAGCCAAGTCAAGTTTTTCTCCACATAAAAAATAGCATTACCTGAATTCAATCTGTTACGAATACATGATGAATTTAAATTGTTAGTCTATACGCAACGCCCACCTTATTATAATAAAAATTGTTCAAGTGAAATTCATAATACAATTATTACACAACCAAAAAAAACTAAAAATTCTTACGAAACGCAGCCACCATCACGGCTAGCGAAATAAATATTGAACGTGGCAAACATCCCCCTGATCTATTCTGTAGTAGCCAATAACTCACGAGAAGCGAATTGCTTCTGACAAATTTAGGAAAGGTTAAAAGTATCCTCGGGATATTACGTAATTCACGCAAACCCAATTCCGAATGTTTATTTAATTTGAAATCTAGTATAACGCAACGAGTACGAAAAATATCTACACGTTAATAAAATATAGAACGTAACGGAACATTTAGCAACAGTGAACTAGAATAATAAAGAAAACAGATACATAAATAAAATTCACACGATAATAATAATTTTCTCAGTGTCAGTTGCGCCTACTTTTCAACTCATGTGAAACGTCGAAAAATCCAAAACGATTTCCATTTTCAGGTCACGTCTGGCAATGTGCAATAACATTCGTAAAACTCCCGAGTAATAAAAGCACAAAAATATTTCAACGATGCGTTTATTATAAATTCCATACATGACGTCCATACCAAGTAACATAAACAAAAAACATTTGCTACGGTCATAAACGTGTGTTTCTTTTACGTCGGACCGGACTCAACCGGAAAGCCACAATTTTGTAATCTTTCTCAATGACATTATTGTTATTACATTCATATTCCATTCGCGTCCACTATTATTACATCTTGTTAATCCCTTTTAAAGTGTCACGTACATCACACTCACCCTATATTTAAACATCCATAACAACCAGAAACAAAACACTCACAAACATCGCAACAACTCGACTCTCACTACAGCGCGTTGTGCGCTTTCTACGCGGGATGCGAAGAACGACGCTCGTTGCTTGGCAACGCTCCTTGTTTTGAGGGGGACTCCCCCATCCTCCTCAAACAAGCATCGATATTTTGCGATTCGTACGGTATTTTTAGGCGATTACGTTCGATTCGTTGCAGTAAATAAAGCAATTAATTAGGTATCCGTCAAGGTTGTTTTTTTTCTTCTCTATATACACCTTGAAACAGCTCTTATCACGGTATTTGATGTTAAAATGCGCTGCGGCGGCTTTGTCCTAGATATGCGGAATCCGGTGCCTGGCACTGGCAGCGCGCTGTACCAGCAATTAGTGAAAGGTAAGCGAACATACGTTACATTGTATTGGAATCGAGGATGATTGAAGATAAAAAAATGAAGAATTGTTTTCGTGAGGGGTATGGATTGAAGTGTCTGAATATGAGAGTCATGAAAAATTAATAAAAACCTATAAGGCCATGGTCGCGTTATGTTGATGACACATCCAAGTGTCAATTAACCCACATAGATTTGTGTAGGATGGACCAAATTTGATTTGATTCTCGAAGGTTTTCTTTCCTTTGTGGGAGAAAAGTTAAATCTTAGACAAACTGGCGGGGTAAATTAATTATAACAGGTTCAATATTGTAGGTTTCTATGATTTTTATCAGTAGATCTACAGATTGCAAATGAATTTTCTGATAACAATTGCAATGAGATTAATTTAAAGTATTTCTAGTAATATGTCATATATTATTATTTTACATCGTATTTGTGTCCATTATGTGATATGACATTATCACGTCAATAATTATCTAAATCTACCACCAAAAAGTATTTCAGGCAGGCAATAAGTTTTGTAAACATGTTTTTTCAAGAATTCAATTCCATGGAAAATTTATAGGAGACTTAAATAACTGTTTTAATAGATTTTTTTTTGCAAACATTTAAAGAAAATGTAAACTTATAAAATGCATAGTGTTAATTATTCTGCATTAAAACTATGAAAATTTGTGCGGAAATTAAATTGTCGTATTGTTTAACACTGTAACAAACTATAGAGTTAACATATGGGTGCAACAATAGGGAAACAAAAACATTCCGCATGCAATTAAAGGAATGTTTTATTGCATTATTAACAACTATGAAATTTTTATATTTATTTAATCAGTGCTTTTTTCAGGGGCAATTATACCCAGAAATCCGTGAAACTGATTTTTGTAAATTAGCAAATAATGTAAAACTACTCGTATGTATGTACTAATTAATTCTGATAACAGCACGATGTACAATATTGATGATCATCACCGTGTGCATGTTATTCCGAGATGTCAAAAAACTGTTATTTACCTATTTTGTTTTGAGGACCAGTATTTTTTTTTTTTAGTATAAATTTGAAAGTCAAATTACTAGTGTTTATTCCTGATTGTATACAATTTGCAAACTTAATTCCCGGTTAAACGCAAAAAAATTAATCAAAATCTAAAAATTTTCCTGATAATTAATCGTAAATCACAAGAGAACGTCAAATTTAATTGATGTTAAATTATTTACCAGACATAAACACGTCTTTCACTTTTCAAACAATTGATATTCTCATAATTCATGGAATTATGAATTTGTATAAAACGCTGAACAAGAAAACCTTGACATTTCTATTTTATGTACTGTTCACGACTAAACCAAAATAAATTTCAGATGCCCTTAAGACCCTCCCGATAACAATGTCCATGTGTAAAATAAAAACAAAAATGTGAATCACTTCAGAAACATTAATAAATCACTGATAAGAGTGATAAGTCTAAGCTTTATCTCTCACACGATCAGCAAAAGAAGACACAAAGAAAATTAAAACGACCGGAAACACATTTGACTTTCTCATGAAATTATCTTTTGTTCTTGCTCACCCGGAGCTAAAAATTTGCAATTCCGACTCACAAATCCCTTTAAATGCCCTCACACTGTCGCTACGCTAATCGCATTATTAAACAAACAACCGCACCGAAAAATCAAATTTCCTTATTATCGCTTTGCAAACAATGATTAGTTATAAACATACACGTTTCTCTTAACCTTGATCCATGCAAATTGAATGAAAAAGATGGAATTGTACATTTTTTTTATGTGAAATTTATTCAAAAATTATCAACAATCAGGGTCAGCGCGCCTGCGTCATGACCCCTGCTATTTTTTTTACACAAGTGGGAGTCCGAGCTCTAATCCGAATGGAATGCGGAGCAACAGGAAACCAGATTTTCTTATCTATTTATCAAATTTGACAAGAAATAAATATTACGCAGACGACTATGTTGCGATTCCATGATTTCGAGACAAGGGGGAAAAACTGTTTGAGATGACAGAAAAATGATTTGGGCGCATTGTTTACATGCCAATTACGTGATGAGAAAGCATTTACTTACCCGGGGAGGTCAGTAAACAGTAATTTCTCAAGAGACACACAATGCTATGTTTACACACTCCTCGACACGAACATATTCTGAATTCTGATTGGATCGGTTTGACACATTCCGACGTAACTCAGCAAGCTTAGTTTAAAACAGCGGGCGCCATCTTCTCAATTTTCATTAAAGCTGTGTTACAGGTTTCTAAAAAAAAAACACTCATGTACTGTTGGTTGCTGAAGAATATAAATTTTGTTAAAATTGTATTGACTAATATGATTAAAATTAGTTATAGGGTTCAAAAATAAATATCGATAATTCTTTTATTGTATAACATGTTTATTTAATAAAAAATATAATTACTGGCCATTAATGCACTGCTTCAGAGTAATTCTGCAAAACTTTCATGAGCGGTTTATAGACTAGTTTGGCAGCATGTTTGCCAAATAAAAAGTCAACGTGATTGAAACTTTCTAATGGCACTTGATACATGCCAACATTATTTGTCAAATTCTGAGACAACCTAATTACGTCCTGAAAAAAACAGGATTACTTCACTGAATTACCCAATATTGATTGCACTTACGATATAACTCGCTAGAAAATCATTAAGTGCGTACATTAAATACGTCTTAACTTTAATATTGAGTAATTTATATTGGGGTGGCGTTAGGGTACCATATTTAATTTTATTCCCATCGGGACCATAATCATACTGTTGGAACTTGCCGTCATATTTTATTTCCTGCGAATAATGTAGGACTGTTTTGGTGGAAGATCCGGCGGGATCATGACTCAAAACAACTGGCAAAAGCTCTTCGTTGAACTCCTCTTTATCAAAACCACACAATGTAAAAATAACATCTTCGCAAATTTCCTTATCGATTTTCAACAACTCGCAGTCATAGCCCAAAAATTTCATTATTTTATTGTTGGGTAGAAATTGATTTAGACCCAAATATCGTGCTAGCCATTCGAAATCGTAAGCGAATGGTGACAAATACCGGATTGGGGACTTCACATGTGTCATATAAGCCACCGGTGCTAGAGCTACCATCAGTTTTACGTTTTTAGCAACTTGTGGCTTTGTTGATGCCAAAACGAAAAACATAGTAGTACCCATTGAGTGCCCCACGTAGATTATTTCGCCCGGTTTGTTTGTTGTGTTACTGACGTAATAGAGTGCAGCTGGTAGATCGTAAATTCCCATCTCGTGCCAACTAAAGTTCCAATATTGGGGGCTTTGGATGGGGAGAGTCAGATGAGCTTTCGAATAAGTGTTACCTCGAGCGTTACCCATCCAAACATCATAGCCGGCATCGGCCAACATAAAACCTTATGAGACTGTAATTCTTAAGTTAAAAACAAAATACTACGAACCTAGAGACTCATTTCCTGCTATTATCCAATCGGCACTACTCGAAAGTAGTCCGTGTTGGAGAAAGACAGGTTGGCCCCCACGTTCGCCGGTTTTAGGCCCTGGGATTCGATGAATAGTAAGTATATAGCCGTCTTCGGTTGTGACGTAGTGAGATTCGGCCGGATAGCCATGTCTTCGGGCGATTTGGGGCTGAGAGAAATTTTAATTGGAGTAATGTTGTGGATTTTACTTACTGTGTCTAAATCAGCGTCAGGATTGTAAGGACAAGCCGCAAGATTTTCAAACGAACATTTGACACTATCTATAACATTTTCACAAAGAAAAATAGGTAAAAATAGGACGAGGAGCAAAAATCGATGCATCGCTAAGACGATGACAATTAACCTAACTTTAGACACACCAAAACCAGTTTTACGGATCAAGGCTGCGAAACTGACTAAGTAATGAATTTTTTAAGCGATTAAAAGTAATTCTGCATTTAAAATGCGATAGCCCCAAATGAGTCATAATAGTAATGTAATTTCATTGGTTTTTACTTACCAAGGCCGATTATATCACTGACGTGAGGTACAAAGTCGGAGCAAATCACTCTATTTATTGTGATTAACTAATTTTCTTTAAACTTTTATCTAATTTGGGAGAAATTGAGAACAAAAATTATTGTGTTGCGGTTTGAATTTTGCGCCGCCATTTTGTTTGGTGAATTCCATGGGTAAATTGATGTAGTTACTTTCCAAGGAAAACACATTACAATTTAATTCAAATTTATGTGAATTACAATTACAATATATTATTTTGTGTACATTAATAACTCTTTTTAAGTAAATTGTAAAAATAGCTTTATAATTCAAAAATTAAACTCTAAAAAACACTAACATTTAAACTTTCAAGTTGGCAACGTGAGTGTTTGGCATCTGTCAAATGTCAAAATTCTTTTTCATCAATAATAACAATGTTTGTATTGTGTTTTAAAAATTAAAAACATTGATTATTCAAAAAATGGGAAGCGAAAAGGTATATATTCCCCTTATATTTTTTCTAACCCATTTCTCATTTAATTACAATTTTTACCGGTTATTTTTAACCTGTACAAACAACTCATTTTTAGCTTTTGTTCCGCTTGGAGCAGCCCCACGGCACTGGTGATATTTACACGGCATGGCAAAATGGCTCTGGCATGTATCTCGCAACGACCGGAGTCGACTGTATAGTAAATATTTTCGACCGGTATGGGCAAATCCTGGACCGTATTCGCTTGCCGAGGTATCCAATTCCTTCCGATTTTCTCCTAAATTAACATCGCAATTGCAGTCTTTGCACCGGTTTTGGGTGGGATTCAGATGGAGATCTTTTAGCGGTAATTTGCCAATCACCTCAACTTACACTGTGGGATGCAAACACTCAGAAAAAGATTCAAATTGATGTCAGATTGAAAGACCAAATGTCGTGTTTAATATGGGCTAAGACTGGCCCCATGCTGGTTGTGGGGACCATCAAGGGCAATATTTCTATTTATAATCACAACACATCAAAGTTGAGTCATTCTCTAATTGTCTTTTTGCCTATTGATGATTTTTAGACGCACTCCTGTTATTGGTAAGCACGCGAAAAAAATCACGTGTGGAGCTTGGAACACCGAGAATTTACTTGCATTAGGATCTGAGGATAAAACAATTTCCATCAGTAATGTAGACGGGGATACTCTCAGAGTGATCAATTTGCGAGCGGAGCCCTCTGAAATAAATTTTTCTGAAATGAAACTCGACGAGCGTATGGGAGGCGAAAATACCGTAATTTATTAATGTTTTATGTTATTTCGCTTTAATTGGATAGTTTCAGGTCAGCGTAATTGTGGGAAAACGCACTCTTTATCTTTACAATTTGTTAGATCCTGACAATCCTATTGAATTAGCTTTTCAGCAACATTATGGTTCAATTGTCACGTATAAGTGGTTTGGAGACGGCTATATCTTAATTGGTTTCAACGCCGGTTATTTTATCGCCATCTCTACTCACATTAAGGAAGTGGGCCAAGAGTTATTTCAGGTCCGTAATCACAAAAATACCCTTACCGATATTACACTAAACGAGAAAATTGGAAAAGCTGCATCGTGTGGCGATAACACGTATTAATTTAAATCAAGCCAAGTCACTATTTTTACATATAATTTTTCAGCGTTAAAATACACGACTTGAGCAACCTCCAGGAAACATCAAGTGTCTTAACTTTATCACAGGAGGCCGGTTTAGAGAGGATAAGTTGGAGTGTTGATGGTCAGTTGTTTTCAGTGTGTACACGTGGCGGTTCTTTGAACGTCTACGTGTCACACGTGCCGTTATTAACTTCAGTTTCAACACCTAGAATTGCGATTTTGTCGAGTTTGACCGAAATTAGCCTTTACAACTATTCGTCAGAAAAAGTAATCAAGTGGAAATTTGAAATAAGACATAAATCATTTGTTTTAGACTAAATTGAAACCGATTCCTATAACATTGGAAACTGAGCCTAGTTTTATCGCCGTCGGCCCTTATCATATTGCCGCCGGTATGAATAACCGCGTTTGGTTTTATGACTTGACGCGACCCCAACCGGGAGTAGATGACGCTCCTTTAATGCTCAAAGATCGACAGTATTTAGGGGGCGTCACTAGCATTAAACTCAACCCTGAATACGCTTCTGTTTTGTTTGAAGGAAAACTACAGTTACATATGGTGATAAGTTCTTGCGTTTTTTTTGCTGTATTTAATTTTTTATTACAGATTGAACAACCGGAAGTTTGCCACGAAGATCGCGAAACGATAATGTTTCCCAATGCAAATTCACCTAATTTATACATAACTTGCCATTTTTTAACAACCGATTTTTTAATTTACGGCACCGATATGGGAAATATTGTTTATTTCCACATTGAAGAATGGGCTTTGGCACATGAATATAAGCATGAAGTTGGTATCGTGAATATTTTTGCCGATCCCGCCGGAACTAGATTAGTTTTTGTTGATATTAAAGGCCAAGGTTACGTCTACAATGCTGTAAGTAATTATTACTCTTCAAACATGGAAATATTTTTTTTGTTATTTGAGGTGATAAATGAAGTTGTACACATACCAAACCTACCAAATAAAGTATTAGGTGTTACGTGGGATAGCAATATAAACGATCGCAACATTTTCATAGTGTATGATCGACACGACATTTTTACTTATGTTTACGTCAGATACTCAATTAATGGTTTGTAACACTTAATGTGAAAGAAAAGTAAAACAATTACAATTTTAGGTTCCTCGGTCCAAAAAGTCGGCCAAACTTCGCTCGTAACCAAACAAATCCCTTTATTAATGTACTCGGGTGAAGTAATATCAGCGACTCCCGGCGGTCAAATAACTCAACTAATTTTAAACACCCATGACTCGCCTCAAATTGGTATCACCGAACGTGATCAAACCATTCAAGAAACTAATTTTAACAAGCAGATTGCATTGTATAGGTAACAAATTATAGTCGTCTTCTATTTGTTAAAAACAATAATATAGATTTTCGGCCGCTTGGACTACTTGTGAGAATCTTAAATCGGAAGAATTATGGAGAAAACTCGCAATAGAGGCAATGAAACACTTGGAAATCGATTTGGCAATTCGGGTATTTAAACTCCTAGATGACGTCTCTATGGTGTGGTCGTTGGAGAGCATCGCCGGCGTAGAGGATCATAAATTGTTGTGCGGTTACGTTGCGATGTTTTTGAACGACTTTGATTTAGCACAGGAGTGGTTCATGGGGTCGAGTTATCCAGTGGCGGCTTTGGAAATGCGAAGGGATCTCCTCCAATGGGATCAGGCATTGCAACTGGCGAAAAAAATGGCACCGGAGCAGATCGCGTTGATTTCACGCGAGTATGCCCAACAGCTCGAATTCACGTAATTGTTTATCACAGTTATCTTTGTGTTTTTTATTGTAATTTTCTATAGCGGTAATTACTCGGAAGCGCATATACACTATGAAAAAGGTCTTCAAGAGGATCTAAGTCCCGAACATACGTTTATTTGCAAAGCTGGAATTGCAAGGACTGCTCTTCATTGTAATAATACTCGACACGGGATTAGTATAGCCTTAGAATTGGATAATAAACAACTTATGAAAGAGTGTGCCGAAATTCTCGAAAAAAATAAACACTTAAATGAAGCCGCGAATTTGTTCGAAAAGTGTCAGAATTACGATCGAGCAGCTTTGAATTACATTAAATTGAGAAACTGGCACAAAATTGGGGAACTTTTGCCTAAAATTACTTCGAACAAAATACATCTTCAATACGCAGTTGCGAAAGAAAACGAAGGTAAGTATGAAGAGGCAGTTCGAGCTTATTATACGGCAAAAGATTACGATTCCGTGATACGACTCCAATTGGAACACTTAAATAACCCTGAAATTGCCGTTGAACTGGTCCAAGAGACGAAAAGTTCCGAAGGAGCGAAACTCGTAGCGAAATTTTTCCAAAAGTTAAACGATTATACTTCTGCAATTAAATTTCTCGTGATGTCGAAATGTAACGAGGAGGCTTTCGATTTGGCCCGAAAGCACGGCAAAATGCAACTTTACGGCGAAGTTTTACTAAATACTTTATCACCAGATGAATTAAGGCCTCAAGATTTTAATAGTATTGCAACATATTTTGAGAATGAACGAAATAACTTGCTTGCGGGGATTTACTGGTTTCACGCTAAGGAATATTCCAAGGCTATGAAACATTTACTAAAGGCCGCCAAATCAAATTCGAAGGAAAATGAAGCTATAACGGCAGCCATCGACGTTGTTGCGTCGTCCAAAAACGAGACACTTTCGTCCCAATTGATTGAATTTCTATTAGGCGAATCGGATGGCCTACCAAAAGACCCGAAATATTTATTCCGATTATACATGGCAAGAAAACAATACAAGGAGGCATCAAAGTCGGCTCTGATTATAGCAAATGAGGAGCAAATCAATGGTAATTACCGAAACGCCCACGATGTCTTATTCGCAATGTATCAAGAGCTTAAACAGAACGGAATTAAAGTCCCTAACGAAATGCAAGCCAATCTTATGTTACTACATAGTTACATCCTGGTGCGTCTTCATGTCAAGAGAGGTGATCATTTGAAAGGGGCTCGAATGTTGATCAGGGTTGCCAACAACATATCGAAATTTCCCTCCCGTAAGTCCACGAACTAGATTAGTTTTGGAATTGTCTTGTTTGTCCGTAGACAAAGTTCCTATTTTAACGTCGACGGTTATCGAGTGTCACCGAGCAGGGCTTAAACACTCTGCTTTCAAATATGCGACAATGTTGATGAATCCCGAGTATAGAAAAAGTGTCGACGCAAAATACGCAAAGAAGATTGAAGCAGTTGTGCGGAAACCTCCAAAGTCTGGGAAAGCCGGTGATGGGGTTGGGGATCCAATAGAGCCGCTGACGCCATGTCCCTACTGTGAGAATTTGTTGCCCGAGACCGAAACAAATTGCAACAGTTGTAAAAATAATATCCCTTTTTGTATAGTTACGGTAATTGCTATTTCATTGTCTAATAACTGGTGTTTTATTCTGGAGTTGTAGGGCCGCCACATTGTTACAGCAGACTTGACCGCTTGTCCCGAATGTGATTTTCCGGCTTTGCGATCACAGTTTATTGAGTAAAAAATGTAAAACCTATGTTGTGATGTAATTTTGGGTTATTTTTTTCAGGATTCTCGATAGTGAAGATTCTTGTCCCATGTGTTCGGAAAAGGTTGATTCTCGCCGGTTACCTAGAATTGATGATCCTAAGCCGTACTTAAACATCGAATAATTTTATTTGATCTCAATTGGAGTATTATTTATTTATTTATTTTAGTACAATTAGATTTTAGAAAGAAGTGATTTTAGCGAATGAAACTTGTTCCGTCCATTTTTTTTTAGTGCAATAGACTATTGTTGAATTGTGAAATAAAAAATTAAATAGAAAGTGTCTTTTTATACCCAAAACCTACAAGCCTAATGCAATCATTTGCACAATTAGTGAAATACACGTCGAAAAAAAATCTCAATTTTGAAGTAGGCAAATTGATAGTTAAAAAAATACTTGCGGTTACAAAAATATCTATAAAACACACGAGAACACTATAACTACATCAATGTTTACAGTGTTTAGTCGTATTTTTAAAGTATTGAATACCAATGTTTGATTAAAATAAGTATACTTCTTGTTTAAACACAAGAAAATTACAAATAACTAAGATTTTTTTATCTGTGTATTTCTCGGTACTTATATCAAAGTATATGATAAAAATAATATTAAAAATTGAAAAAAAACTAAAATAATCGATACTTACTTCAATGGGATTAGATGAAATTAAAAGTAACAAAGTTTTCAAATTGTAAAAACCTGGTAAGTTAACGTCGTAGGAGTAACATGTTTCGGCAATCGAATGCCGTAAGTAATGTTAAATAATTTGATTCCAAATTGACTTATTAAATTATTACAATTTAGGGTAGTGACTTTATCTTCAACCCATTCAACTAAAATGTTTATTTTACTGTAAAATAAGTTGTAAAAAAGTGTGTTAATTCTTCTTAATTGGGCGTGACTGAAAAAAGTTAGAAAAGTGGTTTTGTAATATACACATTTATTTGCGGTAAATATTTTTATTACTTGAACAAATAATAATTAAATTCTAGTTGTTAAACTACTTTTAATATATATGAAAAGGCAATAAAAATCTCAATTACCCCTAAATCGTCGTTTTTATTCATTTGTATTTTGCAAATGTTAAAATATATTCCAATTTTTGGAGGTATTTTCCAATAAAATTGTGCAATTTTTTCGGGTTAAAGTTTGGCAAGTTGTCGATTTTGCATCAAACCCCTGTCCACCTCCTGTCCACTAAGTTTCTCCACGTAATAAACTGTTGAATCCTCTTGCTGTTTTGGCATCTACCTTCCAACTTCCTCTGCTATAAAATCCGCAATCGAAAACCTTCGTTCGATAAGTGATTTCCCCCTGATGCATCCCCATCTTTTAAAAAATCGGAAATTTAACTGGAAAAATGCGTGTTTGACGTTCCGTTTCCGCAACGGGGAGGTTAATTTTATTTTAATATAGCGGTCGCGCGCCGCATCTATCGGAAAAGAATTAAGGAACGGCGGCGGCGGAGCGTCATTTGGCAGTCCCGTGAGACTGTTTCGATTTCCAAACTATTAGCATAATTCCGAACTTGCGGCCTCTTATAATTCGATGATAAATGTGTTGGAAGACTTGGAGATATCCGAGGGTCACTCCCAGGAGTTGGTAATGGGCGTCGCGACGCCGCTCCGAGGCCCTTCCCGATAGATTACACCGTCGGGATTTGAACTTGGCAAGTTTGCTCTTAATCCGTGATTTGCAAATGGCCGATCCCGACGCGGCCTCACATTACCCGGAAACGGCCCGGAGTCATTAAAAATGTATCCGGGAACGCACGAAACTAGACCGATTTTTCCGAGGATCGGAAACTTGCTAAACCCATTTCGGTAATTAAAGGGGATCTAAAGTTTAAGTTATTGCGACAAACGTCTTTTATTTTGAGACAGAGTTGGAAAACGTTAAAGATATTTTTGAGAAAAAGTCGCGTTTATCAGAATTAAGACGGGTTAGGTAACGGAGTGGCGTGCAAATATTAATTAAATTATCTTTAATTATTGTTTGCTCTGTATATAAAATGATAAATTGCAGAATTCCAGAGTCAGAATTTAATACCTATCTACTTGTAATGAATGAGAAACTATTTCAATTATTTTCAATTTTGATTTAACGTACTTCGTTATTTCCCCGTTGTTTTCAATTAGCGAAGTTATTAATTAAATATTTTATTATTTTATGGACTCTTTCATGTACACGCTTCATGAACGTGTATAGTTTCGAATAAACAAAAAACACACCGAATTAATTTTATAAATTGATTGAAAACAATGCTGAAATGCCTTTGTTCCAATGGATTAGCAAAAAACTAATTTCGCACGATTTTACAACCCTCGTCAATTCAATAGATTTCATTTTTACAATCAACCAACACCGAATTGTTAAAATATTACACCGATACAAACAAAACCTCTGCAGGTCGTAATAAAGCACTTTTTTTTTGGGCTATTTAATGCGAGTTATTCAAAAAATTGCGCTGGAAAGGTGTTAAGTTGTAACCATGAGCAATAAATAGTCTACTTATTTATTTTATTTATTCCTCCATGGTTGTAACTTAGGCATTTATAGTTTGACAAATCAGACAATTAGAAACGTACAGTTGGAGACAAAATACTTTGGTAGTCAATGTCACTTGACTGACATTAAATTGTAAAGCATGTTTTAGGACTGTTAACCTTATTTTTAGCCACTGTTTGATAGGAAAATATAATAGCTGTCATTAATTTGAAATTGTCATTCATTTTAACGTTAAAGCTTGAATTACCTACATTAAAGTGTCGAAAATGTGACCACCAAAGTATTTTGTCTCCAACTGTAACCTTACCAATAAAGTTTATTAATAAGTACAATGACAGACTCGGAATTTCGGACATCAAGTTTATATCAGTTCAAAAAATGTCAATGTGAGCCACGCTTTATTTTCATTGAGATTGACGTTTGAGACTAAAATTTGAAAGTTGTAGTTGAAATATATTTTTGGCGTCGATTTTCCGAAACAATAATGGCAGCAAGATGTGTTTTTATATAAGTTCAATAAATTATTTTGATTTATTGACATTTTTTCTCTAGCTGTCAGGATAAAAATTACAAAAACCGAAACTGAGGTTAGTTGCATAAGGTTCGTTTTTATATCAGTCAAATGACAAATCTTCCAAAATTCTGTGTCCATAATTAAAATAAACTTAATTTTAGTAGAACGTCACTAATAAGGTAATAATCATTAACTAGGTTCGAGTATCGAAATAAAAATTGTTTATTAAAAAAATTGTTTGTTTTTATTAAAGGTTATAACAAAAATACGAATAGATGTATATTATTCATCTATACTGTAAGTATTCACGAAAATGAAGTTTATAAAACGAGTTTTGTAGTTATCTGAATGAACAAAAGCAGTTTATACAAAGTGCCAATTTTAAAACTTACAACCGGCAATATCTCTAGAACTGAACAAGTTATTATTCAAAACCGTTTTGATGGTTCCTAGGGGGTATAAAAATGACATGTTAAAGACATGGTAAGCACCTCCACCCACAGTTGAAACCACAGCTACCCGAAGTTAAAAAATTTAAATGGCACTACCCTACTTGTGATACATCGTCGGAAAGTTTTTTAAAAATGTCATACAACAGCCTATTTGGTACAGCCGCTTTCTAATTATTTAAAAACGAAGACTTTAAATTTTCATTTTTTTATTATATTTAAGGGTGAGTAAAGGTGTGTTATTTAGGTACCATGCCATTCCTAGGAACCACCGAAACGGTTTTAAGTGATTCTCAATAACTTTTTCAGTTCCAGGTATTGCCAATTGCAACTTTTTAAATTGACTCACTGTATGTTAGAAGAATATTCTTATTATACTTTGAACTTTGTTCATTAATTTTTTGGCTCGATTTTTGGTATTGAATTAGTTGACATCTCAATTTTATTTAAAAAAAGAGATATAATGTAATTTAACACCTTTGGTTAAATTTTGTTTACTTTGTGTAAAAAAAAGCTAATAGTATAAAAATTAACATAGTGGTTACAATTATATTATATTTTTATTTGTATAGGTGAACAACAACACGATTAAACCCGTCACACCAAATTTCAAACACAACGTGTTTCAACCACAAAGTGGTCATCCTCAGGTGAGAATATAACTGTATAGGTACCATTTTTTGCAGTTGTTACATTTTTAGTGTTACGCAGTAGGTTTTGGGCTACGGATAACGTGTTTATTTAAGTATTTTAAGGAAAGTTTTAGTTGGGATAGCCTTTGTTTATCGCCAGTTATCACATTATCGTTATCGTATCCGGAAATTTATCGTAAATGCGTTTCCTAATAAATTAACGGCAAAGCGAATTTTTAAATGAAATTATTGTTCAGCAAGTGTAAATGTAATATTTAATTAAAAGAAAAAAACCGTCGAATTGACATTCAATTTATTGATAAAACAATAGCTGGGGCCGCTGGTGAGCTTTATTCTTCGTTTACGGACACGCCATTAACCGTCTGTCATTGCAACGGCCGATAAGAAAAACGCGACAATTTATAAATTTCGAAGCGAGTCTGACCGTCCCTCCTCCGGCGGGCAAAAAAAGAACGAATCCGCATAAAGTTAATGGAATCTTAATTTTTAATCTCGCAAACACAGGGAGATTTTATTTTATCTCTCATAAACAAGGCAATTCCCGACTTTTACCTCATAACCTCCGGCTGAAATTTCTAATTAATGTTCTGTATGAAATTTAATTACGCATTACTCTCGAACACAACAAATCACAAGTTGTTTTTTTTTTGCTCTGGGATCGAATGTAATTTTAAAGCACGTGTCCGAATCTCTTAGACAAACACTGCGATGAGCGATGACTGCGCTATGTCATCGTTCAACCCCCCCGGACTTTATCGCAGAGGGCCATTAGTAAAGATTATGATAATCAGAAATTTTAGGATTATTGGACGCAGATCTGGCAGCGATAGATGGCACGTGACCGCTGCGGCCACTGATACCGACAGCTCACGTGGCCCATACCGAATATTTCACTCCATTCGGAGAAAAAAGCCGAAACACAATGACCGGATTAGGGGTGACATCGTGGGAAATCGCAGAGGGATGATGCAGTTTACACGCAATTCGCCACCTCATGCTTGTCGCCTCCGAATAAAAGAACGCCTTTTAATCGAATTAAACTCCCTTGGTGCGAAAAGGGATTTCTTACAACCGGAATTTGACTAATTCCGCGGTGCAGGGGGCATGTTTTTGTTAGTTTTCAATTCTTAAATTGAAATTTTGAAATTTCAAACTTGAAAAAAATATTTTTTTGGAAAACTATTGCCAACTGGAGTTTATTTTTTATACAAATTTGGATTTGGTGTATCTTTGAGTCGTTTTTTTCTCACGAAATCCCGCGAAAGGGGTGAGCTTGAGTGCACCCCTCGTTGCAGCAGCAAATTCCCGACTGAAAAGTAAACTTCGTCTCGGTTAATGTTTGCCGGAGGTTTATGAAGATATGCTAAACAGTCTTGAGAAGTGTACATTAATAGTCCACCAGATGCTAACTTACGGTTACGCTTCGGTGGTTTTAGGAAATCATTGTTATTCTCAAAATAGATTAACGTATATTTGCACTGAAAGTCAGAAACAGAAGTGAGTCCCTATTCACGTTTTCATCTCAATTTCGCAATTCCGCGAGCTTCTCTTTTATTTTTTTCGCAGACGTTATTTAGTTTGAGGCTTCGCTCTACAGGGGTCTGTTTTAAATAGTTAAAATGCGATATTTCACGCAACTTTCCTAAACTTTAAATGCACTAAAGCAAAGGCTAATTGTTATGAATTTATGGTGCCAAACGAAAGTTTCCTAAAACAAAAAACCTAATTATACTAAGAGAAAAAACGGGCTGCAATTTGAAGCTTTTAGATTAACAAAATAAAGTGAAAATATAATTTCAATGTAACTGACAAGAAATAAAAGCTTTTTAAATGTCTAAACCCATAACAGTTAGGGCATTCAGGAAAGGTCAGTAATAAAAAAGATGAAAAAACCCAAGTATGTAACTGGAAATGAAAACTATTTAATTAAAAAGCTTTTGATTTGAAATATTAACAATATATACATTTAACATTTATTTATATACTTTTAAGCCTTTACCATTTTCTTTACAAAAATCAAGATTACATTTACAATGCACAACAGAAGAAAAATATTAAGTAGGTATTCATCAGTTTTGAAATAAGTTCGTACAGTTCAAATTATGGTTAAAATTCTTGAGAGATATTGACGCCATAATAATGCTTTGAAATATAATTTCAACAGAAGTCTAGCCGATTTTTTTTTAACCGAATTGAAAAAAAAACAAAAAACTTTTGATTGCATTAAAACTTAAAACATCAAAAAAATTGAAATTATTTTATTTGCTACATTGTAGATATAAGAATTTAAATTTTATTAATGATCTTTCCGCTCTAGTTATCTAAACTGCAGTTTCTGCAACTCCAATAAAAATTCATGTTGGTTTACTTTTCAGGATGTGTTGTCTAAAATGAGTAAAATTCTACGTTTTTGTAAAAACCAATTGTAGAATAAATCAAATTCATATTTGGCTTTCTCCGTTTTTCTTACGAGTATGTTTACTTTTATTTTGCATCAAAAAAATAAAATTATTTAAATTAGATTTTTATGTTATTTGTTCGTTTATAATTTCCGCAATTTGTGATTCCGATCTCCGTTCAATCGGTGACAAGTTGTCCCACTCGTTAAACTCGGTCGTTGCGAGCGTCGCGACGTCGTTTCTTTCCCGAATTTACTAAACCGTTTTCGACGTCTTATCGTGTAGTCGGCATAAAATTGAATTTATCGTCCGCGAAACGTACCGTCGAAATTAATCCCTTTTATTACCGAAAACATTTAAAATTCGACTTTAATTAAAAGTCCGATTTAGACTCCCACATACATGGGCGATTTTCTCCATCTCTCCCATCGGCAAAGCTCCCATCGACATCAAACCCTACTTCGCGTCCATCTAAATATTTGACATGACGTATTTGACAGGCGGTGCGACTGTCTTCTGTTATTCCATCCCCACCCCTTTCCAAAAAATATCGGAGCTTTCGTGCGCGAAAGCTCGCAAAGCTCGCGACGAGACAGCGGCGGCACGACGCGCATTCCGAGTCCGGACGTCGTCGTGTGTACACGTATCAAGACTAATACGAGAACACAAAACACGATTTCGCGAGTGTTTGGTTCGGTTTGTGTTTCAGTGACGAGCTTTTGACAACACCTGAAAAGCAACGCGACGAAAGCTGTAAGTACTCCAAAAATCTTTTTTCAATTAAAAGCTCCGAATGACAGTTGCGAACACGTGTTCACGCCAGGAGTGAATCGGCCAAGAAACGAATAAACCAGCCAGATTTTTATCCCAACAGTTCGAGAAATGATTTTCCAATAATGGGGTTTTTTCGGTCTCGGCGCTAACTCATCCGTAAAATTACTTATTTCTAATCAATTTACAAAAGTGGACTAGAGAAAGCGCGACATTTGCATAATTCAGGTGTTTTCCTCGCAATTATGGGACAGTTGAAATTGTTTCATTAAATTATATTTAAATTGAGAAATGTTAATTAATTTTACCGTGTTTGTCTCCTTTTCCTTCTTTAATAAATTCAAACAATGATCACGTCATAAAAATTGATCAGGTTTTAAATTTAAAACGAGTTCGTCGATAAGAAATCCATTAACATTTTAATTTAATTATTTAATTACGAGTATCGAATGCAAAAATATATGGTGTGTCTGTAATGGTCGCCCCAAGTGGAGCAGAATAATCAGTGTAACGGGTCCACGAAAAAAATTAAAACGCTTTTATATTTGGACTGTGTTGCTTAAAGTTCTTGCTTAATTTGCATGAAAAACAAAACGAGAATTTTACCATAAATTTCGCGCAACGCGACAGTTTCTTGCGAAGGATGACAAATTTAGTTTATTGAACAGTGAATGGGAGAAAAAATCCCGAGTGTACGCCACTGATCCCATCTCCCTTCGTCCCTACATAATGGACTCGAGAAAAAACAAATTTGTTTTTTACGCTCAAATAGAGAAACAAAATTGAAAAGGAAACTGTAATAAGACCGGCTCGTCCACTCCCCGGTTTTCGTGTTGTTTTTACATTTCGTTCGATCATGCATACTTTTGTCCGTTTATATTTATTCTCCCTTATTTATTGTCGTGCGACACTAGGGCAAAAAAGCGGTAATTATAGCACCGGAGTGGCTCCGGAGCGCCCACTCTCGTTCCTTCGATCCCTTTAAAATAAAACGGAAACGGAACGTTGTTGACATAGGATGATTATCTCAATAAGTTTGGAGAGGAGACGAAGAAACCGTGAGCTTTGTCGATATTGTCAATCACTGTTCGATCTGTTTACAGAGACACGGCGACTTGACCGCACTTCTTTCCCTTCTTTTATTGCCGGATCGATCCCTTTTTAAATTCAAACAAACACGCGATTAATGTTTTACAGGGGAGAAAGAAACTGTGATTAGGTTAAACGATGGGCGGCGGAAATGATCAACTCCCACAAGGACGGACCGCAGTTCCGGGGACTCTCGGACATTGATCCAAAACAATCACATTATCTTACCCACACACACGATTTTTCGCTCATCAATAATTAAGGAAATTGCTGTTTGTATTGTGACCATCGCCGGGTTATCGAATGGATTCACCGATTGTTCTGATTAAATCACAATAAAACTAATTGAATTCGATTAAGAAAATTAAAAAGCTTCGAGTGACCCGCACGACTCCACCTATGGACCTATGCTATCCACTCCGTCTTTGGATAAATTCGTTAAAAAATAACAATCTCCATGCACCCCCATATTTTCCAAACAAGCTTATTCAATCACGATCCACTCGAAATTATATTCAAACCGAACACGGGCATAAACAAATCCAATTAAGTACGCATTTATTCTGACAAGCAGACCTCCCCTTTTTGACTGGTCGCATATGTGGAACAGGGTGAACTCGACGAGGGGATGAATTACGCGCGACAGGGTTTCACGACGAATATATTTCGTATCGTTGTATTATACCTGATTTATTTTTATTGTTGCATAATAAACTATTGTATGTGTTGGGTTTAAGAAAACGTGGCGAGAAAATTAAGCCGGGAGGGCCCCACGAAACGGGTTTTAACCCCTTTTTGTGGTGAAAAGAACGAGTTTTGGTTGAAGAAAGTGTTGAGTAATTGAAAGGAAACAAATAATCAACGATAAAATATTATTCTGGTCTATTAAAAAGCAAGAGAAAAGAACATGAATAAGAATAAGAAAAAACAGATCTGGTAATAATAATCTATGTTTATGTCATATTTAAAGAAATAAATAATTATATTTATGTTTTAATATTTTAAATTTAATACATACCTACTCTATTTTTGAGAATTATTGAGCTTTAATTGAAAAAAATCTTAAAGAAAGACCTTAACACTTTTTTTGAGAAATCTTTCAAGAGTTAACTAAATATAAAAAATATAAAATAAGTTGTGGCAAATTATGTCAAATTTTTCAGAGATTTATCTATACATAGTGTGAAAAAGGTTAGAAAACCATCAAAAAAAATGTCGTATTTGGTGGTATTGCCATCATAGTCAGTGTTAAAAACGAAATGGAAAAACATGGAAACATGGAGGCCAAATTACAATATAAAAAAAAATCAATTTGCGTTTTTTTTTGCACTCAAGTGTATCTAAAAATCTCACATTGTACCTCAGGCAATAAAGAAGCAACAAAAAGAAAACAATTCTTAAAATCAAAAAAATAAATTTGCAAAAAGACTGCTTGTAAAGCAAAATTTCATATTGGAGAATAAAAAAAATTAATAAAAGCAAAACAGTCGTCCTTTAGAATAAGGTAAAAAAATAAAGCTTTAAACTTCTGCCCCATCACAAAACTATTTGGTTTAGATTTAATAAAGTGAATGTATTATTTGTAACTGAAAAACTGTAACTTAACATTGAAATTAATACTTATTTTAAACTTAGCTTTAAATATGTATTTGTATTACAAGGGAGGAAAGTTTTCCTGCCGCAGGTGGAAGTACCTAAACACCAGTGTAATACATATAATTTTACCTACAACTCAGTAAGAAAAACTTTAAAACTAACAATTTCTTTTGATATCCCATGAAATCTAGCAACATGTTTTTCTATTTCTATGGAAGAGGTATTTTTTTTTATTTCTCTGAGAGGTTGTATATAAGTATATTTTTATTGTAATTTTGACAGATGAGGAAAGTAAAATGTTTATCTCTCTAAGAGGTAATTGGCTCCCTTTCTTTTCTGAAATTAGAGTGGAAAAACTTTTTGTTAGGTTTGTAGGAAAAATATTTTATCCACAAACGTCACAAGTAACAAGTAAAAGTTTTACTTTTCAGCCATGAAATCAAATTTTTATTTTTGCTCTTAAGCGTTTTTACTTTTTCCATGATATTTACTTGTGTCTTTCTTGTCTTTTGTGCTGATTTAGCCATTTCTGCAGAGGTATATTGTAGATTATCAGCATTCAACATTTTGCACTACTAACTGCACTAGTTAAATTAATAAACACTTTTGAAAATGTTGGTACTGACGCGTGATGTTTGTTTATAAACGTTGTTATGATTTCATTGCAGATCGTCCTGATTATTCGATTCAGTTACTTGCGTCCTAATTATTTTATTCATTTACTTGTTAATTATAGATAAAATAGTATATGTTATTCAGCTCAGCTGAGTTTTTTGCCTCACTACGTTTGACAAAATAAATGTTTGGCTTCGCCACATAAATACTCACTTTTACTCCTAATAAGATGATATACCATTAACAAATCATCTTTTATGATGAAAAAAACGGACTAAAAACTACTGGCAAGATTTACGAAAAAAGCTCAATATTTTCTCCTACTCAATTTTGGGAGTGTATCTACCTTTACGAGCGAAAGAGATTTAATGATGATTATTCATGAAGGCAACAAAGCTTTGATTTTGGTGCCACAGAATAAAAAAATATTGTACTTCTAGATTACTGATACATAATTGTTTAGAGATTAGAGAGAGGCATGCCTATTGAAAAAAAAAATCAAAGTTCCGTTCTTCGTAAGTTTGCTGAGCAAAAGCGTAACACAGAGATTAAAAAGATGCGGATGCAAACCTTGCAGTTTTTATTATTTTACTGCAATTAACAGATAACCTAATAAAAAGAGTTTGTGTTCTGTTGTGACTTGAATTACAATAATGTTTGCATAGAAAATGCCTAGAGTAAGTATCAAAAACCGCTTCAGATTTTAATTAAATCCTCTCGATTGGCGGCGACTCCGCGTATGAATAAACCACTTCCCCGTCCGTAATTAAACAAGACACGCGTCAGGGGTAGGTACCCCCCCGGATTCGGTAGTTTCGATCGTGTACAGTTTCCTCGCCGGCTCCGTTCGACGAAGGGGTTGGAGTTATACTTCATATCTGTAGTAAATTGCATTAGGCAGCCATCAGACAGATCTCCCCGATGATGTCTGAGAGAGAGGCCGAAAAGTGGCTTCGCTCCTACCCCGAAACAAAGCAATCCCATCAAGCGATACCATCGCACATTATGACGTATTATTAGCGCATTACGGCTATTGGAGAGCGATTCAATTATTGGAATAGCGCCATTGCGGCGAGCCGGCAAACTACGATCAAATATCGCAGATTTCGATGGGAGATTACCGGATTTTCTTTCGGGGCGACTCGATTTAATCAAAGAGTCGTCGCCGAAAACAGACGCGAATAACAAACATTCCGACACGTGGTGTGCAATTAAACGCGTGCGGTCACGTGGACCACGCCACCCCCGATGCATTCAAATGCAAATTTTGGAATGATATTTTTTAATAATGAAAGTTAAAAGTCGCATTCTACCGGCTTGTCATAACACTGTCATTTATATTACGATCTTTTTTAATTTTAAAAAATCTTTAAGAAGCGAATTAAACTTCCCGCCAGGATATTACGCGAATAAATCAAGTGGCCTGTCAGTTCTTCACTTGTTTTAATATCAATAACCCACTTTGCGTTCAAAGTTTCTTTTTATTAATTAATTTCTGCCGCTTAAATAATTAACTATTGATTTCTCAACTGCTGTCTTGCTCGATATCGGAGACTTCTCTCTCACGCAATGCCAATTTATTGCTCGGCAGATTATTCGACAACCTTTAATTAACGATTTAATTCCTGTATAAGGAGCAGAATTAAGAAACTGAAAGTGAAATAAATGCCTTCAGGAGACGCTCTACACACACTCGATCGACAAATTACAATACCATTCACCGAATTTAACAAAATTTGACGGCGTGCCTACAACCGATACTGAAAGGGAAGTCAAGTTTCAAGGGCCACCACAGAAAATTCACGAGAGTTACTAAAATAGAAGAAATGAAGATATATTTTAACTCAATGCACTTGGACGTAAAATATACAGGTTTATTTATAAAAAAACGGCAGGCTCTGTCGAATTTTTTTTATTTATGGTCCCATTTGAAAAATTAAAAAAAGGAATTAAATGGCTTCTATTATACTGTAAGCTGACAAATTTTGAATTTTTTTAAATGTTAATTTAATTTTAATATAATGTTAACTAACCCACTAACTATGAACCCACATTTTTTTATAATTTGAAACATACTAGTTTTCTTGGTACAGACATGTGCAATATGTTCTACTTTTACTAAAAATTATTGTTTAAAGAAATCAAAATAAAAATTAATAAAAGTTAATAACATCTAATTGCATGGTGTAAATAAAATATTGACGTTAACAATAATCTTATTAAAAGTAAACAAAATAAATAAATAGATAACAATAAAAGAAATTAATAACACTAAATTAGATGTTTTTCTGATTTGTTATAGGTAGTTATTATTCAATTTACAAAAATATTCGCAATATTTCCTTTCATTTGCTACTTCTTGACATTATAGTAATGGCACTGTCTTATTTGGCACCATGCAACTAAATTCTATTGACTTTTATTAATTTTTTTTACAGCTTTAATAATTTTTTTAAACAATAATTTTTAGAAAAAGTAGAACATATTGCACATGTCTGTATCAAAAAAACTAATATCTTTCAATGAATGATGAAGAAAAAAATATGGGTTTCAATTAAAAATTGGAAAGTTGAATATAGCTCAAAATATACTATACATATGTATAACACTTAGAAAGATMCTAAAATTGTCAGCTTATATATATTATATTAAAAGTTATTTAATTATTTTTTTCAACTTTTAAAATCGGATCATAAATAAACATTCTGCAGTGTCTGCAGTTTTTAAAAATCATACTGTATAACTAGAGATGTTTTGTTTAAAAAAATGTCACTTTTATTTTTTAAAGTGAAAAGTATATTTATATCAAATAAAAATAATGGAAATTATTTTTGTAAAAAATATTTGACGCATTAGATTCAAAGTAACTTTTGTAAGACTGTTGTAGAAAAAGCTCAATTAAAAAAGAACAAGAGTTCACAAAATTGTGTGTATGAGAAAAGACTTTCAGAAGTAAAAAAATCGAATGTTATACGAGTTTTATAAGACGACCTATTATCGTATGAAAAATTGAACAAATCATCGTAGCTTTTTATTATTTTTTTGATTTATTGATATTTTTTTTGAAAAAAGTTTAAACTAAAAACTAAGGAGTATATCAGAGTTTTTCAAACATTCCTTGCAAGATTGCAGATGCTTTACTTTAAGCATCTCTATTTTTAATAGACTTTGAAGTAAAAGTTTTTTGACAAAAATCTTCTAAATATGTTTCTTCACAATATATTTTTCCTAAAATTTCAATGTCAAGACCATGAACACCCTGTATAGTCTTACGTAAAAAAATTGATATTTAAACAAAATTGCTTTAAAATTTTAATTTTTTTGAAAGAAGTGTCAATTCTTGGCTACTCAGACTCATCCACTCTCACTCCTCTGTGTTGACATACTGGAAGAACATAAACACAGATGTTGATTTTTGTAAAAAATCAAATGTAAACACACTTAACTGTGTAAACGCGAAAACAATTAACCATGATGTAATGATAATGAATGTTAAAACAAAGTTAGAGACCTCTGGGGATCCATAAGCAATCAAATCGAACAGAAAAGCAATGTAATTAAGAGTCATGGCATATGTCAGATAACGTGATTCTTCGTGTAATTGGTATTTGTTTTTTGATTGGTAATGTTATCACGCGATTGGTCTAATTGTTCGCTTTTTTGTTGTAGGTAAGTGTCGTCCTCGGTCCGGATGAAACCCCCGCCAATGAAGGTAAACCAATTAAATGCCATTTAAGACGTCGCGCCACTTGTTTTTCGCAACTGCAATCGATAATAAATCATCGATGACAATCAGTAGTAGTCTCGGTCGTAAATAATAAAACGGTCAATTATCTCGACGGTTCCAATTTGCGTGCTGGACTGAATTAACTCTGCCTTGTTACGTTTATTTGACTTTTTTCGCGTAATATGCAAATGCTCCAAGTCGCGCGGTGTTCTGCAGGGATGGCTTTCGGGTTCGCGATTGCACGCTTATATAAAAATTAATTAACTCGGACGCATTTCGAGTGTCCGTTTTTAATTGAAACATTACATTTACATAGGAGTTGTGTCCCGTTTCCAAGAACAATTGCAGATAATTGGATCGGCTAGTACACAAATGACAATTAAAATGAAACGTTGCTCATTACCAACGCGAATAAAATATCATATCACAAAGATTAATTAAAACCGATTCCGCGGTCTAAAGGCGCCCACACATGATCGCGATTGATTGACCGAACGAACGGTCTTGCATAGAGGTCGACGCTAATTGAATTCTGTGTTTGCGGATGCTTATTACCAAATTAGCAACGCTTAATTACCGATGTGTTTTATTAGTAAACACAACTACTCGCTTACATTAGGCCGCATTAACGTTCAAAGCTTTACACTTCGACTAAACGAGGCCCGCTTTATTTAGTTTGTCGAACAAAGCGTTTCTTAATCTAAATATGTGCATACCCGGTTGAGACGTAATTGTTACCAGGGTGGGTGGGGCCGGTTCGAAAAAGTCATTTTTACAAACGAATAGCAACGAAAAGTGATGAAAGATGTAAACGGAAAAGAAGTTACCACATGGTTATGGCCCGGTTGTGTTAATCGACGACTGATGACTAGGCGAAGAAAAGGCTTTTCGTGAAAAAGCAATTGATACTGTTTGAAATCGAATAATTAAACTAACGGGTAAACTAGTTTTTGCTAAGATTTAACAGAAACGCGCGATTAAAGAGAAGAAAAGAAAAAAAGAAAAAACCTTAATTGCTATAAAATTATAAAAATGTAGGTGGATATACATACCAGCCTGTATGAGAGTTTAAATTTCGCATTTATTTCTGTTGGAAAAATAATTTTCGAAGTTTTTTTGCTATAGGCTGTTAAAAGAGAAAACAAGGAAGCTGTATCCTGAATTGTACAGTAACTCTGTTCAATGTTATTTGTGGCTTTTATGGCAAAAATTTTGTACCTTTACTAAATAATTGTAAAAAACATATACAAGATCATCAGTATCATTAAATAGATATAAAAAAATGTCAAATGTCAAAAAATAAATGTCAAAATTT
>NW_025400985.1:8152479-8191721 GCF_015345945.1 Tribolium madens | reverse complement strand
TAATTTTTTCAAAAAATTTTTTTTACATAAATTGCAATTTTGACAAAAAAAATAAAAATGAAAAACAAAACAAAATTTCGTTCTCAAAATATGATCACATTTTTTATATTACTCTAATTTATATTGATTATTATTTTCTGTAGGTAAATGATTAAAAAATAAAAACGCTTGGTTCCATACTTTATATTCATCTTGTATACAGGATGTCCCAATTATTTTAAACTTTAAACAAAGTTGGTAGAAAACAGTTTTTAAAAATTTACTTTTACAATAATGAAGCAAAAATAAAATGGTGAAAATGTACTTACCTAATATTAAAAAAAATGTAAATAACGGGAAAAATTCAAAAATTATTTGAAGTCCAACCAATTAAACCGGGGGACCTACAGGTGCGCCACAACTCGCGCCTCAGAGAAAAATTTCAAGTAAGATAAGATACCAGGAATATGGAAAAAATGTTTAAAAAATTCTATCCGTCAAAAAAATTAGACATCTATTTTATGTCTACTTAATGATATTGATGATCTTGTATATGTTTTTTTATAATTATTTAGTGAAAGTACAAAAATTTATTTTGTCAGTAAAAACCACAAATAACATTAAACGGAGTTACAGTTTAGGATACAGCTTCTTTGTTTCCTCTTTCCAGCCTGTAGCAAAAAAAACTTGGAAAATTACTTTTTCATCAGAAATAAATAAGAGTTAAAGTGTAAAATTTAAACTCTCATAACTTCGAAGTTTTTATAGATAGATTTTTTTAAACATTTGTTCCATGTTCCTGGTATCTTATCTTACATTTTTCTCTAGGGCGCGAGTTGTGGCTCAGCCTGTACATATTTGAACCAAATTGTGGATATTTTTGGAAAAACCATTTTGAATTTCTCAAATATAGCTCATCATAATAATCATTATCATTAATTTTAGCAATAAGAGTTGGCTCGTCACTCTCGTCCATAAATCTAAAATATTCTTCGTGTGTTATTGTTGACACGCTTCCAAAATTTCTTAAATATTTGGAAGAAAATCCCAAAACCCCTCTTATTTCCTCGGCTCGTTATATGAAGGCACTCTGTTGTCTTTTAGCACCTCTTCGAACAATGCCTCGATAATTACCTCTCCTAATGTATTTCGAAGAGACGTTAGTTAAAAACACATTAGTCGCTAACGTGTGAACCTTCTATTTTCGCATCCACGTAAAAACCACACGTACACCTTTGATGTATTCACGGCTCGACGACGATAACTCTCGGCTAAACGGCCACAAATCGCGCGTATCGACTTCAAGAGGGTTGAAAAACGCTCAAAACTGGATTATATCCAAGACAATCCCACACTCTAATGATGTGATAAGAACATCACACATGACGCCATGACAAAGACGGATTGGCGCGATGCAAAAAGGCCGGAAGTACGAATGCATATTAACAGTTCGCCGACTCAAATAAAAAAAGCTCATGAAATTAATAGCGACAACTGAGGGCGGGAATGTACGCAGGATGTAACAAATAGTTACAAATTTACTCGACACCTTACACGATTATTATGACGGGCCCGGCAGGAAGTTGGGGCGATTTCGGGGAGGATGTTTGGATTTGGGACAGGTGGCACAACGATTTACCCAAAAGCGATAAACGGGGGAAACAAAAACCTATTTTCTACGCAAATATTCTATTTTTTTGAATTAAATTGTCTTATAAGGGAAAAACGATATTTATTTTCAGTATTTTTTTATAAAAGCAGAGTTGGTTTTTCAAGAGAATTTCCAAGATTTTTCAAAACGTTTTAGGAAAAATGAGTTTGCAAAAAATTAAAAGCTGCTGGATTTTAATAGAGCTTCTGGATGTTGATTTCCTCGTTCGTGTTGTTCTAGTTTCTTACTTCGCAAAGGTTTGCGACTAGTTAATTGCTTTAATTGTGTGATTACAGCCGTCTTTCGGACTTTTCTTTCAATTACCTCAACCGTCGGTCCGGTCATGTTTTTATTATTGAAAAATATTTTTCTCTCTTGGCGTAATTTGCTTATAATTACGGTTTATGTAAAAATGGATTTTTTAATAGAATTAATTAAAGTACGAAACTGGCGGGCTTCACGTTGTTAACGCCGGATAATTAATTATTCAAATTCACTATTTCAACGTTTTGTTAATCTGCTCGCGTAATTGCTTTTAACTTTATATATATTAAACGATAAACACACAATAAATATATTAATCATTCATGGTAAAAGGTGGGGCGTTTTTCGGGGGACCACCCGATTTTTGATTGCTTTTGTTGAAACGCAACAGATTTATTTCTATTCTAATTGAACCATATAAATATTTATCTTCCAGTGTTAATTCCAGCGCGCTTTTTTATTATTCATCAGCTCTTATTCCGCAATGAAACATTGTAATTACTGTAATAACCTCTTCATTTCAGTGCATGTATTACATTACCATCTTAACGAGCAATTTAATTAAATTGAGTTAATTCTAATTAACGCTTCTTTCACTTGTTACGCAACTGAAAAGACCAACTCAAGAATCATCACACAGATACCCCACGCAAACATAAACAACTAAATAAAATCGTACTTTGCATATTCATTATCCGTTGATGTGTTTTTAATAAAATTTATTTGCGCGCGGAATAATTAATTTCTTTTTTAATCAAACAAGGTTCGTTATTTATTGCAACAAAATATTAACATTTATTCAGTCCAGTTTTGTTTAATTTCGCAATTTTATTGTAGCGACCACAACAACAAAGAAAACAAATTTCGATTTTTTTGTTAATTTTGTCATCGACCGTGAAAGTTTTGAAATGTTTGTTTTTCCAAGTGACGAGTTGTCAAACAGTTTGTGAAAATTATGCGTTCACATAAATCATAATTACCACATTGTGTAATTGTCAAGTCGGGAAAGGAAACGATTAGTAACAAATTAATTAAATTATTTAAATTTTGAAATGTAGTCTAGATCGAGCGAATTTGGACTGAGTTTTGCAAGAGACCTGAAGGAAATGTGGTTTTCTCTGAGAATTGTCTTAACGAGGTGTTACGGTTGCAACAGCAACAATATGACAGTAATTTAGAAATGTTCTAATTATTACTAATCAATCTGCCCACACAGCGATAACGGGGCTCCAATAATCAACTGACGCAATTATTGTAGTAATGATTTCCACTCATTAGGGATTTAATTATTGGATTGATAAGTTAACGCTGAATAAGAGCGAGCTCCGAGGTTACGTCTGATTGTATTTTTCGTCCGATTTCTTTCGTTTATTTAATCATAATCGCACCAACACCAGGTCCCCGTCACGCCCGATATATTTATTAATTAATCTTGGTAATTAGTCGAAATTTTGTGTAGATTTTTATCGAACGCTGTGTTTACACTAGTCCGCTGTTTGGTTTCCAGTTAATTGAATTACTATTAAGTTAATTGCGACACACAAAAATAGATTCGGTTATAAACTAATGACTCATCCAATTAAATTTAATTAAATTCTCCGCCACAATAAAGCCAGGGGCAGCATCTCTATGCTAATCAATTACTTTATCACCCGCCGGTAAAAATGCATATGCGTGTAATCGATGTCGTTTAGATAATGCCCCAGCATTTATGAATTAATATAATTATTTTTTATGCCTGCCAGGTACCGGCTATTACGGAATTAAAAATTTTTTCTCCTCTCGCCCTCGTGTTTGTTTATTATGTATTTTTTTAATCATCGCTAAGGGCTGACGCAACGACGCGAATTCACCGCCCGAATATGATAATTACGTTGCAACATTGGCCAGCAAATTAATTCATTAATATATGGTTAAAATGTCATTCCGATAATTAATTAAATTGCGAGAGATTTAATCCGATTTTTTCCTCGACACGACTCGTTATGAAAACGAATCACGCTAGAGAAAATTAATTTGAATAAATAATAATAAATTATTGTTCGTTGCATAATAAGAAAGTTATGTTTCTATGTGCACACGTTTTATTTAAAAGAGCTTTATTTTTATTTTAATTAACCTGTCTTATCCCACATCTCACAATTAACGTGATGCCATCATCTGCAATTATTGTTTAATTAAAATAAGTGGAACTGGACATTGTTGCCAAGTCTTAAGACCTGTTTGTCTGCTTAATTAGTCACAAGCTGGCACCAGTAAACAAATAATAATCACAGATGCCACAAATCGTTGCTAATTTGTCTTCAATTAAACCCGTCGTCGATTTAAGGGTGCGAAAATATTTTTGAGAAATGGCAGCCGGAGTGACAACCCAAACAGTCTATAAATCCGTACGTGCCCAAGATGCATTCCTTTCGTCGCAGAAATATTATTTGGACAGCTGTGGAAGTCATTTAGCAAATTGGGAGGATCATCTTGGAAGTTATGGTGGACTCGTCGTGTGTTGTTTTTTTCCCTTATCCCTTCTCTGGGATTTTCAGGCAGGCATCAGGCGTGTCAGAAGCTCTTATATGCACGATGTTTGTAATTATTTTCCTGGAGCACTTTAGGCTGTTAATTGCATTTGCATCTTGACAGTTTCTTGTTGGTGGGTTGTCGCTACGGGTTAAGGTAAGAAAGCTGTTGTCATGAATTATTCAAGGCCTGCTTATACGAGTCGACATACTTAATTGGATATAAGCCGTGATTTCGGATATAGATTATTTAACATCTTCAGATCGATTCCCATTAACACGGCCATCTTGGACGGGGTCTTGAATTGTTTCGCGAAAGAGGGAAACTTTAGTTTTATTTTTCGGAATGTTGCATCAAATTAAGAGACGAGTCGAGAGCCGAGATCGACACTCACCAGCACACAGAGACTGAAAGATTTATCGGAATGGTGCGACGAAAACGTGCATTAAGGAGCAATTAAGGACACACTACACGCATAAAACACCACAATCAGTGTATACTACTAGACTTTGAACTTGCAATTGCCCAAATACAAATTTCATTTGTACTACCTTATTCAAATAAATAAATTTTGAATTTTCTATTAGTAGGTATTTTATTAATGCGTTTTCATAATTGTGGATACTAAAAAGCTTTTATTTACCAGTTTTACGTCCCACTTTTTGATTATTTTTCTCAAGCTAATTACCAAAAAATTATTTTTTTAATTCATGTCTACACGTGAAAGAACTTACCAAGTAAAACAACTTTTCTATACAACATTTTGCAAAATTCTTATTAATTGTTTTTATTGTTTTCCCCCCTAATTTTGTGTAAACGAGCCGTTCAATGTTAATAAATAATCACAACAATACAGTTTTTTTAATGTAGTTTCGTTTCTATCACAACGAAAATATTTCGGAATTTTTAATTTGATACCCATAGGCGGGTATACGTATTGATATGTTATCTTTTCTAAATTTTAAATCAAATTTGAAAGCTTTTATTGAAAAATTACAAATAGAGAAAATGTACTATTTATTGAGATGTGTTACATGTTAAAATTAACACACGTATTTCTGATACACCTTGTATATCTAAGCTTGGCTTTCTGTTTATTAAAAACTCG
This sequence comes from Tribolium madens, assembly GCF_015345945.1. Taxonomy (NCBI): domain Eukaryota; kingdom Metazoa; phylum Arthropoda; class Insecta; order Coleoptera; family Tenebrionidae; genus Tribolium; species Tribolium madens. Next base: position 8,186,205 of record NW_025400985.1, on the reverse strand, counting down.
CTCTTCAGTATGTCCCAGGACTGAGTTTACAACAGGGAAAATTTTTAATTTTTTTGTGCCAAAACTTCAAAAGAGTACCATTTTTTCCTTAACCTGAAACGAGCAAATCTGTAATTAAAACTTCATTATTTTGACTCAGTAGATTCTTGACTTGTGATTTTTTTCTATATGCTTTCTAAGTCTCATCAAGTCATTACATTGGCGGTTTTATTATTTTGACAACAATGCCACTTTTACAATTAATTAATTAATTGAGTAAGGATTGTTCTTGTTAAAAAATGACTTTGTTTTTTTATCTTAAACCTGTTTCTTTGAGTTGCCATTTATTAAAATTATGTTTTTCACAAACATTTTAGTTATTTAACTTGAGTTGATTAAACTCATTTGGCAAAGTAACATCGTTGTCAAAAAAATAAAACCGCCAATGTAATTGAATTTAAAACGCAAAGAAAAATTACTCCTATTACAAGTCCAAAATCAAGAGAAAAATGAACTTTTCTTTTTAATGAATCAGAACAACGCAATTTTAATTTGATTTACTCGTTTTAGGTGACGCAAAAAATGTTTTCCTTTTGCCGTTTTGGCGTAAAATTAAATATAATTTTGTTTTCTTCTTGTAAACTCAATTCGGGGTCATAGTCTATATACATGATGTATGTATAGCTACCATTTATCATTATTAATGAATGAAAATCAATTTTTTTTTCAGTTTTCATTTTATTAAATTCTTTAAAGTTTTTTTTTAAATTCCGATTGAAACTACATATTGCCCTAAGATTAGCCCAACAAGTAGGTACTTATTTCAAAAGAAGTTTTCAGATGAAAAAACCTTTGCTTTATTTACAAAATTAAATTAAAAACCAGAACTGTGTTTAGTATCTAAATTTTTTAAACACAATAATTTCTCGTTTTTAGTAATAAATTGTTGTTTATTTTAATTAAAAGTTGCTAAAATTGTATTTTTTCATTTAGATCTTTTATTATTGAAATTTAATTATTTTTTAAAATGTTTTTGAACTGTTTTTATCTTACTTTAAGAGAAGATTTTTACAAAAAAAAAGTATTGTGTAAAAAGTTATATTTGACATTTTTCTCAAAAATTCTGTTTATTAAACAATTTCTTTTGTAAATGAATAAGTTATGTTTTTTTCGGTTGAGAACTTATTCTGGTTTCGTTGATGTTGCGGTTTCATTGTCTTTAAGTGTATTTAGTACGCTGCGAGTCAGTCAGGTATGAAGAGGGTTTTATTTTTAAGATGTCATGCCCGGCAATTGCTGTATCCAGTTACTAATTACCTTAATGGCTGTCTGTAAATAATACAGTCGCTCTGTGTCTGTTGGATTCACACTTGTTTGTTAATGGCTACCATCTGTTGTGACGTCACTATTTTCACCACCAACAGAGATCACTTGTGGTGGTCGAACACGTGGTTGTTTTACTGACTTTTTTCCCGGAAGTGATAACGAGATGTTTTAATAAATTTGATGAGTAACGATTTATGGTTTTATTTCATCATCGTTTGGTTCCCATTTCCTGAAGCATCCGGCCTTATAATACCTTTTTCAATAAAGCAGATCGCAGACCTAAAATAATTACTTGAAAACAATGGAAAAATAATGAAAAAAAAATCAACGGGATCGCATCAGAACCGAAGATTCCCAATAAAAACAATATCACTAAAACTCAATAAAGTGAGTAATATCGCGAAACAATAAGAAGCAACCACAATCACATAAAGTCAAATACCAAATTGAATCGAGAAAATTATTAATGAAACAGAACAGACAACGGTTATCAGAATTGCCACGGAGCGAGACGGGTGCAATCTTCGTCCCTCTATTAGACAAAGACAGATCCGTTCGAAGGGATTCAAGGGATCATAGTAGGCTTTCAATTAGTTTTTTGATTGATTTCGCAGCCGCCAGGAGCGCTACTTAATTGGAAGCGTTGATTACAGTCCGGGCCCTCTTTGATGTTCTCCCCGTATAATTGGCCTGTTTAAGATTGATTATGAATTTTGTTAATCGATCCGCTTGCAGTTGCAGATATTGAATCTTTAATCAACTACTTTGGCTAATTGCCGCAGACCAACAAAAATCTAATTAACTAATTGGCCGCGGGCCGACTACAACTCATCCACGCGAAATAAGAACAACCGCACTTGCAATAATAAAATGGACCGGACGCCGTCATCAATACTGCTTCTGTGTGTCCTATCACTATCTGTAATACACTTAGAAGCCTGCATATATCAAACATCTGCCCATTATCCAAATTGACTGCTGTAATCAACTAAAAAGAATTCAATCCACTTCGACCATGCATTCATATTTTTGTCCGGAACTTGAAACCTCCTTTGTTCCGGAATGAATCCTTGCTGTTGTCATAGGTGACCCTAATTCACGTCTCAAACTAATAACAGTACCTACCACTTGGGCCTATCGAAAATCTCACCCTATAAATATTAAATTTCACTCCAATTTATTAACATTGCCACTAATTTCTCACCTTAATTGTGTTAGGTGTAGGGTATGTCGGCCCAAGTCAGCGTCGACTTTTTTAATCCACATTATTACGGCCATAACTTTAAAGCCGTAATCGAATAAAGTGTAATAATTTGCGCGTTATAAGTGTCGATTCTTATAAAGTTCCGAGGATATATACAGTGGCCAGGGCCCTTTTAACTAAATTGAAATTAACTGTATAAGTTACAGGCGTCGATGAAGCACTTCGCACGCCCAACACAAAACAGGCCGCTCTCAAATAAATTACTTTTATCGAAATCCGACATCGACGCTTTCCATAATATTTGATTTTTATTGCGTTAGTTCGGATCGCAACGCAGATACACGACAATTCAATTCGGTTAATTGGCAACCCAAGAATTTTCAAAAATGGGGCCTTTTTTCCAGCTTATTGTATTTGTGGTTGCCTATGTCATAACAAGAAACATTATTTCGAGCGTCATGCTTTGCTACACTTGAAATGTTTGTAATTTTGAAAACAATATAATTTATATATATAAATAAGTTGCAAAATGTTTTAAAATTGTTTCTGACATTTCTTGGAACTCCTTTTTGTATTTGAAGTGTAACTTTTCTTTTTTTTGAACGGTAACGTTGTAAATGTTTTGCCAAGTTTCGATTGTAATTTCTCCCTGTGATTTTGTTTAGATTGTTCGATAATTAGATGATGTAAACGAGAAAAAGTGTTAAGTCTTTTTTCATGTCGTTTTGTTTTGAATGTTGAAAAAACATGACGAAGTTTATTATGATGGGGTGAATAAACGGTATAAGATTATAAAGAGACGTTGCAGGGAAGGAATTTTTAATTTTTAGGTAGTAAAACGAAATAGGTAGTAATTTTAATTAAAAACTTGAAAAGTATCCTTTGTTTTAGTAGCTGAAACAAATAAAGTTTAAGAGGCGGATGTTTTGTTCCGGTAATTAGGAGGAAATTAAACCGTCACGGATGGTCATCCCAGGAACACTCCAATCCAAACTTCACACAGATTTATTCGAGTTTTTATTGCGCGCCAACTTTGAGCCGTTATAAATTGCATCGAATTCGACGTGCTTCATAAAACAGTGCAGATCTCATTTCGAGATAGTCGGATCGTCGCCCGGATCTTTCCGGCGCGAATTCGGATTATTAAATATCGCACTGTCCGAAAACGTGAATTATTGACGCTGGCGTCTCTTTCGGGGGACGAAAGACATTAAAAAACTTCGTTAAGGAGAGGATAAACAGGAGGGCGTCATTAAAAAATACATTATTTAAGTTTCAAAGCACGTACGTCAATTCTGACTGCAAACGAGCAGCACTTTAAACGAAAAAACTTTATACTTGATTAGTAGCGTTAAATTAGGGTCGGCGAAACTTAATTAAATTTTATATAATGAACTAACTGAGGAAATGCTGAACAAAAATAATTAAAAACCTAAATTTGCTTCGCCCGTGTACAGTTAAGTGACAAACTTAATTAACAGGGTTATTCTTCGGATACTTTCGAGCAGGACGGGCCTTATCATTAGACTTATTGTCTTCCATTCACAGCATGGGGCCTCTCTGCGTTTTTAATTGGAAACGATGACGAAAAGCCTAAACTTCAATATTTACAAAAAAAATGTGCACAATATCAGAAGCGTTTCGTAGTCTGATTTTTATTTAAACTTTGCGTTTTAGTTGCATTGTAAGCTTTTTAATTGCTAGCGAATGCATTGGTAAAGGTTGGAAAAGCCAACCCCATTCCCTTTTGCTGAGCGTAAATAGGTAATGAGATGATAAATTGAATGAGTCTAATCTGAAATAAATAAGCGGAAGGAGGAGAAAGCAAAACAGAACCGGAGAGTAAGTGGCACTAAACGAACTAAGTGACGGATGGGGGTGAGAAACAGAGACAGATGGATGGCGGACGTATTGCAAACAAGAAAGAGAGCCATGCCCACAGACGGGACAATATAACCGTGAAATTGATCGGCGTTGCTTCTTCAAGAGACCGCCTAGCTATTTCAAACTGCCGAAGTTAAGCAAATCCGAGTGTTGCTCGAGATGATTGTATATGTCGATCAATTCCGGGATCCCGACACCGTACATTTTTTTTGCATTAAACACGAGTCAAATTAATTGAAAAGTGAGATTCAGGGCCGTAAAAACTCCGGCATAGTGAGACAGAATGATGTTAAAGTTTACGAGCGAAACAGTTGAAAATATTATGGTTTTACTACTGTGTTATTGCAATGACAAGTTTATTCCAACGCTGTGAAACTTGTGTTTTGATTCGGTATAAACGTTAAGGAGGATTTTGCGGTGAGGTCTTTGCTGTCTTCCGGATTTTCGCTGGGTGATTATTAGCGTCGTTCTGATTTATCGTCGGCCGTCTATGGAGTGTCGTGCAGTGTATAAATTTCGTCCGAGCTTTTATTATTTCACACAGATTTCGTCTACGATAGGAAAAAGCCTCCAATCTCTGTCTTACCTACTCCGACTTTTCTCAGACGTGTAGGTGGAGAAAACAGAGATGGATTGTATCAAAGCAGGTCCGGCTGCAAGCGGATAAATAATGTAAGGCAATAATAAAATATGGCTGGTCCGGCGGTAACATACCTCGCTAGTTTAATAAAAACGTCAACCGTCTCGCAGAGGGCCATTCCGGGACAGGGGTCGCCCCTGTTTTATTTTCTCCACCGTGCAATATTAATATACGTATTAGAAAAGTCGCTTTCATGTAAATGTTTGCCCCCGACGGGAAATTGATATGCAAGTCAAATATTAATAAAACCAAATTTAATCTCGCTCTATAAATCCCTTTCTTGTTTGTTCCAGATAAAGGCCAGGCCTGACGGCCCTATGATGACCATGGACGTGTCCAAGGGGGAGGCGGCCAAGCCCAACTCGGGCCAGGGACCGCAAGAGTGCGCCGGATGCTGCAAAACTATCACCGAGAGGTACCTCCTCAAAGCTCTGGACCTCTACTGGCACGAGGACTGCCTCAAATGCGGCTGCTGTGACTGCAGGCTGGGCGAAGTCGGCTCTACTCTCTACACCAAAGCCAATCTTATCTTGTGCAAAAGAGACTATTTAAGACTTTTCGGAAACACTGGCTATTGTGCGGCCTGCAGCAAAGTTATACCGGCCTTCGAGATGGTCATGAGGGCCAGGAGTAATGTCTACCACCTAGAGTGCTTCGCATGCCAGCAATGCAACCACAGGTTTGTTATCCTTAGAAATTGTTTATTATGTAGAGCAGGAAATTCTACAATTTTTAATAAAAGGAATCCATAATTAGTTCAAAGTGCAAGTTCTTGTGGTTAAAAGGGGGTCCAGGAGAGAAAGTCGTCTTGCACAAAAATTAAAGCTTATATTGATTAAAACATGTTTCGGGCACTAACTAGTCTCATCTTCAGGCTAAATTGATAATAGAAGCATATAAATTATTGAAGATCAAGAAATTTTGAAAAGTTAGGCCGAAATAAAATTAAATTGATAAAATTAAAAGTGATCGAGGAAATTCCCTTAGACTGAAGATGGGACTACTTAGTATCCGAAACATGTTTCAATCAATATGAGCTTTAATTTTTGTGCAAGATGACTTTTTCTCCTGTTCCCCCCTTTAATCCTACAGTTTCTTCATAAAGCCTATTTGTCTTATTGTTTAAGTATTTCTGAAATGCTCCTCAAGTTTGCAGTTAAAAGCGAAATTTGTAGTTTGGTTCTGGTTTTAGAGTGGAATATTTCTCGTGGTACGCCTCTGTTTTGCGATCGCAGGCCACATATCTATCACAACTCAAACAGGCCGCTCGCCGGGATACAGGAATGATTTCCCTCATGGCTTGTAAAGTGTTCTAAAAGACAACGGCGCGCCGTCCAGGTTCCTTCCAGTTTTGTCGAGATGGATGCAGATCTCGGCCACAGCGTTGTATGACACTGATTCCGGTGTCTTTTCTCTCTCCCTTTCAAATATTCAGCTCCGGTCTGCTCGCCATATCGCATTACACTTCTGAGAATTGCTCGCTACTTACCCGCGATACGTTTACGGCCCGCTTGTTGCAGGAAAAGCGACGCGGAGCAACCTGCCCATTACAGGAGGTCGTTACGTGAGACTGTCGCCTCGCATTTATACGTTTTACATGAATAATTCCCGGCTATTCCCATCAAACATTGACAACCAAACTCCCATCTCGAAATCGATCTTAGGATTTTTAATAATTTTAAATCTATTGTTGGCGATTTTAATATGTGAGACCGTGCATGAAAAACAGGAACAAAACAACGATGTATTTTTGTTTGAAAGAACAATCGTTTTATTGTCAAATTATCCGAAAAACATAAAACAAACGCTGGATGTGTATTGTGCATGTGGGAACCCCCCTTGCTGCCGGGGCTGTCGCTCCGATGGAAAAACAATAACTAAATCTAATATAAAACGTACAATAGACTAATAAAACAACAATCGAAAACAAAAACTGCAATTATAAACATGACAATATATCGCAGCGGCGACCGCTCGGTAATACAGTTAAATATATTAATAATTGCGAACAATAAAAGTGGATTATTTCGCATGGATGACCGCTGTAATATTTCAGGGCTCAGGGCGGACGAGGACAATGACGGGCGAAAAACTGACCGGACAGAGGCGTACCTCTCGGAAAAAGCACTCGAGAAGCGAACCTGATTCGACAAGAACAATCTCTCTTTTAAATTAGAAACTGGAAAAATATCACATTTTGTATAAAATCGAATTTAATATTCTTTAGGAACAAATGGAATGCGCAGTATATTATTTAAATGACAAGTATTTTTGATCAGTAAAAATAATAAATGAACAGTAAAGACAATGAATGAATGTCTAGCAAAACTAATTAATTTAATATTCACTGATTTATAAACAAAATGTTTCCGAGCAAAATCGCAATATCGCAAAGCGTTCAAAAACAAAATTGTGGTATCAGGAACACAGTAGTGCAAAGAGTGGTGTACGCTGATTAGACTGATTACCATTTGTGCACAGTTTTTAGCCCTTGCTAAAATCATTCTTGTGCAGGGGCCCTTGCTAATACATATATCATCCTACAAGAATAATAAATATTCAGTAATATAAAAATAAGTACCAATAATAAATAATGCGCAGGAGCCTTACATGTTACATTATTATGTAACCATGAAAAATTCTTTAAATTTATATGTTGTTTTACTAATTTTGATTAAAGTTACTGAGCGTTTACGATTTTTACTGTGCAAATTAGATTTTTTTACTGAACAAATTACAATAAAATACTGTGCGTGCTTTACTTAGCATTTATTATTTTTACTGCGCAAAATATTATATTACACCGATTATTTTTATTTTTTTACTATGCAAAAATTAGTTAAATACTGATCATTTATCATTTTATACTGATCAAAATTGAATTATTTACTGATCGCTTTATTACTACCCAAATTTTTTCAGCAAAGCGACATTTGGATAAAAGTAACAAAAATAAATGCGTTATACATATTTTACATAAAAAACTCAAAATAAAAATTTTACTACTGTAACTTTAAAAATTACATTGTTCCATCTAGAAGCATTTTTTTCTTTTATTTTAATTTTGTGTTTAATTGGCTACAAAACAAAAATAACACGCAAGCTAGTTGTTTTTTTTAGAGGATGTGTGGAAATGAATCACTGTAAAATAGGAATAGAAGCAAATTTGCGTTATTTATGAATCCGTTCTGGAATGTATGTAATTTTTGCTCCAAATAGAAAAAAATAAATTTCAATGAACAACTTTCTAAAGGTATATTTGTCTAACGCATTTAAAATAAATCGTGTGATAATCTGCGAGTTGAAATCTGGAATTTGTTTAACCACAATCACCGTCACGATCTCACTTGCCAAGCCCGGAAAAATAACAAGAGAGTTTTATTTTCGCGCGAGGGTTGGAAGTAGTCAGTTGAAGTGGTCGTAACCCCGTTTAGCAAGTTGCAGAGGAAGTGTTCGACTCTATCACGTCACATCCTCCTTAATCCCGTTTTTATTCGATTAATAAACATTTAACTACATTGTGTCTTTTTTTGTTTTAAACATGGATCAAACAAAAGGAAAAAAATTACCAGGTCGCTTACAAACATGTCCATTGTTCCCGGAACTGATATAATATACGTTTTGGGATAGCGTACAATGGTCGCTAACGGTATCAATTTACAAACGTCTCTTTCAATTACACCAAAAATGACGAAACATTGCGGGCCATTAAATCTGCAGAATACAGATATAACTATAATAGTCCGGCCAACAATGGCATCGAATAACGCTTCCATATATTTTCGTTTATTAGCGCCGATTTCCACCTAACTGCCTCCATAAAGTCAAAATCTGAACATCGCGATAAACCGACCATTGTTTACTTGATTGTTAAATTTATGTTTGTACAAATTAAATCTGCGCGCCACCGCTATCTGGTGGCTACAAAAGTTGACAATCAGGTACAAGTCCGGGCACTAACTCGGCGAAGCGGCAAACTCTTCATTCACCCCCAACACACACATCCTCCTTCGAAATTTCCTCCTACTCCTCCAGTGCAATTCTTCATCTATTCCCATAATTATGTCATCAAATCTTACAACTTTCCGGGTAGGTGGAGATGCTAGATGTCCGCCCCGCCCGGAGCAGGACCCGGACTAGTGAAACAACGATAGCGTGCACGACACGCGGCCAGATATATTTGTTAACCGGGGCAAGGGCTCTTTTATAAACATTTTAATTGGTGTCCTAAATCATAGTCATTACCCATTCGGCAACGGTATTGTGCCACATTGCGATAGCCGGATAGTCGCCGGACTAAAACCGGACAAATGAATTCAAAGTCCGGGCGCTCCCCCGCACACGCCAGACATTCTCATTCTTCAGTGACGGCGCATCGGTCAAGGACTTTTTAATTTATTACGAATGAAATTACATTTATAAAACACAAAAAGGGAAGCACACGGACAGTTGCGGTCACAGCAATCTAATTTTCCTTACGGATACGAAAGCGCATTTTAAATGGAGTTTTTACTTTTGCCATTGACTCGAAAAGATAATTTTGTTTGGCGGTACTTTGCTCGGCAAACATCAACGCTCGTTAGTCACCTCAAAGCGACATTCTTCACAAATTGAAACTGAAAAAATTCTTCAAAAACAAGCAACATTTGTTGTTTTGTGTAAGATTTAATCATATGCTTTGACAAACTTTAGCTTTAGCATTTTGGAAACTGCAAAAACAAAAAAAAATGTACTACACTTGAGCGATTTAATTTATTATTGAATAAATATTAATGGTAAAAAAGGTTGACTGTGGGTATTATATTATTAATAACAATTTAATATTATAGTAAATAATTATAATAAAATTATAATCAATTAATGTAGTGATGGGGGATAAGCTACATTTTGGAAACATTGCCTCACAATGGTTTTTATTTGTTTTTGATAAAAAATACAATTTCAAGCAGTTTAAAATTGTGCTTTTATGTGTCCGGAGTGACCGGAGTTGAAATACTTCAAGTCCTAGGAGTTGAACAGTTCACAGGGGGGCTCGACCGAGTATCTCACACGGTGAAATTACGATTTGTTTATCAATAATTACCCCAATTATTTAATGATTAAATTATTTTTATTAAAAAAACCTCGAAACTAGCAAAAAAAAAACAAAAATATTATCCAATATTTAATGGGTGTCAATGGGCGACAATGCGTCAATGGGTGTCATAAGTCACAAAAACTGATTTTCAAGATTTTTAATGCATGAAGTGTAAAATTACTCATAGTTTATGTTGGAATACTGGCATAAGAATATTTTTTAAATTGGTCCCTAAATGGTGAAAATAGTTTGACAAATATATAGGACTTTTATTATGCAAAAAATCTTTGAAAGGCATCTCAGAATTAAGATTTTAGTACTAAGAACACTGTTGTCGCCGATGTGGGACATGTGCATGAATGATGTCAAAATTAAAAATAGCAAGACGGCCGTTTAATCTTAAAAAGTAGATATAGTTTAAATTTTCGTTTTTTTGTGATTCGCTTAAAAATAAAATAGTGCCTTGTATCTGAATGTTAATTCAGAATAGAAGATCTTTTTGTGCTTCGCCTAGTTGCCGACTCGTTTCAATCGGCCTTCAATCTCTAACTTAGCACAAAAAGACTCACTTCTATTTATTCTTAATGATATAATCTACTGTTTTTTATAATTTCTGAATTTATTTATTATTTCAGTTGAATTATTTACATTTATTTACATCTTGTTTTATTACAAGATATCAAATGCGAAATCAATATCTGCTGAACTGTTATCATAAATTTTTCAAATAAGGAGCTGGAGGAATTGTTTTTTCAAAATTTGATCATCTTCAAAATAATTGTTAAATAAAATAAAGCATTGAAGAGTATAGCAATCAAATAAAAAGTTTTAGACATTGCCGAAAATGAAATGATTTATTTATCTTGAAAACATATTTTATTGCACGATATCAAATGTGAAATCAATAAATGATAATTTGATAATCTTCCGTTCAATCTATTAGACGCAATATAAGTGATATTTCTTTATTTATTACACCGAAATAAAACATTTAAACAAGTACATACATTAATTTTTGATGATCGTGTAAAACGTGTATTCATAATGTGGTAAACAAGATTAATGTTTTGATATTTGGGGTACTTTTTTTGATAGTATTGTTGTCTGCCTAACGGCAAAACGCCGCAAAGTCTCTCTATTCTATAATCATCAGTAACCACCCCAAAATTTTCCATATTTCAATATCCTAATATCTCAATCTGAAATTCATCGCCGACCTAAAATTTAATGAAACCATTCTCAGTTTTATTTCATAAATGAAATATGGTTTTTGTTAAATAGTCTGGAATAAGTCAACAATGACAGGTCAATTGAATATAACGAGTTCACGTTGTAGCTCGTGTACAGCACAGCGTGTAAGTAATGAGTAATTGCATATTGGCACCGTTTGTCATTGCATACGGATTAACTCACTGCTATACGCTATAATATTGTGCTGCCGTATTCGACGCGGGGATTTACACAATTCCAACACGGTTAAGCCCGAGATTAACAAAAAAGAGGGCCCTTATTGCTTCGAATAATTAATTTAAAGACATTGATTATAAAATTGTAGTCGAGAGTAAGTTGTTTGGCTCACATTGTGCCATTTTCAAGCAAACATAAGTCTTGTCCAACTTTTTTTTAATGAATTTTATTATGTTTAATCGAAATTCTGATTCCTAGGGAAGAGTGTGAAAAAAATTATCGGCTAGCACCGCGGTGGAACAGCGTCGCGCTCGCGCCACATTAGAGCCTTTCAGTTTAGAATTATGGCATCCATTGGTTAGTTTTTCATTCGTAATGTTTAACACCTTGATTTATACACTAGTATCACCATTTTCCGGCCGTTAAATCGCTTTTGCAGTCGTATGATTTACGTCAAAATCGGATTTTGCCGGTGTTAATCGTCGATTTTGTTGCAGGTTTTGCGTCGGTGATCGCTTCTACCTTTGCGAAAACAAAATCCTCTGCGAGTATGACTACGAGGAGAGGTTGGTTTTCGCCAACATGGCGTACAACCCACCGCCACTGTCCCATCTCAAGCGCCAGACGTCCATTCCGCCGGTAAGAATCGGCCTCGTCTCAGCGTCTTACGGCACTCACAATTTTTTTTCAGCCCAACATTCCTAATCATCATTTGATAAACGGCCACCGGGCACCTCTCCCACCCACCAACGGGGATCTTAATAATAACATGTCGGGATCTGGGGGGCAACCGCCCCCAAACTCCATGGCTAACCAGGCGTTTCAACCAGGACATCTGAAAAGCAGTCCCATGTCGTTGGGGGCAACTAGCTGAAGACGATCCCAGTTATCGTAAACACTGTGATTTTGTGTTTTTCGTGTGTATATAGTCTTTAATAATGCTCAATCACTGCGTATACTTTCGGATATTCGATTAATGTGCAATATTTCATCACTCAAATTTTGATGTAAGATAAAGACAATCCGCTGAATATGTGGTGCAGATTCTTGGAGGTTTTTGCAAAGAAATGAAGAAGGTTGTGGTCCGGACGAGATCTTAAGTCTTGTTAGCGAACTCGACAACTAATTAAGTGCAGGCTTAGGCGGACTAAGACTTTGTAAACTCGGAAAGTCGCGGTTAAATGTGCCATAAAATAATGTAGGTGTATCACTCTGTATATGAATTGGACTGAAGGACTAGTGTGCAACAACCACAATATTCTATACCAGGTATTCAGTGTCCGCCTTTGTAATTAGGTTTGAAGTTTGTAAATAGACATTGTTAGAATTAGTAATTAATGTTGATAACGTATACCATGATTATTGACGCTAGTTGTTTTCAACATAAATGTTAATTACGATCACTATTATTACCGTATATGTTATAAAATCGTTGCCATTTTTATTTATGTTCATTGTTTCACACTTATTTTTATTCTGAAATGTATAAATCCCTCTGTAAATATTGATAACCGTTACTTTTAAGACTAGGTGCCAATTTTAGAATTTTTGTGTACAAAAAAGGAGAAACCCAAACATTGTCAAAATGTATTCAATTATTATACCAATGATTTGACCAAAGAAATAAATAGATTTCATGAATATTGTTTTTTCTTCCGCAGGAAGCGACTCCATTTACGTCACATAACCAACCTTATTATATACAGCAATTTCAGATTTGCGGCATAAGAAAAATTGCACCTCTCCCCCTTAACGTTTCATCTTTTTCTCTCTTGTAAATTCGAGTGTCGCTTTCTCCGTCATCACTATCAGGACAATCTTTAATTTCGTAGCTTGTTAACTCGAACTTACAACAATAACGGGGCTTATTGGAGGGATTTTTCTTGGTTTTTCGTCCTGGCAAAAATTAAATTTAAACCGTAACACCGAAACGAACTCTCCGATAATTACATTCCGCCCAGCGTTGAACGAAAAGTTATTAATAGTTCCTTCGGCGCTGTTAACCGCTACAATCAAATATAAAACCGTACTTAATTGAAATTAATTTCTATCGGAGAGCTAATTACCAAAGACCGATGTAAATAACGATTTTGGCGGAGGCGCCGCGAGCACAACATCTCTCTCGTTCTCGTCTTTGTCTTTACTTATCTCGATGCACTTCCTCGGGCCATTTTTATGCGCCCGTAACGAGATTAAGGCTCGCCGTTTACTAGTTTATAATAGCGGTATTAAGGAGTTAGTTGATGTAAGCTCGAGCTTGATAATGTATGCGGCCCAGGACCGCGCAGACTTACAACTTACTCAGACGAACAACAAGCGAATGTAACGAATTTAATAAGCGGATCGGTCTTTGCGAACATTAAATTGTCGGCAGCGGAACGGCAACTGAATACGTGAACGGAACGAACCATCCCTAATTCCACCCTGAAAAAAAAAAGAAAACTACAAATTAGCAACTATTTTTTTTGTTAAAATTGTCATAAAATCTTGTTCTGATAGTCCGGTCAAATTAGTCATAAAAATAGTGGTCAAATAACGAAAATTCTGACAGAGCTAAATTAGTTATTTGAAATGTCTATTTTGCCCAGACTATGATTTATCAGAGAATTAAAGTATAGAGGTATTAAACATGAACTGAAACAATTCAGAGAATGAAGCTCTAATTTTCTAATATTACATTTAAAACAACGTTTGAAGCAATTTTTTTAGACATATCCAAAATTGGTTCATTTTGACCTTAATTTTTATTAATTTTTAAAATTAAAATAAAATTAAAATAAATATTTAACGATTTGTGTCCAACATAGTAAATGTGTTTCATTTTTCTAGATATACATATTCCTATCAGTATATAGATTGAAAGCTTTTAATTTTGACTGTTAATTTTATCTTGGCAACACGTAAAGATCAAAGTTTTTTTTTTAACAAAAACGACTTCAAAGTGGTGTGTTTTATTATCAGAAGTTTATGTTTTTGTCGAAATTTAATTTGCGAACTACAATAAGTAATAATTATGTCGACGCAAAGATATTTTAACCTAAATTTTATGGTATTTCTTTTTATCTTTACAAAAATTTAAATTGGTTTAATTGTTTTTTTGATGATTTTGCTTATGATTGTCAAATCTGCATGTTTAATATGAATTTGGAAACAAAGGGCCAAAATAATATGATGAAAATTGAAAAAGATGTTATCGAATAATAACATTAGTATACAAATAATAACTTGTTTAATATACTTTTAATTAAATTATTATTTTTATGTTTATTTATCTTTAATTCAACAAAAATAATAGTTAAATTTTTATATTACGTCATAGTTTTTCTGCACCAATGCTTCCGAAGTTTAAGTGGGTCTTCAAATACATTTCACTGAATCGCATTTGGAGTTTTTTTCTAAAAATTTAAACAGCATGAGTGACGAACAGGGCGAGCGTTTTCACCAAGATCTGAAGGGTTTTCGAAGATCGGCACAAACATTTTTGGGACCAAAAAAATGTTAGAAGATTACTGTTGGACTATTATAGGGGAAACTGATACAAAAAAGTATAAAAAACAAAGTAAATGAACTGGTTTTTAATTTGTTATTTGGCTGTTGTATCTTTGTTAATTGCGTATTTCTTAAACGTGGTGAGCTTTTAATTTTTTTTAAACTCATTGCCTCAAAATCTGAAAAAAATTATAATTTTTAGCTAAGGTATAAAAATCGTATAAACTAGTGTAATTATTATTATCTATGGAAAAATAATGAAGCAACGACAGATAAGTCAAAAAAATTGTGAGACAATAAATGAATATGTTTTTCGACACTTTAGTTAAATGTAACACGACGCATTCATTTAATTTCTTCTTTAATGATTAAAATAATATTGTTCATAGTAAAATGTTTGCAAGTATGCTCTTTATACAAAAAAAATCCAAGCCTGGGAAATTGAGAATCCTGAAATAGAAGGTGTAGAAAAAATACATTGCATACAAGTTTGTAATAAGTGTTGTATTTTATTAAGCAACAGAAATAAATAATTCAAGAGAACTACAAGTCATGCAATTTTTTTGCAATTTTGTAATTTATTTTTAGCTACCTAAATAAACCTTTTCTCTTTGGGACAAACATTTGCCCGCCCGGTTTACGAATCCACGAGCCGCCTCTGCAGCATATAGTTATTAAAAATAAGGAAGACGTGGGGTCCTGCATTGAGTACCCGTAAAGTTTTTTGGGTCCACCCCGTATCTTTGAAATGTTTGTATAAATCTTTCCTTTTGTCGCTTTGTAGATACACGAGTCGTTTAGGTATCTCCTCACTCTTCGCGGATTATTTCTTCGAGTTGTTCTCTTCTCTCCGTACTTTTGTCGGGATCAAGTCGGCCGTGTGTGATGCGATAGTCGCATTTAAATACGCCTTGTGTTCAATGGCGCGCTACGTCGATTTATTCGTGAAAACATCGCGAGTTCCCTTTAAAATATGTATTTGTATTCAGTATCAGTGCGGTCTTAACGTCCCATTGATACACCGCTTTCGACATTTCGACTTGTTTCTTACGTACTTTACGACCGGAAAAGTTGATAACTGTCGGGATTTTCGTCGGCGCCTTTACAGGGCCATTAATACCGCTACTGAATTCGAATATTATGTGCCGCCGACATATTTTAACATGGCAGTAGTTAAGTTATCAGCCTCCAGGCGCGCGCTTTTCATATAAACAGAGCGGAGCTTCTAATTACCATACTGCGATCTTAAATAATGGCCTGTATTAAGAAACGTTTAAATAATCTGGGAACAACCAGGTGGGATCCAAGTTTATTCGCTAAATGCCTCTATTCTTCATCTTAAACTTCGCCTCGGTGTCTCTCTGTCTCACACACACAATCTCCAGACTATCTCTTGCCCTAAGCTCCGCCAGATTAACATAAGATTATTTCACAAACTGGCAGCCTTTAACTTTAAACCTACTTTAGCAAGTAGAGGGAATTTTAGACCGTCGAGAAACTTGTCTCAACTTTTACATATTTGATTGGGGATTTCATTTACGTTTTAATCCTACCCAGCTTGATTGAGCCCCCTCACCCCATAAAAACACAAAATATAGTTTTTCAAGTCATTTATTTGTTACAAATTGCTGGCAACCAAATCTCCCGTCAGAGCCACATAACAGAACGCCCCATCATCCGGAACCGGTTGATCCAATAAAAATTGATTTGCTTCGGGACCAGTCGGATCAATCACCGGATTAGTCCGGGCTGCCTTTTTTGCGGCTTTATTCAAAGGTTCCAAAAAATCTGGCGGGTAATCCGTGAACGGGCCCACAATTCTCAAATCGTGCAAATAGCCAACTAAGGCCATAATGTAGTCATTTCTTATGGCTTTCATTGCAGAACACGCCTCGCCATGTATGGTACAGAGAGTCTGGAGCCAAGAAGCGGTCCTTGTCTTGTCCTCAGCAGGGAGCAAAGCGGCATAAGGCCGCGTCAAGTATAATAAATACTGGAATTCTTGATCCAAAACCTGAATCAAATTTTTTGAACTGTGTGTGAAAACACATTAAAATTCGTAACTTTATCCAATTTGTGATCCTGTTCACACTCTTCTTTCGACCCGTGTACGCAACAACCCATCATTTCAAAATCATCAGGCAGAGACAGGAGGGTTTCCTGCCACATTCGGTCAACTTCCCATTCCGCTGCTGTCGAAGGGTCTGGTTGAATAGTCCTCAAGTCGGCTAAAGCGTCATCCGGAGGACTTTTCTCAAAAACACCGGAAATTTCATCATTTAATAAATTAATTGTCAATGAAATTAAATATCTGTTTCTTTTTTCTCTCAATTTTGAGGTTTGATACTCGGGCCGGAATAATTTCTGGATCCAGGGAAGTGCCATTGCCTTATCCCTGTCGCTGCTCAAAGTCGGTGCTATGACTTTGAGAACCGAACCGTAATAGAGGAATTCCATACTGAGGGAATCTTGGTTTCTGGAATTGGTCAAATCTTGATTGTGATAATTGTGGGAGAAATAGTTACGTTGGGGGAGTGTCGGCAGCGGGAGTTGGTGATTCCGGTGCATTTATTGTGACTTCTTTAGGTTTTTCTTCAATGATGGGTTCCGGTTGGGGTTCCGGTTCCGGTTCCGGTGGCGGAGGTTCATCTGGGGGATTTTCTTCTTCTGCAGGAGGATTAGCGTTTTCCTCGTCTTCCATTGCGAATTTTGACGTGACAACCGAAAAGTTAAATTTTCTCCTGACTTACTTGATTTAATTCAAATAAGTTCGTTGAAAAGGGCAATTTTTTCCGGCTGTCCATCGCCATTGTGCCCGACCATTGTGTGATTGACATGTTCGATTCTCCGAGAATGATATCTACTCGATCTGCCACTTACCGGTTTTAAATAGTTAATCGTTTCAGAGTTTCGTGTGACGCTTTTCATTCTCCCTTTCTTGATGATTATTTGTAACGAGACGTTTGTCGGATCACGAACGTGAATATTTCATTGTTGTTGATTTTTTTCGTGTTTTGCATTGGGACGATAAGGTGTGAGGAATAGGGAGTTTGAAAGCAGGTTCCATTAGCCGAACAACAAACTGTTGGTTATTTTAGATGGAAAAATGGAAGAACAGTGTTTCCATGTCCCCTGTGACACACTGGTCACTGATTGCAACCGTCTGACTTATCGAATATTGAATTGACCGATGTGTGGCGGCGGCTTCGCGACAAGAATTCTCAAATATTCAACACGTCAACAAATCCGCGGTTTAACACTTTGTTAATTTTTTCCGGCTGGTTTTTTTCCGAGACACTTTCTTTATTAATGAACCGAATTTGTGGTGGTTGTTTGAATTGTAAATTTATTTATGCCACTTGGATGTCACATTAATTTTATGAATTTATTCAAAAGTGTAATAAAATAATGAAATTTTAAACGGATGCAATTAATAGATAAAAGTTTTTTTGGGTTGACATTTTTACACACATATCCGAACACGTCATACGGGCCGTGTACCCAGCGTTTTTAATTAAATTAAATACATAATAGGCGACGACTTTAATTAAGGGATTTAAAACAGTTTTCAAATATAAAATGGATAAAATGCAAAACACTCGAACATTTATTGCTTCAAGTGTATAAAAAACCGACACATTTATAATACCACCAGCTCCATTAGATTAAGTAAAATGCATTTCATGTAAATTTTTTCCACTCGGATGAATTTATATGTCCCTCCATGTGTGTATCATCGAATCGTTTATTTACTCGCGCATTAAACTCTTCAATTAATTTTTCGACTTTTTTACAAATCAATCCTCAATACCGAAAAAAATTTCAACCCACCGATAAGATCGAAACTCATTTCGGGCACTGATGACACAACCGCTACACCCCCAATTCTCATATTTAAGGGTGCAAACAAAAACGAGCGCACTGTCATCTTTCGGTTACATACGAAATTAAATAAAATGAAAAACGTCTTTAGTCTGACGTGTACCGTGGATGTGGATGCGGTAAGGGCGAGAATTACACGATCAACTGGAGGGTGGTCGACTTTACTGCTATTGCCCTTTCATGGAAATAACTGTCATCTATTTTGCAGATAAGATCGTAATTGAATCGGCTTGACGGCAGATTTGCACACGGACCACTGCATGGAATGGGTACACTATTATTTTGGATACAGTCTCGCAGAAATATTACACCCTGGCGCTGCCCAGGGGCGGAATACACATTTTTTACTACTTAAAAAATTAGTTTTTAATTATGTATTAGATTTATTTCATCTTCAATACGTGATTTTATCAGTCATAAAAATGGTGGATGCGCCGGGATAGTAAAAACTTACAGTAATTGTAATAACTTTATTTGACAAACAAGTATTACAATATTACATTAACATCAAAAATTGATGTTTTAAATATTTTAAAATACAAAGCTAAGATAATAATAATATCAAGTAAACAAAAATATTGAACCAAACGTTTGTTATTAATTAAAAAAAAATTGATGAATGATAAAGTATTATAAAAATGTAACGTTTTTCAGAAACATTTTTTAAATTTTTTTATTTTTGAGTTCAAATTTTTATTTTTTTTTTAAATGATAACCCACTTTCAAACCTATTTTTACAAAGGCTATGATCTAAGTATTTTAACTATCTTTATTTTATTTAATTTGTATGAAAAAAACGTTTTATGTACTCGTGCGTTGCCATTTTTAAAAAAAATCGTAAAACTCAATAACAAAACAAAATTTTATTTTTAAAACAAGATCACATTTTTATAGCACTTCAATTTTTGGTAATTATTATTTTCTAAAAGCTAAAATAATAAAAAACGCTTAGTTCCATATTTTTTATTCGCCTGGTAAAAGTTGGACACAGTTTGAAGACATTTTTTAATATAATTTATTTTAGTTTATTAAAAATGCAATTTTGAAGTAATGTAATAAAAAAGTAAGAATGAATTTTTAATCTTTTTATGGTCCTTAGGACCCATTTCTTGATCAAATTTATGAAACGGTAGTTTTTGTGCCCAAATGCGTTTTTATTTAATCCGTTTATGAATTTCCTTTAAAGTTGTTTACCAGCGGCGTCGGCGGATGAATTATCGCCAATGACAAAAGCCCGTCGAAAAATCCAAACTGATATGAGAGGACGCGGTCGAAATTGAAACAGTAAAGCAGCTTAGCTCGCACGCCGGGGTAACGATCAGATAGCGGCGTGAAATCAGCGCATAACAACGCGGTTTACCCCATTATAACACGGGGTGCTGGTGCTCACTTACCCCTCCTCGCACGCTTTCCATGACTTGCTCTAAATGCATTCGAGATAAATCGTCACGATAAAATATGGACTTTAGTTTCGTATTAATGTACGGAATGATGCATGGACGCGTGCGTGATGTATGGCATTCTAACAAGAAGCTTCATTTGCATATTTATTCATTACGCACGACCGAGAAATCGCCCGAGAAACACCCTGTATACGGCTCGAGCAAGCTCGAAAGCTAGACAGTGACATTGGCGTAATTAAGAGGATCATTAATAAAGATTAGCAATGCAGCGGTGTCCTGATCAAATAGCCAGAGTTAGTGGCCGTCGACGCGACGTCGGCCGTAATTAGCCGCATTCGGGGTGGCCGCACACTCCGGACTTGCACCATTAATGGTGGCCCGGAGCCACCCGGAGTTTGGCCGACGCGACTGGCTATCTGCATCACGCAGACCTCTAATGGAATAGCAATGAAATTAGGAAAATAATGTCCTTAGTTTAATTGCTAACCGGAATAGTCCACAGCCCGGTCAACCAGGAAATTAGTTTTGATTAAGGGATGCGTTCGCACCCACGAGGCCCTTCTTGATATGCAACACAGGCACAGGCACGGACTCACACAAAATTAACAAAAACGGAAAAATAGGTTGTAGTATCATTGAAGATTTTAAACAATACAGGGTGTGCCAGCGAGATAAAGTCCATTATTGACCCTATTCCTTTTTAAAATAAAAAAAATTAATATAGGAAATTGATAAATACTAAACTAGTGCATAGCCTGAAATTTTTTCAACTATACAGCGTGTCCCAAAATAAGTAACAATACAAACTTGTATTTTTTTAAATGAAACACATACGTTTCTTAGTATTTCTAGAAGTAGTTTTCTATTACAATGTTTTTAAGTTAAACTTCAAATGATTGATTTTGCTTAGTATTTGAAGTAAGTAGTTTTTTGACAAAAAAATACTTATTAAAAAAATTTATAACACACAAATTAAAACAGCTAGAATTTTTTTTAACTGCAAATACAGGGTGTTTTACATAATTTTACGAGGCCTGCGCCTAAAAGATGCAATCAATAATACATATTCCGAAACAAATTCGATTACAAATTTTGAAAAATTGGATAATCTTCTCTAGTTTGTTCACACTTTCAAAAATTACAACATTTTTAGTAAGTTAGTGATTAATAAACTAGAATCATATTAATGACGTCTCTTAATAGAACAAATGATAATTGTTTCTGAAAAACTGCAGTGTATGACCATTAATGAAACAGTGATTAGTTTGATAACCACTGTCATGGGTTTCCAAAATTTAACTAATAAAGTGTGTATTTTTTATATCTAGTGTTTTGTGAATTTTGTATATTTGGGTGCCTACATTGGGCGCAAGCCTTGTATAGTTGAGTGAAACACCCTGTATAAAAGTATAAACTTTAAAAGTATAACAAGTGTTTCGTATGTTGCACTTGTAAAAATAAAAAAAATTTAAGAGTTAAATAACTTAACTTTTTGTTTCTTCACCAAAAAGATTATTAAAAATCTTTTGAAAAAAATATATTTTTGAGGGCTTACAATTAATAACTAAAAAAATATTTAACTATAAACATTAAAAATCATTATTTTAATAGCCATCAAGTGCACATTTGCTCAAGAGATAGAAGAAATATCACTCAATGATTACATTTATGTTACATTGAATTTAATATTTTGTATTTTTACAAGAAAATAATTTGAATTACAATATTTATGCTAGTTTTTACAATCTCTGGAGGAATCTCAAATTACTATGGTTGCCTTATCAACAATACTCATTTTGATGATAGGCATTGTTGCAACAACTAACATTTAAAGTTAAATATGTTTTAATTTATTAATTCTAGATTAAAAGTTTACTTTCTCAGATATACTACATATTTATCAGTCTATTATATGCAAAAATAAAAAATATAGTGTTCTATCTAAATTTGTTAAATTAATTAACTTTTAACAAACTTCTACATCTTTTTAACTTTTTGACTGCAATACATTACTAAAATGTTATAGTCTTAAAGTACCTACTTTTCTCTTTATTACAAAGTTAAAGAATTAAAAGCTACATTCAAAAATGTCAAGGAACATATGGTTTTTTATTAAAAAAAACACAAGTTTGTATTGTAACTTATTTTTGAGACAGCTGTATAGTTGATTAGATTAGTATTAATCAATTGTCTATATAATTTTTTTTTTAAATTTTAATATTGAAAGAGAAATTATAAGCTTTACTAACTCACTGGGTTACTTTGTATAAGTTTTTGCATAACTTCAAATTAAAACAAAAATATAGAAAAGGAAGAACTATATAATAATTGTAAAAATGTTCTTTAAGAAGGTGAAAAATTTATATCTTAAGTTTATACTTATTTTTTTTTGTTAATTGTTATTTTGGTCGTCTATATGAGGCTTATGTAATTGTTGATGTGGAAATCAATCGCGGCGGGCGTGTATGATGATGGGGGCGCTAAAAAGGTAATGAAGGTGGGTAATGGAGAAGATAAATAATAACGGCGTGCAGCTTAATGAACGGGTTGTATCGGGAGGACGTGCATGTGTGCTATCCAATGTTCAATATTTCACAGGCTAAATACCGTCGTTATGAGATAATGGCCATTAAAACACGGCACACACAGCGCATATTACGTATTTGTTATTTTGTCATTTTCCTTTATTTTATCTGGTCGACGCTAAATACAAACGACTGACTAAGCGTTTACGGCACTCGTATGCCAGATTGCTGAAAATTTTTTTGTGTTTGAAAAGAGGAAAAAGGGTCTTATTGACACGTCAACGTTGCAGGAAAAAATCAAACACTCTGTAAATATGCAAAGTTGTGCGAGACAAAATAGGGCGAACAATGCACACAATTAATTTAGTCGGCAATAATTAACTCGTACAGAGAACTACACGTGTAGAATAACACATAGAAGCAAGAAGGAGAATAATTAGAGCCGGTGAATAAAATATAGCCTCATATTTCGAATGTAACAAAGCGCAACAAAAGAGTTGAAGTAAGATTATTTATATTACGTATAACCGGAAGGAACGCAACCAGGTAACGTACAAACAATGCTTCGCTTTTGTGCGGAAAGCACACGCCTCGCACTCCCTCATGAAAAAAGCTAAACGTCAGCTAATTCCTGTCGTGAATTTTTTTCGAAATGGAATTAAAAGTGAAAAAAAAATTCACTCTACGACTAACGAGTTTCCGATGCGGTACGGTCTCGCACACTTGAAACAAGAATCTGCTAATTTCAGGGTAGACAATTCCCATTTACCCAATTACTGTGTAGGGCGGTAACGGCGTTCCAGCGGCTATTATCTGCCCCTTCGCCACTATTACATGTCGTATAGTGAACGCAGCAAATAACAACAACAACCACTAACATGCGATCATTCTTTAATTAAAGTTTAATTCTCCCCAAGCAATCACGAAATGACATTTTCGGCGAAAAATTTCCAAATTATTGACTTGATGTGTACTCCGCAACAATTTAAAAAGCTTGATGAAATTTATCAGCAAATATTTAAATTTATCGTCTACGAGGGGGTGGGCCAGTTAATTAAAGCGTTCCGATGAGTTCGGGTCCCGTGTAAACCGAGATTAAATATCGTAAAACAAGTAATAAGCAGGCGAAAGGGGTCGGGGACAATATCGCGTTGCTCGCATAACCCTTTATTGGACGGTTTAAATTAGAAAAGCCAATTCCGCCACTCATTCCCGGCATACCAACCCCCAATTGTAAAATACACAATCACGGATCCGCGTTTTATAGTACTTTTGTGCTTCGTTTGTGGCGATTATTACTTAGCGAACAACTAAGAAAACTCTCGTCCGGACCGGTCCGAGAGGTGCCGTAAATTAAAAATTTACACAAACTCGAAGAATTTCATTAATTATTTAATCATTGTTGTTTTCGAGTAATTTATATTCTTAGTTCTTTGTTCCCGTTGATATTAATTTCACAAAATGCCTTTTAATTTTAAAATTAAATTGCTTTCTGTTTGGTGGTGGTGTTGTTTCGGCTGCACTTTTTCACTCTTTCCGTTTTCTTATAATTAAAATTGCCGGGCCCCTCCCCTCCTAGCGGTTTTTTACGTTGCAACGATTACACATCGAAGTTAATCACGATAACGGCTGCAGTGTTGGAAGTGGCAATTTTACGAATCTTTTGTCGTCTCAAGAATGAAAAAAACGGGTATAAAATGTAAAATATAGCCCCATATTTTCGGTATAAATGTCAGAGAGCACGTGTTGTCCAAACATAACATAAAATAGGCTCTACTTAGCGACATTTCTAAACTTTTATATAAACGGAAAGCTTGTTTTATGGAAGTGTTAGCTGTAGTTGCAGCCCTTAAATCCCTCTATTAAATTTCTCCAAGAGTCATTTATTAAAACACTTGACAAATTTAATTATGATGCACGTTGATGGATAAAAATTCCGGCGGTGGTTGCATCAACAATATGAAATTAGAACCGATAATGAACAGTCGATTAATTACGCCATAGTTTTGGATTTGGGCCGAGCAGGGGAGTTTGTAATACAGAAGCCAATAATCTCATTAATTAGTTAATTAGCGTAAGGAATTTTCAATGACAGCTAAAGCGCGCGTACAGGAGATGGTTATGTCAGGTACAAACCACGATCATAACATGACTGGCCCAGAATTGCGGTTATACCAAACCATAACCCATCCTTAATCACGAAGAAATTTGCAAGTTTTGCACCCACTCGTCTATGAAGTTTTCACTTTATAAAACAACTATCTAATTAATAAATCTTATAAACAAAGTCTGTGCTTTTATAAAGTATAATAGTTACTTGAATAGATCAAACAAAGTGGAAAATTCTCAAAACCCGTATTGTATAAAGTGTATCTGAATTGGTGATGCAAATTTGCGATCAATTAAGGAATAAAACACAAAAGCTCCTCGCCAGATGAAGTTTTCAGAGTGAAGAAAGGATTCGTTCGGGTACGCTTTAAATTCTCTTCGATTGTTTACTAATTATCGCCCCAACAAGCTAAAAATGTTTCCCATTTACATTCTAATTGCATTCGAATGCGAAGCTTCGACGTTGATTCATTCAAAGCTCCGCGACGACGCTAAATTTCCCCCAGTTCTTCAACACTAAATAACTAGAACTCAGAATTTTTATTCAAAACACACCAACGACAATTCGATCAAAATTGTAAGTTTTTCCAATATACGTCTACAAGCAGCTGAATAAATTTAATTAAAAAAAACTACAGTGATACAAAACTTCTATTTGAGAATGAAATTTTGTTTTGTTATGTTTTGTGTGTTTGTTATGTTTGTTTGTTTTGTTTTTGCGATTTTTTTTTTGGCAAAATGGCAACTTATACAGAGTGTTCGTTTTTCGAGCTCCACCATGGGGATCTCAGTTATTATAAAAGATACGAGGTCGGTTAAATTAGGGTAAAGTTGTGCATTTTTGTGCTGAACAATAATCTGAAAGAAAATTTAATGTGGCATTTTTAATTTTTGAATTATTGGAAAAAAAACGGAAATTTGTAATATTCGTTTTTATTTTTTCAAGCGAAAACTAAAAGACCTAGACGTTTTTAACTAGGACGTCCTTAAGGCACTTTTTTACAAGGAATCTAAATCTGTCATCGTATTTTCTAAGGCGCTCTTGATGTCAGAGTTACAACACTCAACTTTAGATTTTCTTATAGACGCAGTATTCGAATTCTCTATTTTTGAAAAGTCTTTTTGTTTCTGATTACAATGATGTATCACACGATATAATCAAAATTTAAAATTAAGGAAAATCGTTTTTAGGAAAAATGTTTTGGAAAAAACGACAACAATTATAATTAACAAACTAAATTTTTACAGTTCAATTAAAACTGCAAGCAGAACATCATAGCTGTGTGTTCTTTTGTTTTGCGAAGAATAAATTCTAGTTTATCACGTTGTTTCTATTTCAAAACATGGGTTTTTAAGTAGGTAATCTTGAGGGAAATGTAACTTCCAGATTCAGATTTAACTGAACTGTTAAAATATAGTTTGTTAATTAAAACTGTTGGTGTTTTTTCCAAAGCACTCTTCTCAAAAAAGCTTTTTCTTAATTTTGATCAGCATGTAAAATTTGACTATATAGTGTTATCAGGAACAAAAAGACTTTAAAAAATATAGAAATTAAATATGGCGTCCATAAGAAAATCCAAAGTTGAATGTTGTAACTCTGATATCAAGAGCGCCTTGGAAAATACGATGACAGATTTCGATTACTCATAAGAAAGTGCCTTAAGAACGTCTAGGTCTTTTAGTTTTCGGTTGAAAAAATAAAAACATAAATTACAAATTTCCGTTTTTTTCCAATAATTCAAAAACTTAAAATGCCACATTAAATTTTCTTTCAGATTATTGTTCAACATAAAAATGCGCAATTTTGCCCTAATTTAAACGACCTCGTATCTCTTATAATAACTGAGATCCCCATGGTGGAGCTCGAAAAACGAACACCCTGTATAAAAAATAAGGTTTACTATTTTGATTATCATAAAGAAATTGTTTACTTATCTACGAGTGAAAAAATTAAGTTTACGAGTGACGAAGTTACGAGTGGACTTTTTTCACGAGTAGATAAACAATCTTTATCGTCGTGTATAATATTCCGTTTTATTTTGTATTCACCTACCAGAATTTCTTGAATATAAACAGTAGATAAAAATTACTTTATTTCACTAGACAATAAAAGACTACTTTATCTACTGAGATTAGTTGATCAAAGCACTCTTTAACATTGAGTACAAAATAAAATAAAAAATCTGCAAAACACAAAAACAAGAAAACATTGTAGATTTTATTCACCCTGTAGATTACTTTCTGGAATTTTGTTTAAAACAAAAATTATGATAATTAATTATTGATATTAATTGTTTTTACATTTTTATAAATTAATTACCATAGTTATTAACGTCATAAGGTCGATATGTACTAAATAACAGATAAGATTAAATTTTGTAAATCGAGGCGAAACCGAGGTTTATGATGAAACTTCAGTTTGAATCTTTTATTTGGTATCGGCCGTGTGCCGTTCAAGATTTTTGTAATCCCATTTTCATTTCCGACTCAGAGAGGAACAAAGCTTTAAATTTCATTTTCACATGCATGACAATAAATAATAGATACCTACTCCCATGTACTTATACTAAATATAGTTAATAAATTGTTTTTATTATATTAGAAATGCGTTGTACTTACTGACTGATGCTGTTAAAAATAACTTTTTATGTGTCATTTCACTTTCGTTAAATTCAAATAACAAAAAGATATCATCCCAGAAAGTCCTGTGTCCGGTGTATACGAGTACTACAGAATGTTTCAAAAGTTTTTTTTTTTTATTTTTTCCAAAGTTTTCGGTAACTGTTTCTACAGTATTGAAACGCACTGTATGTTGTTTTCAGTGTCTGTGAGTTAATTTATCGGCCATTTGTGTTAAAATAACGTCCATTCTTATTGAAATCTCCGGATTACAATGTAGTGAACGATCGTCCATGAATAAATCGCTGAAAATTCCGCCACGAGGGTGTTTTAAATCCGGCCTATATTGGCCATAATGGCGCTAATAGCAATTCCGGCGCGTTATGCGGTAGTATCTCGTTAAACCGTCGGCCGCAGTTGCCGTTTACGTGTCATTTGCGGCCAGACTGGAATTAAAAGTTAGGACCGTTTTATCCATCGCCGATACAGGCGATCATGTGTCGATTCCGGGGTCGTGCTTAAAGCCCCAGTTTTTGTTAATAAGAGTGGGGGTGTGGGGCCGTCACGGAAGTGCGGGACGTAACGCCAGCAGCAGCGAGATGTGCAAGTAATCTGACGAGGAGTCTGTTAATGTTTCCCCTGGCGGTCGTTACGCGGCGCTCTTATCGCCGACTGAGCCACTGATTGCTTCATTTCAGACAATTGCCTGTTTATATTCGGCGGACCGCAACCGCTCCTTATCCTGATAAAACAAGGACCTGTTCCTTTCGGCCCGCTTTTCGCACAACAGTTGTTTTGTGTGCTTGTTTTGTGCGCGTCTCGCACTAAACACGACGAAAACAAGGATTATCTCCGGGATAACGGTAATCGCTCGCCTGTTGGCTCTTGTCGCGGGCCTCCGCGGGACATTCACACTCCCAGTTGAGTTTTTTCCTTGTCTCAATCGATCCGGACCGGCTCCGAGTTAATTCCGGTACAGTAAATCTTGTTTATAATGTCGCCGATTGTGGCGGTGCGAGTTCGAAAACCGCGCCACGACAGTCATAAAGACATCAAACTCGAGTTCCGAACGCCGCCCCTCGAGCACGACTTTGATGGGGCCGTAATCGCGGATAATTGTGGAAAGAGAATTAGCTCAACAACAATGTTGGCTTTTTATGTAGACAGCTCAGCTTGTAAAAACATCCCGGACCGACCGGAAACTAACTTTGCTCGTCCGGAGGCGACTTGCGATTTTATTCTCTGAGGAGGGGACGAAAACATTTCCAAGTCACAATTAACAAGGGACGAAGACGAAAAATAAACCTCAACAAATCCCGATGAACGACTTTTTGAACGAACCTCGTAAACACACCCCTCCGAGCTGACATGACAGTGTATTATATAGCGACAGGACTTTTTATAGCCATCGAAAGACAACTGTTTTTATACATCAAACTTTTGACGTATCTATTTTATGTCGGAGCTTTTAGGGAAGAGCTTTTGTAAAGAAATTACAACGGATCGACATCCGGGGGACATTTTCAACAAGAAAAACCTCAAGTTATTGATGCGATTTCAACTCTAAGTCCTTTGGAAATGCGATAACTTTATGCAGGTTACTTAATCCGAAATTTATATATTGTGACAATTTAATGCTAGCTTGTTGTTACAAACAGATTATGAAACTGACACCAAAGGATTATGCAGCCTTACCGCGGGCCTAGGCTCTACTAGAATTGTAACTACAATCTATAGTACAAGTAGATAAAATGTATCTGTAAAATAATGTAAACAAGGACACTTAAATCATGGCTCGATATTGGCGGTTTGCGCTATAGCAGCCCCGGCATCAGACAGTCGGCGGTTCCGGAGGTGACCAGATAATGTGTGCGGCTGGAACTAATGACCGGCGAGTCCGGTGATTTATCCGGGCCCACAGATTCCGGTATCTCTGTTTATAACAACACGGTACCGGCGACGCGCCACGTTTTGATATATACCGGGCCCTTATTAGCCCTAATCCTGGAGCTAACTCAATTACAAGTGTTAGTCCGCACGTATAATTTATGCTTTGACTACTATCTCTGGCGCTGGCGATTTAATTAATGCAAACAGCCCCAAATTATTATCATAACGAAAAAATTGGAAATTGATACAGAGCGTTGGGTGTGCGATATTGTCTTCGTCGAGTAATGTTTTCAATATGTATATCGACATTGCGGCATAAAGAAAATTGGTTGATATAAACTGCTCCCCGCGCTGTAATTCTGCACTGAGTGGTGAGCTGGTGAACACTGAGCGACACCTGCACCACTCATCGTAATTACTTCTGCCAACTTACATTGTCTACGATACTGCGACAGCCCTACTGTAACAGTTACACATTCGCCAACATTTACATTTTTGTTATTTATACAACTCGTTAGGAACGGAGAAGTCGAGCGGTGCCGACGGACGAGTTATGCTGATGCTGAAACAAGAGGATGCAGGTGGAATACTACGACTCGAAAGACACCACATCACAACAAATTTCATGTTTTTTGTCTTTCTACAAGCAATTTCGTATAGTAAAAACAAAAGTGCACTTTAAACATTGTACAATGTGAGTCATAACATATACGCATAAGCTTAGCAAATGAAAGGTTGTGATCAATAATGAGTAATAAAAAAATGGGTAATACTAATAAGTAAATGAAACTTTTTTATTTTTGTCGAAAGTCAATAAATGATACCATTCAACCCGATTCACTTTGCGTTTGAAAGGCGTGACCTCATCAAATCTTGGTGTCATCAATCTAAATTATTTAAAGTTTAATAGTGTTTTTATCACGGTAACTAAAAAACATTTACTAAAACTGTTTTTCATCTATAGTTATGATTTGACATAAACTTTTATTTTCTAATGCATATAGATGGTGTCAATTTTAAAATTTGCAATCAGCAATATCTCTAGAACTGAAAAAATTATTAAGAATCACTCAAAACCGTTTCGGTGGTTTCTAGAAAGAATCAAAATGACATGGTAAGTGACGCATCTAGCCCAAGTTAAAAATTTTAAAAAGGCATTACCCTACTTGTGATACATCTTTGGAAAGCTCATAACAAGGGCTTTTCAAAAATGTCTACAACAGCCTATTTGGTAAAGCCGTCTTCCAATTATTCAAAAACGAAGACTTTAATTTTTTTAAATTATATTTAAGGGTGGGTAGAGGTG
The DNA here is from genome assembly GCF_015345945.1 of Tribolium madens. Taxonomy (NCBI): domain Eukaryota; kingdom Metazoa; phylum Arthropoda; class Insecta; order Coleoptera; family Tenebrionidae; genus Tribolium; species Tribolium madens. The sequence continues at coordinate 8,155,465 of NW_025400985.1, read as the reverse complement.
CATCACTTACCATACCATTTTGATTCCCCCTAGAAACCACCGAAACGGTTTTAAGTGATTTTCAATAACTTTTCCAGTTCCAGATATTGCCGATTGCAATTTTTAAAATTGCCACACTGTATGAAGGGCACAAAAGCCAATCAGTCTAAATCACAAAATGTCACTGTATTGTTAAATCTTTCATTACACTGATCGGTATATGAATCTTCCATATGGAAAGACTCACCCTGTACATTTTTATAGTTAAGTATTTGCGTAATTAGTACGGTTTTGCGAGAGGAGTAAACAAAAATAAGTAGATACAAGTCCTTAGACAAGTTTATTAAAATAGTACTTCTACATTTTTTTATGCGGCTGTAAATTTTCGACTTTATTTTATATTTTATTACAACTTGTAGTGTTTCAAAATATCTAAAATTGTTATTATTACTAAAATTAGTGAGCAGTTAAGGGTCCAGCAAAAAGATGCTTACAGCATGGAATCATGAAATGGTTATTTTTATTACATTGGTGGAAGTTACTGCAGAGAACCAGGTAGGAAAAGATACTTTCGTCCACTGTAATACATATAATTTTTTCTAGGATCTAGCAAGAAAAACTTCAAAATTAAAAATTTCGCTTGATATCTTAATTTTGCCATTAAATCTAGCACCATGTTTTAAGGTTTCTATGAGGGAGAGAGATAAAATTTTATTTTGCTGAAATTAGGGTGAACAAATTTTCTGTTAGGGTCGTAAAAAAATATTTTTTGTAAATATTTGTTCCTACACAATGCATTCACGACTTGTTTTAAAAGTTATCTATATATTATGAGTTTTTTTTTTAATAAATTATACATAATAAAATACTTTTCCTATTATCTCTCTATCATCTAGGCACGAAGTTGCTCGTTATTTGCATAACCCCTGCAGTTCAACGTTGTGATAGGGTAAGCCCATTACTGTAATTTTTAATTAACATATTAAAAATAGGCTTGTCAAGTTTGTAATTAATTGTAGAAGTAAGATCCGGTTCGGTTCTGATTGTTTTGGATTTTTCCGTGGGTAGTATGGTGATAGAACGAGAAAGAGAAAGAAAGTTCATTAAACAGTGTGCTAGAACAAAGCATAAACAATAACCGAATTGACAATACTATTTAATTAATTTTAAACAAGAGGGTTGTTGGAAACGGAGGAGCGAACGTTATTTAGAAACAATGTCGCAATAGACATCAATTAGTACGCAGCAGTGAACTTGTTTAGTCGCAATTACACGCAACAGACGGCCACTCGGTGTGCAAACTGCTGATAACTCGTACACACAGCCGCTCTCGAAATCCACCCCAACAAACTTCTGCCTGAAACGTATTAATTGCACGATTTGATTGGATAATTTTCGTTCTTCAACTCGAACGACATGCAAATCAGGCCGGGATAAATCCGCCGATATCTCAAACACAGTAACATTATCAATCTTGCATTATCTAGCAGGTGGGGTCCCGGAGGATACTTAGTTAAGAGGAAGAGGCGAAGAGGAGACTTGATAAATTTAAAAAAGCACCTTAAAGTCGTTAAGACGATGAGCCGCCGGCAAATTGAGCTGAAAATATGCGTCGAGTTTTTATTCGCCGTGACAACGGTTTAGGGCTAATCTATTTTAATTCCGGACGAAACTCCGAACTGACATTATCGAGAAACGATATTTTTACGCGTTCGACAACGCCGAATCTTTAACGGTAACGAGGCTGACGTCGCATGCCAGCGTTTTTCTATAAGTTTTGATTTATGTCGAGTTAAAACGAAATCGCATCGAAATTAACCGCAAGAAATTCAAATGAGAGTCGTGTCGACGCTCAGGATCACTAAATGCAAACTAGCTCTCATAAATACATTTTTATTAATTTAATTGGAACGTGACATGCAAATTGGTGGACGATTCTTATCGAGTGGGCGCTTTACGACAACCTTCGCCACAAATCCAAATAGAGACGCTGATAACGATCAAAAATAATAACATTATTATTGTCGAAACCGGACAAGTCAGATGCATAACTGTTATACTAAATGCGAAAAAGTTACTTTCAACGCGACAGGTATTTCCCCGGAGGTGATACTACCCGACTCATTTGCATGCCGTGAACTTAGACATTGACGCGATTTAACGCCTCTGTACAGACGATTCCTGATAAACGCGAACTTGGGGAAACTTTTCTCCCCTGTTTAAGCTAAATGCAAATTATCACAAAAATAGGTGTGTGCATCTGATTAAATTCAACATTTGAAAACTTTTCGTGTAGATGGTATAAAATTAATACCTATTCCTAAAACCCAGTAAATTACTATTAACGCTTTTGTAAAAAAAAATTGACTTCAGTACTTAAATACTTAAATACTAAAATATTTTTATAAATGCCCATGGAGGGTCCTCGGTAGACTTAGCAATTTTAGCCTTCATTTATCCTTAAATCCTTAAATAAACGAATTAATTAAAATCTATAACTTTAACTACTTCATTATCCACTTTCATTAGCAAATTAATACCATGGTTTCCACAACCTGTGCTAGTACTATTTACGAACACATCAGTGGCGTACGCTTTACTTCGCAAATCACTTAAATAAATGTTATTTGGAGAACGGTTAAACAAAGAATTTTTTAAATATTTTTTCCAGCATGTTCTCATTTGATACTACCAAGGATAAAATTTTGTCGGTCTATTTAAGAATCACCCTGTATATGTTTTTTTCGTACTTAGAGTTTGTGTTTAGCTTTTTTTGTATTTTATTTGATGTATACTCGTATCTTGAGCGCTCAAAAGGAATATAATACAATGTTTATTGTCAACAAATGTTTTGCAGAGAAAACAAAAAGTATAGAGGTACTTGCTAAAAAAATTAGCTGTAATAAAATAATTACTATAAATAGGTGATAATCATTTTACAAAAATATTTTAGAAATTTTTTGTTTTCTTTTTAAGTTTTGTTAAATTTATAATTTTTTTTGTAACT
>NW_025400985.1:8112248-8152439 GCF_015345945.1 Tribolium madens | reverse complement strand
ATAAATAGAATTAAATTTTTGTTTATATACCTTTGTGGTTACCTTTAAAAAAAAGCAGAACTCAAAAACTGATTATAATTATTAATTATGATTAATTATTATAATTATTAATTATTTTTTTTTCTAAAAGCAAATATTTGCTGGGTTACGTACTTTTTGTTTACCTTGTATATTTTATTGCATTTACAATATGTACGGGCGCCGGATACATGGGTGTATCGGGGTAAAGCACCTATTGAAAATAATGTAGGTACTCTTGCTTAACATATAAAAAACAAAAATAATATTTAGAATTTCGTGTTTATTCTAATCTTTTTTTAGTACCTAACGTTGCATTCTTTAAAATCAATTTTAATTCAAAGATGCCTTAAATATTCTATTATTCTATTTTCTTGAAATCTTTTGACTTTTGCCAAAAAGTTTTCTGAACTACGGTTATTAGGCTAAGAAATAGCGAAAGGAAGAAATGTGTAAGTTTTTTTATTCTTTTTTTGTAGTCCACGGACTTGTGGAAATTTTTATTAGTTAAATCAGTACCTGGGCCGTATAGCTTGTTCATTCAGCTTCAATTTGTTTTTTTTTTAATTTCTCTACGTCATATTTTGTCGCTGAGGTATTTGACTCTTAATAAAAAAAGAAGTTTTTGTGTTTGATCATCGATATCTCAGCAACCAATTACCGCACAAACAATGTGAGGATAGTTTCAAAAATTGGAATAAATTTATTCACTCTCATTGAATTAAAGAAGAGAGAAAAAAATACCTAATTTTTTGTTGTTTTATTAAATCCACTGCGAATTCACAAATATTACTAGGGAGACCTAAGGTGTCTAGGTTTTTTACAGCTTAATGTACCCCCAATAACTTTGTTAATTATTAAATCGATCTATTAACTTGTTTTCTCGGATCGATTGATCAAAGTTCTTTTACAAAAGAATTAATTGTTTCTGAACATATGTTCAAAATTACACAATATTGTGTAATGTTCATCAAACTGAAAAAAACATTTTTTTCAACTTTTTTTACAATTTTGCATCTTAAATTTGAAAAAAAAAAGTTCCAAAAGTTTTTGATATTTTTTAAAATTTACAAAAAAAAATCAAGAAACAATACTGACTAATGTTTGAAATCATTTTACTTATCTCAAATTAATTGCATTAATTAAAAATTGATACCTCTAAGCTGTATTCACCACTTGGATTTACGAACATTCACGCACATTTTCAAAAAAAGTTATTTTTTTGAATCGTCTTCTATTTTTTTTTTCAAAACTCAACAACTCAACAACATTTTGCAACGTTGAACATGTAATATTTTCTTTACACTTTGTTTGTATACATACATTAACCTCTTTGTATTTTTTACTGTTATTTATTGATTTTGTCTTTTATACCATATAAAAAATATATATATTGATCTATTGAAATCGCTTTTTCGCGTAATTGTTCCTGTAAGTCCTGGAAGTTACACCAACAAATGTATAGTGATTTGAAAAAAAAACTTTTTATGTTATTTGTATTGCTTTAAAGACGATTAATTTATCAAGTTTTGTTTATGCACCCATTGAAAATATGAAAAGTCGGCGTCCATGCAAGATAGATATACCTACATGTACGTATACATATTTATAATTTCTATTAATAGGTATATTAGAACATACTCGTAGTTTGTATTTTTATTATTTTAAAAGATATAGAAGAAATGTTTAACGGCACTTCTATCTGGAATTATCCGTACCTGCTCTTTGATCGATTCGCATGTAAATCCGGCGTCGGCGGCTAAACCTTCGCTTTTAATTGTTCCATCCCGGAGCCCCTTGACCGGAAACCGTGTCGTTCTTTGTTCGACACGCAATTCTCCCGATCAGAATTTCTTTTACCTACCTTAGTATACGTGTGTGTGTATTTTCATTAATCGCTCTCAAATCTAATGGACTTGCTAACAATAGGTTCGGGGTTTAAGCCGTGCAACAAAGTCATAATTCAAACTAATTTATAATGGAATTAATTACGGCCATTGTCCGGCAATCCTTCAAATAGAGCACAGTTCAAGCTCCCGGCTTTCTAAAACGTATCAACTGCTCCGTGAACTAATTTGAGTGGGTCATTGTTTGTCGTTTGTCATAACTAGAGTACAGCTGGATTGCGGTAGGCATAGGGTCCCTCGGCGGTGGCGGGTTTTTGCATCAATCATTCCATTAGCCGGTTAATTGTGCTATCCATTCTGTTTGTCGATTCGAATTCATTCATCAATTTAGCAAGATTTTGCGAAAGTTATAAAGAAGCAAAAGAAAGAGCATTTAGCGAGAGTAATTTGGCAAATGCAATAATTCCCTATTATAATATTCGGAAAGAACTGTGTTCAGTATTCCGGGAAAGGTTCGCTTTGCTGGAGTGAGTTTCGTTCCAATAAAAAAAACCAAAGAACTCTTTTATAAAGAGTGGCATAATTAAGTATTGAATAAATTAACTCGCTCGGTATCAGATTCGCCACGGCAGTAGGATTATATCGATTGAGCAGTTCATTAGCTACTCCCTTAATTAAGGCCGGCAAAAAAGGAAACCTTCTCTTAAATTTAATGATCTCGCCGAGACAGAATAACCACTCACTCATCGACCGTACGAATTAATTCGCTATCTCCAATTGCACACTCTTATCGCATAATTAATCTGATAATCGTTTCTGTTTATTTTTTTCTAGTTTTTAGAGAGAAAAAACACGCCATTTTCTTGTGTCGTCACGAAACGATTTAATTTAAAATTTAAATCGCCACACACAACATTTTTCATTAGCTCATTACATATTAAACTCGTCGACTTTTCGAAAACCATTTCAATGTCGCAATAATTAGAGTTATTCAAGTGGTACTCGTACAAAATTAGCGTTATTAAAAGCGTGGCAATATGAAATTTTTATCAGGAAAAGTGTACGTGTTTATGTGTATACCTGTCTGGGAGTTTAGGGTGTACGCCAGCGACTCCTAGCGGCAGAATTTCAAGTGTCTGCTAATTAATACCACTAATTGGAGGTTCCCCTCTCGACGATCCGCCAGTGCAATAGCGGACGGATTTACGATACGAGCGTGGCTCGACGGATTTTCCGGACGATCGTTTTCCACACACTGAGAGGGTTACAGTTAATTTTCGTCCGTTTAAGTTTACTCGTGTGGCTATGACGTTCTCGAAGAAGAGTAACAGCAACAGCAGCAGCGTAACAGATTTATTTACGAGGATTAGAGGGAGGACAAAGGAAGTATTAGGTTTTTGTTTAGTGATTAATGGCCACTTTTCATGAAATGAAACAATAGAATTTGAATGGGTCTTTAGGTTTCGTTTGTCGATCTTTTAATGCCGAAAATCTCAGTCGTTGCGGTGTGACATTTCAAACAAAGAAAACGATGAAGAGAGAATCCGAGAGGAGACAATTAGTGTATCTGTCCTGCTCCGTCGTCGCGACGCTTTCTTCGACCGTGCAGCTTGTTAGAAATGCGTCACTGTTGTGTTAATTAAGAGAAAGAGTTAATTATGCTTAACAAGTTATTTCGCAAAGTTCTCGTCTTTGTCTGACGTGCGGGCGTCACATCCGTGTCAAAAATGTGTAATCGGAGGGTTTACTCGACTTATGTGCTAGGAGAAAAGCCGCCAATTATCCGACTAAATTGGGAGAATTACCGACTGCCGTCTCTCACCTAACATTAAATGAAGCCTTCCTCGGTTTTAATTCATGACGTATCAATCCCGGACGATTAAAATTAGACGTCTTTGAGTTAATTTTATACGTATCGAAACGGCGAAAGAGAAGGAAGGGTAAAGACGACACACGCATCGAATGGGGCGAGGACGACGGAACCCGCATTGCATACGAATAGAGCCGTAAGCCTCGCAATTAACAACTCCTAACAAGATTGCCAATTTGCGCCCTCGACTCTATATACACCCGGATCAAATATAATCGCCGATTTTTACGTTCGAGCTAATTATTTTACGTCAAAGCGATTCCGCGCTACGTTCTCCACATTTTAATTGGAGTGGAGAAACAACAGAACAACCAACCGAAGGCTGAAGCGGCATTCACACCACACGTCACTTGACGTAGCGTCACGCTCACGCACGACAAAGAAACTGCTTCACCAAACTTCAACTGCTCACTAAATTTTAAATAAAATAATCAACTAACAAAATCTTTTTTTTTCAATATTTAGGAGGGGAGCGACGGGTCAATGACCCTCATGTTATTTTTGACTTATTTGAGTATTATTCGAATTTGTTCATAGACCGCCATCTAACTTTATAATAAGGGAAGTATCTCGTGAATAAGCCATGTTATTCAGCAGTAAAATATTTGAGTAGTGTTGTTCGATGTGTTTTGCGTACTGCTGTACGCACTTAATATTTCTACATAGGTTTGTAGAGCCATTTTACATTTTTTCTTAATTAAAAAAATGGAAATACTGCATCTACACTTGTTAAATACAACGTTTTTAACCATTTTTGATAAATATCCATCTTTGAAGTTATGTCAGTGTTTTTAAAAGTTTAACACAATCTGGGCAATTGCGCTTAGTTTGAAATATGCTTTTTTGCAAAGAATTTGGTAAAAACAAGCTATGGTATAGGTGTTCTTGTGGGAAGTGGATTCATGCAAGCTGTTCAGGGGCTGTTCGTTCACATGGATATATTTGTGATTATTGTAAATAAAGTTTAAAATGTTAAATTGTTATCGCAATGTAAAATTATTTTTTAAAACGAAATATACCTAATCTTCTTTTGAGTTATTTATTAATATAGTTTAGTTTTTCACTTATTTGGCGTTCAGTTTAAAGTAATAGTTAACTTGTTTCAATTTAACGCCATTGTACTTACTTGAGCGGCATTACCCTACTCATGATGCTATTTGCGCGTTATTGTAAAATCTTTATGTTAAAATTGAATTTTATCTACTCTTTTCTTCATGTTAAAATAAAATTTTATCGTCTAGATGATAAAAAATACATCCATTGTTGTATATCTGCGGTTGTTAGTTACTAACGATCATTGACATTAGATTTCATTGTTGAATTTTACTTTGACGTTATATAAAAATCGACCAAATTGACTACAAAATTAGTGAGGACTGAATAAAATGTTATATTGTACACAACGATAAAATTTTCATTATCTTTTCGAACATATTAGTGTCTCGGCTGACGCCTCGACGCTAAATTGCTCTCAAAGATAAAATTCAATTTTATCGTCTTGTATAGTAAACAATTATTTTTTACATGTTTGTCTTTTATTTTGAGGATCTTTTACATAGAGTTGGTTTCTCTACATTTCAGGCAACCGATTGGCGAAAACAGAACCATAGAATATTATTATTTCTCTCAAAATATCAGTTTGAATTTAGGTGAGCGCCAATACCCATCGCTCCCCTACCATTAAAATTTTAATTTTATTTATGCACGTTTTCGCTACTAAAACAACACTTTAATAGTTGTTTGTACAAACACGAGTACACAACATTTTTTTGAGTAGTGATAACTCCACGAACACCAAAGGCCAAAAAGCTATCAATTTGATAAATCAAATCGTAATGTATCGCGAGCTCTTTGAAACGAACTCTACAGAAACTATAGAAATAACTATAGAAATATCACTATAGAAATGGTTTAAAAAGTATAACTTTTGATACAATTAATCGTGATAAAAATTCAACTTTTATAATCACTATGCAAAAAAGATAATTTTGTTTTATTTATTAATGGATAAAGAAAAGCACTCTGCTGCTTCAACACCAATCATGTTATCCAATGACACATATTCTTCACTGATCTTGTCTGTTTTATACCATTGTCTATTTTGGGTCAGAATTTTTTTTACAAATAATCCTGAGACTTTTGGCAAAATTTGTAAATATTTTTACAGTTTTGGCAAAATTTTTGTTCAGAATCAAGCCGGTGAAGGAACATCCGGTCACACATGTGCTTGTTGAACACCGGTTCAGTTAAACCGGATCGACTCTCATAACAGGATTAACTTAGTCCTGTAATTTATGATTCAGGGTCTGCACGCAGCGCCATCTCTCCTAATCCCTCGCGACTATCAATTGTGGGATTTTTACCTGGATCATTTATAACTTTTAAATCTTTTTATTTTGTACCAAAATCAAACGCAGGTGCCGTTCGCAGATATACGGTTGGTGATGGTGTTTGTACTAAGCTGATTCTAGCTGATTTATGTTCGATTTGTTGACACTGTTCGTTCGTTATAAACACGAACAGTGTATGTGGTAAAAAAGCGCGTTTCTATAATCGCTCTGATGAGAAAAAGGACATCGCACGTTTTCGTTTGGATAATCCGCAGCCGATTAAATAAAGCGATTAATTGATTTTGTCCGTTGCAGAGCACCGAGTTTAGATTATACGCGATGGTGACTGGACGCTCGAATTACTGGGGGAGATGCAAACCAAGCGTGGCTATCTCACATTATTTTCGATATGCAGATTGTTAATTAAATCTGCCCGGAGCCATATTTACATGACAGCAATCTGTCTACAACACAACGCCGGCCACCGCTGTTTTAATTATGTTGTGTAACCGTGCGTATTTTATTAATATAAATATGTATTCCGCACTATTCGCACAAACAAAACCCAGACCGATGCTGGCGACGGCGACGGCGGCGGCGACGTCGACGCTGCGTCGGCAGCCAGGAGAACGGAGACTTTATAAATATGGGCCGGGTGTCGAGCCCAGACGGATACTTGCCTGACAGCCGGAAATTCCAAATGAATGGAATTGATTAGACGCTAATTTTACAGGGGATGAACGGCGAGACGAACTCTTCTCCTACTGTACACGTCAAAAACACGTCAACGTCCGTCAGCAAAACGGAAACGTGCCATTCACACACTGCAATCAAACAATTATAATTAAATTAAAGTTTAAATAGAACTGTTTGGTTATTGTTTCAAGCTTAACAAGAAAGAAGAAATAACGTAAAATTTCAGACATTTTTATAAAATATGTACCTAGGAGTGTTAAAATTGGAAATTTCATGTACGAGTATAGTCATCTCAGTTTCAATACTCCCTGATGCTCCAGTGTAATTTGAACGAAATCGGGTGGACTCTCATTTAACACTAGTCAGTTATCCCCTAAATTACATCAGGGAACTGGTCCCTAATTAATAAGGAGAGACATTTTTTTTGTTTATACAGATTAACCAATTATATGATAATAGTTCATAAGACGCAACTGTTATTTTATGTTTTATTATATTAATTAACTTAATTAATCCAAATTGATTAATAAAAAAGGTCAAAACTTGTAATTTTAGAAACAATTAAAGATGCACAGATTAAAAGAATAATTAACAGTGATTTTCTTTCATATTACCTATATGAGCAATTATTAGCATTTAGGTAAGTTAAAGTTGTAGTAGCTTGTAACTGCAGCCAAGCTAGATTTAAAATTTGGATTGCTGTAATTTATTGATTATTATTTTCAAAAGTAGTTAGTAATTATTTAGTAATTTAAGCTGCAGCTTCTAAGATAATATTATTAATATTATTTCCTTTTTAGCCACATAAGAATCAATTCTGAGTACACAGTCGCGTAATGTTGATTTTTTACGTGTATTTTTTTTAATTTCCCATATTTTCAAAATCCCACTGTCAATATTTCGTTTGTAATAAAGCGTCCATACTTGTAGATCAACACTGAATCACCCAATTACCCTTATGTAAACAATAGTAAACAAGAAAGTACTATTCTTTTGTGTAAAAAACAGAATAATAGATAATAACTTGATTCCTGTAAAAACAATGGTTATTTTTGCATTTTATATTATTAGAAATAATAGGTCCTTTTTAAAATTCGTCGCAGTTGGCCGTGACAAGCTCGTTGTGAACACAGCATGAACAAACCAACATATCCTTACAATTACAATTTTTGTAGTATGGACAAAGTTAACCATCTTCATAATTTTAATCTTGGTAATCTTGGTGGGTTCGCTCACAATCAATTTTGCAAAGCCAACTTTGACGTCGAATTTTTAAAAAGACCCGGTAGTTATAAGGGTGTTTCAGAACTCGTGACTCAGAAAAAAACGCCATGCAAGATGGGATACCAGAAACATGGAAAAAATGTTTAAAACTTTTTGACATTATTTTTTTTTACTTATTTGCCCTTTTTGATTCATATCCATTCAGTGTTACCGATAATCTTATACACTGTGTCAATTTTAAAACTTGCAATCGGCAATTTCTCTTAACTGAAAAAATTATTAATAATCACTCAAAACCGTTTTGGTGGTTCCTAGGGGGAATTAAAATGACATGATAAGTGACACACCTCCACCCACCCTTGAATATAGTAAAAAAATGAAAATTTAACGTCTTCGTTTTTGAATAATTGGAAAAATAACTTTACCAAATAGGCTGTTGTATGACATTTTTGAAAAGCGCTTGTTATGGGCTTTCCAACGATGTATCGCAAGTAGGGTCGTGCCATTTAAAATTTTCAACTTAAGGTGGCTGTGGCTTGAAGGGTGGGTGGAGGAGCTGACTTACCATGCCATTTTGATTCCCCCCTAAAAACTACCGAAACGGTTTTGAGTGATTGTCAATAACTTTTTTAGTTCTAGAGATATTGGCGATTGCAAGTTTTAAAATTGACACCCTGTATATGTTTTTCACAATTGTACACTAAAGGTAAAAAAACATTGCCAATAAAAGCTAGAAATAACCTTAAACATATTTTCAATTTAGGATATAGCTTTTTTGTTTCCTCTTCTAATAGGATGCAGCAAAAAAACATGAAAAATTATTTTATCCACAATCACTGTATAAAGAGACTTTATTCCACACTTAAGATGCGTATAAAGTACCACTTTATCCACTAGTGGAATAAAGTAACTTTATTCCACTGTAAGTAACCAGCGCACCGCGTAACAGCTTACTTCGTTTAACCGAAAGCACATTTGGCGTGACGTTTAAATCTCAGTTTAATTTTTAATTAAGTTTGTAATAATTTGGGCCTGTGATTGTGGACAAAACGTTATATTGCAATCGTGTGTTAGTCGCGTTTTATCGACTTAAGAAAATTAACCGCTCGAACTGACGTTCTCGCGGTTAAACATTCTTGCGTCGATAATACGCTATCTAACACACTCTTACAATAAATAACTATTTCCAACAGAAATAAATAGGTTTAAAGTTCAAAATATAAACCCCTATAATTTCAAAATTTTCATATACATTTTATGCCCGGATTGAGTTTACAAGAGGAAAAAAAATATCTTTGATTTTACGCCAAAACCACATTGGTAGTTTTATTTTGTTGACAATGATGTCGTTTTGACAAATGAGTTTACGCAAGTTAAATAACCACAATGTTTGTGAAAAACATAATTTTAATAAATGACAACTAAAAAAAAAACAGCTTTAAGATAAGAAACAAAGTCATTTCTAACCAGAATTATCATTATTCAATTAATAAATTAATTGTCAAAGTGACATAGTATAGTTGTCAGATAAATGAAACTGACAATGTGACAGGTCTTAAAAAGCAGAGAAAAGAAAAAATATTCCAAAATCAAAAGAAAAATTAACTTTTCTTTTCACTGAATCAGAATAATGAAGTTTTAATTACAGATCTGCTCGTTTCAGGTGAAGCAAAAAATGTTTTTCCTTTGCGGTTTTAGCGTAAAATTAAAGATAAAAAAATTTCTTCTTGTGAACTCAATCCGGAGACATACTGTAAATAGAATTTTTTAATATTTTTTTTATGTTCCTGGTATCTTATTTTACTTGGCACTTTTCTCTGGGGCGCGAGTTGTAAAACATCCTGTATTTGGTTTTTAAAATATTTTATGAAATTTTCGTAGTTTGGTAATTTGTTATACAAAAACCTAATACTAGTAAATGTAGCAACAGTTTTGGTATAGCACACTTTTAAGATAATAGCAATAGCTAAACAACTTTTATCCTCAAACGTCAGAAAAGTGACACTTTTATGACTAAATGACACAGGTAACAGTTTTACTTTTCCGACATAGGCGTTTTCACTTTTACTTGACACTTACTTTGACATTTATCACTGTTGTCTCTTTCTTGTCTCTTTCGCTTTTTCAGCATTTTCTGGAGAGGTACAAGGTAGATTATCAGCATTCGAAATTTTGCACTATAAAGTACACCAGTTATTCACCAGTTAAATCAATCAGCACTTTCGAAATCTCAACACAAATTCCGAAACTGACGCGTGACGTTTGTTATGATTTTATTGCAAAGCGTCCTGATTATTGAGGTGATTTACTTGATTATTGGTGTGTTGCTCTTTTCTCTCCATCTGATTCGTCTGCTGATAAAATAGTATACAGGGTGCGCCAGAACTCGCGCCCCAGAGAAAATTTTCAAGTAAGGTAAGATACCAGGAACATGAAAAAATGTTTAAAAAATTCTCTGTCAAAAAATTTTGACATTTATTTTTTGACATTTGACATTTTTTATATCTATTCAAGGATACTGATGATCTTGTATATGTTTTTTACAATTATTTAGTAAAGGGACAAAAATTTTGCCAATAAAAGCCACAAATAACATTTAATGGAGTTACAATTTAGTATACAGCTTCCTTGTTTCCTCTTTTAATAGCCTATAGCAAAAAAACTTGGAAAATTATTTTTCCAACAGAAATAAATAGAGTCAAGGTGCAAACTTTAAACCCTCATAACTTCGAAATTTTTATAGATAAAATTTTTTTAACATTTTTTCCATGTTCCTGGTATCTTACATTATATGGTATTTTTCTCTGGGGCGCGAGTTCTGGCGCACCCTGTATGTTATTTGGAGTAAAAGTGAGTTTTTGTAGCTCAGCTGAATCCATTTGCCTCACTCCGTTCGGCAAAATAAACGTTCAGCTTCTCCACATAAACAATTACTTTTACTCCTAATAAGATAATCTACTATTATTTAGTGGTTTTTTACTTTTTTAATTTAGGGTCTTATTATTGACTTAAAGAGACTCATTTTAGGGACTTAAATAAGTTCATACAGGGTGAATATAAAGTATGGAACCAAGCGGTTTTATTTTTAATCATTTGCCTGCAGAAAATAATAATTAATATAAATTAAAGTAATATAAAAAATGTGATCGTATTTTCAGAACGAAATTTTGTTTTGTTTTTGAGTTATGCGATTTTTTTTTTGTCAAAATTTGCAATTTATGTTTAAAAATTTTTTTGAAAAAATTAAATATAAAGCAGATAGTTGTAATCCTTAGAGTATAGCTTTTGTGAGAAAAATGATTTTATAGTGGGTTGCCATTTAATTTTTTTTTTTTGTAGAACTCAAAAACAAAAGGAAATTTCGAAAAATTTTATTCTTGTTGAATTATCACATTTTTATAGTACTTTATCACTCATCAATTAGTTTTTTCAAAAAATAAATAGTTTAAGCAAAAAATGTTTGGTTCCATACTTTTTACCAGGTGTGGTATGTAGTTATTTTTGTACAAGTACTTCAAATAGGGTTACCGGAGGAATCGTTGCTGGTTCCGAAGGAGGCAAAACTGAGTCAGTCTGGAATAGCCGATGCATCCGCAAAAACTGTTTATTTGTTCTCTCACGTTTTAAGTGAAAGTATAAATACGAGTCTAAGGATTTGCTAAAATACTATCTTGTTTTAAATCAGAATTTTTTTAAATACACCAGCCGTGGTTGGTAATTATGATTCCCACAAATTGAATTTTTGTTTTAGAAATCGAAGAACTTTTTCAGAAATTGAAATTACTTAGATCATTTTAATTATATTTCTACAACTACAAACTACAACCTTTTAGCATTGTTGAAAGATCTTTAATAAGTATTTTGTAAAAAAACTGGTCAGTCATTTGTTAAACTTTGTTGTGCCTTCCATCACAGCAATTTCTTCTCTACTTTTGCATCAATTTGAAATAAATCAAATGCCTTAATCCCTATTTCGGATTAATATCGAAGTGTAACAAAACTCGTCCCCCGTGATTGCTTTGTCCGTTGATTTAGCGCTTTCATTTCGTTAATTCCACTTATCGATTTGAAATTAGCTTAATGCCAATTCAATAAGCGACACGCAGGTGGAAATTTAAAAATATACACGAGAGCGCATCAGTTGCGCTTGTGGAAATTAAGGCAATTAGGCAGTAGTCGGCCAATATGGTGCACACTGATTGATTTCATAAAGCCAAACCGTATACCCACCATCACGCTAATGTATCAAAACGTGCAGCATTCCAAATATTTGATCGACATGAAGTTGCCGAGATAATTGACGAAACATGTCGAATAACTTTACGAAAAAAACTCTGCTTTTTACGTCAATACGAAAGAGAAAAATTCTAACTGCAGATGGAAAATAAATGTGAAATAAAATGATTGGAGGTTGTTTGATGTAATCAAGGATGGTTTGGGCAGCTGGATAATCTAATATATCAGCGAGGCGGCCGTAATTTGTATATTAGCGTCGATTGTAGCACCATCTGTTGCCTTGTCGACGAAACGGACATCGGCCAGCCGATGGCTTTATCGAGAATTTCCAAGGATAATTCGAAATTCAGTTTGCTTAAAATTACACAAAATGGAAATACGAGTATACTAATTTATTATAAAATTTCAAATTTGAGAAAGAAATTTTTTGAAAAAACATGTGAAACATTCGAGTTGAGAAACACGCGTACTAAAATAAAAGGAGTGTGAGATGATGAAGGGGGTTGGTGGTGTTCAGAATTCTGTTCGTTTTTCAACCGTTTGATGTTGCAGCATAGTTGTGTCGTTTGCGACCCTTGGCGTGTGCCTCGCTTTGAGCTTATATACCTTGGCTCCTTGTCGCGAAATATGTGCTTAATTAAAACATAGCATGACAAATACTTAACCGAGCATGCGAAACGTTCCTCAAACGGACGACAAACTCCAAAACGCTCATGTGGAATTTATAAACGCTACAGTTTTACGGATGTGTGTTTGTAAATATGCGAAGGGGTTAGGATATAGGGATGTTCAGTCTTCACGATAAACAAAACAATGTCAAAGTCTTTTTTTTACGAAATTTCTAATATGTAATATAATGTAATATGTGTAATTTGTAATATGTAGTTGCTTTCAAAAACTATGTAGCAAATAAACAATTTTAAAATACTCAAAAAATGTAAGTTATAAAACTTAAAAAAAATATGCTCAAACTTGTAGAAAATTTAATAAATGTTTTAGACAGACGAAAGTGTACTTTTATAGAACAAATATAAATGACAATTTATTAATTTAATTTAATAAATTTAATGTCTCTTAGATACATTTTATGAATGTATGCTTTAATGAAATAAAACTAAAAAAACTTGTATTTTAAAAAATATTTAAAATTTCAAAACCGTTGAATGATATAATCAAAATTTTCAAATTTTAAATCAAATACTCTAAAGTTTAATCAACAAACCAATATTTTTTTGACACATGATTCTTATGATAATTACTTTTACTAAAAATTATTTCTATATGGTTTCAGAGTAGTAGACAGTGCTTTTTTTAAATAGCATTCAAAAGAATTTTAAATTTTTGTTTACTTTGCTAAACATTATATTTTTTTGAATGCTTGCTTAATTTACAATTTTTGTAGAAATTTTATAATAAAAGATAGACAAAGGTCTTTCATGTTGGTTAACTTTAAGTTTACTGTTTAACATCTTTTTTTATTTAGTCGTATTTCACAATTGATTTTTTTATTTTTAAGTTTATATTTTGTATGTAGTTTATATTTTGTCGGGGTGTAAAAAAATGCACAACACAAAAGATTGAGAATGTGTTATTATTACCTAATTTTCTATTGTCACAATTGATGACTTTTCAAAACATAGTAGATATTACATTATGTACAGCAAAAATTAGCTTTCAGGAGGTATAAGAAAGTATAATCGATGTAAAGATGCACATAGCAGATTTTCCTGAATCAACGGCAAAACTTTTAATGTTGCTTGGAAAATGTACTTTACGTTTTGTAATGATTAAATATCTCAGAAATAGCCTACTAAACAATGCAAATTATAATTATTTTCATGTGAAAGATATAAAAAATGCTTTCATACTTAATGATAAATAAATAATAAAACAAATAGTACTAAACTTCTTGAAAAAAATTCTCAACGTGAGTTTCAAACATTGGTTTCAATGTATTCAAGTAATACCCATATAGGCTTAAGGTAAAATAACATGAAAATAAATGAAACTGTTATTTTAATTTTTGAGTAAATGTTTACTTAAGAAAAAAAACCATTCAACAATTTAATAGCAAACCAAGTGACTATTTGTTTTCTGTCTTGAAGCTTATTATAAAATTTTTGTTTTTAAAATACAGGGTGTTTCACATAATTTTACGAGGCCTGCGCCTGTAAGATGCAATCAGTAATACATATTCCGATATGAACACGATTACAAATTTTGAAAATTTGAAAAATTGGATAATCTTCTCTAGTTTGTTTACCCTTTCACAAATTACCCCATTTTTAGTTAGTTAGTGATTAAGATAGATAAACTACAATCATCTCTTGATAGAACAAATGATAATTGTTTCTGAAAAACTGCAGCTTATGACTATTAATGAAACAGTGATTAGTTTGACAACTACTGCTGTTTTTTATATATTTTATATATTTGGGTGCGTACATTAGGCGCAAGCCTCGTAAAGTTGTGTGAAACACCCTGTATGTATGTATTATGTGTATGCTATAATAATTTAATATAAAAAACGTCAAATATTATTGTGATATTTTTATATAGATATAGATTTACGTTTAATAAAATAGAAACCATTTACTTCGGCATATGAACTGACTTCGATTTTGTACTAAAGTAGGTATTTTGGAAATACATAAATAATTTGAAACCGTTTAGTGGAATACCAAACTACATCAAAGTAAATTAATGACATGGAATTCAATTACAGAAAAACTGTTTACACCTAAATTCTTTTGAAATGTAATATTTCATGGTCTATATTCACATTTCCTGTTATAATTTTAATAATTGGATTGCGTGACTATCTATGAAGTACAATCTTGAACAGTCATTACATCCATTTAGAACATTGTTCTATACCCACAATAAATTCAAAATTCATCCAATTTCATTAGAATGGTAAGTTGTACACAAAACAAAAACATAATTTTCCTGTTTTTTTTTTTACTCAGATCTTATTCTGATGTTTATTCCCTGAAAAACCCAAATAAATAATTGCAATCGAAGCTTTCGGCTATCTATTGATTGAAATGTCACCAATCAGAATAAAAAAAACGCAAAAGCGTCAAAAGGTTTTCCATGTCTCCACCCCACATAAACATTTCATTTGCCGGCAATTCTCCCTTGTTTTAATTTTAATTTATAACAAAATGTAAAAAACAAGCACAATCGCAACACCTCCATCAGCATCAAGCTTACTATCAAACATTCCTTCTGAGTGTAACCTTCGCCAACGTCCGCCTCCAAGAGGAGAGATGTTCCGCCTCGAACCCGCCCTGCCCAATAGCGTCCGATCGTCGACGAGGCGTCGCGACGCCACCAGAGCACGTGATCGTGCCACGTGCCTCCACCGCGACGTCGCTACCTCCTAGGGCCGGTCCAACGGCTCCGACTTGTTAGTTTCTTTTGGATGCGAGGAGGGAGTCGCAAACTCTGACACGTGAGATAACGCGAGTGCTCTCGAGGACTTAAAGGAGGGATGCCGGCCTCGAGGCACGCAAATTAACTCAGGGACTTGAAACAATGCCACCCCTTTGATCACACTACATTTGACAACCGATACCTGCTTGTCCAGGACAGAGAGTTACAGTTTATTACAACATTACCGGGTGTAGGATTTCAGTCGCTTCAAACGCCATGGGTACTGAAACGCAATTTCAGGAATTTCTCTTTGATTCAATAATATCATGTTGTATTGCGACCCCTCGACAAATGTTTATCTCATAAATTTTCATAAACACGCACCGAAAAGCATTAATACTTGATATGGAGCGAAAAATGCGAAAACTGGGCCTAATCGGCTTTACTTTAGCAAAAAATGGAAAAGAAAAAGAGCAAACACGAACCGTACCACCGACCCCGAAAACAAATGAGCGTCCACCCCCACGGTTAGTTGCTATAATTACTGTTGCTAATTACTGATTTTTATCAGAGCACGTGCTATAAAGCCGGAGCATTTTTGCCGGCGGTTGCGATGGCCTAACAATTATTATGATTCAGCATTGCATGCTTAACCCTTTATTGACTGCCGTTTATCATGACACGTCAGGAATGGGATTCACCCTGTTTCAAATTTTAAGCGACGCGATTAATGAGTCCCTAGTGCGAATGCCTAGCCACTGGTAAAGGGATATGCATCAGATTTTGGCGTCTAAAACGAGGCCAAACATACAGGCTGAATATAAAATATGGAACCAAGCGTTTTTTTTTTTATCATTTTCCAGAAAATAATAATTATGTAATATAAATTAAAGTAGTGATCGTATTTTGAAAACGAAATTTTGTTTTGTTTGTTGTTGTTCCTTAGATCATAACCTTTATGAAAAAAATTGTTTTACAGTGGGTTGCAATTTAAAAAAAAATAAAAATCGTAAAACTCAAAACCAAAAAAAAAAAAAAAAAAATTTGAAAAATTTTATTCTTGATAAAGCATCACATTTTTATAGTACTTTATGATTCATCAATTAGTTTTTCCAAAAAATAATTAGTTTAAGCAAAAAAACGTTTGGTTCCATTCTTTTTATTCACCTGATATGAGTATTTACCAAGTTAAAAAAGTGTAGGAATTTCCAAGACTAATACTGTATAAGAAATTTTACTAAGTTTCACTGAAAGAGATAAGTGTATTTTATTGAAGAAAGTAAGCAACATAAGAAGGAAGCTTAATAGAAACAGTTTAAGATAAATAATAATGTGGGAATTTTTTTTATGAATTTTCTGTTAGTGCTTTGGTTATCAAAATATATTTATAATAATACAAAATCCAGAAAGGTAATAGCGAAAAACAAAACATGCGGAAATAACTCAACTTTGCTTATCCGAAAATTTATAATTTCATAGATATACAGAGTTTTAGTGGCTGAAAAAATGTAAATTTGACGGACAGTCTTAAACTTTACCAATTTTACCAACAAACTGATCTCTAAGTTTAGTTCTTCAAAAAACAAAAAATAATAATACAAATAATAATAATACTAATAAACTTTGGAATAGAGTCCTTAAAATATTTAAACTTTGTATACAGGGTGAGTCTTAACTTATACGCATAATTTTAAGGAATGATATGTTAAATAATTTTATTTAACTTATTTTTAATTTTTTTACTCTTTATTGATCATAACCTTTAATTCTCTAAGCTTACGCGTATACAGGGTGTTTATAGTCTTAAGTTGAAATTTAAATGAGATGATATTCACGGTAAAAGAAAACTAATACGTTATATAAAACAAAAATTCACATTGTGAAAGGAAATAATTAATTTTATATTACATATTTGTTTGATAACTGCTGGTTCGGCTAGCCATTACTATCATTACCATGTGTTTCACCGTAAATCATAATCACGACAACCAATTTATTATTTTAATATTTTTTCTCATCTATCTTCATAAATTTGGAAAAAAATTAAGAAAAACGAATCAAACCTCTTGGAAACCATTTCGCTAGAAGAGATCAAACAGAAGATCTTCGAATTTTATTAAAAACTAAATCAAAAGCAAAGCAAATGATGACAGTGTCAAAACTATAAAGTGACTTTTCTCGTTCATTGTCATGGATACGATTTTTTTTATTTGTTGCAACAATACAATTTTATCTCAACAAAAAAATAATTCCAGTGACTCTCAAACCGTGTACCAATATTTTGGAGTTAAATAACATTCTTAGTAATAACAATTTTTTTTCGGTTACAGTATTTCTGTACTCTTCTATTACTAGGTCAATTTTCAATTTTAAGACCGTAAACACCCTGTATAAGTTAAGACTATATGGCATTTTTTTGACAATAAAAACGATATTGTATCCTTTATATCTCAAAAACTATAAACACTAAATTAAAGCGAGTTGACTTATTTTGACTTCTTTAGACATGTACAATCAGCGTAGAAAAGATTGTCCTCCTAATAAACCGCCCGAACCCTAAAAGGCTGAACTCATAAACCACAACAATAAATCTTTTCCATTGTAAACGTCATTTCATATTTAACAGTATATTCAATTTGAAGTGAAGCTTAGTTACCGATTTTACTTTCAATTGAGTAGATAAATAAAAAAATATTTTGAAAAATTCACAACTTTATACCGCAATTAAAAGGTAAATTAAAAAAAAAATTAATGAATGTTTGATGTTATTTATTTACTAAGACAACAAGTAAATGCCGTTTTAAATGGTATAATAAAATAAACAATTTTATTATTAGTAATATCTAATAAAAACCATTTATTGTTAGATATTAAAATGACCAAATCTAACCAGAGGCAATTTAACATAACTCTTTAATTTATTGATAGCTTAATTCTTTTTAATAAAGTTGCATTTGGCAAATTAAATAATTTGATATCATTTTTATTCCAACCAAACAAACTTTGACAACAAACACATTGATTTTCTAAGTATTTTACAATTTAATTTTGCTATAATAAACAAAAGATAAAATATTAAAAAAAAAATAGTTTATTTATTATGTAGTAGGTATTTTTTTCTTACAGAAACAGTGTTTGTTTTATTCGTATTCAAAATTAATTTGCATTTTTTGGTAATAATGTGTTTATTAATAGGGTAGACAGTTCTCCAATGGCTAAGATTTTTTTTAATACACAAAAATTAAAATTGATTAATTTAGTTTTAAAAAATAACTGAACTGAACAATTATTAGCAAAAACAAGAGTCTTCCTGTTTGAATTGAATAAAAATTAATAATGAAATGAAATGAAATTATTTAATTTGTCATTTACAACTTTTTCAAAAAAATAAATAAATAAGTATCAATATTTTAAAGAGTTATTTATTAAATAGTTTCACTTGGTCATTTTAATTTCTAATAAAAGATGGTTTTTATTAAGTATTTCTAATAATAATATTGTTTATTTAATTTTGCCATTTAAAACGGCATTTACTTGTTATCATGGTAAATAAATAGCTAATTATTCATCAATTATAATTATTTTTAATTTAATTTTTAGTTACAGTATAAAGTTGTAAATTTTTTAAAATAATTTGTTACTTACTTAATTCAACGTAAAACTAAGCTTCACTTCAAACTAAATATGCTGTTGAATAAGAAATGACGTTTACAATAGAAAAGATTTATTGTTGTGGTTTATGGGTTCAGCCTCTAAGGGTCCGCGCGGTTTATTAGGAGGACAATCTTTTCTACGTTGATTGTACATACCTACTACTATTTCTTAAAATTTCTGCACAACTTTTAAAATCATCCTGTAGTCTTACTTATGCTGCTTTTCATTTAAGTAATTAATAAACTACTCTTATTCTGTTGAAGCAGAGGATTCTAATAATATAAATTAGATGTATCAAACTTTTGGTGTCAAAATTTCTATTCTATTTCTATTACTGACTGATTTTCAGCAAAGTACATCAATTTTAAAACATGTGTAGTAGTGGCCTAAAAATTAATTTGAAATAAAGTAATATTATTAATAATCGATTTATTAAAAAAACTTGATGCAGCTATTTAATTCATTGGTATTAAACCATGTATTTGTATAAAATAGAATAATTCAAATTATGTTGAATTGTCTATATTGATAAAACTTATTGTTCAGTCAAGAAACTCCTAGAAAAAAATTGTACACAATTTGCGGAAGAATTGCTGTTGCAGATAAGTCCATAGAAACTTTTGAGGTACATGTTACAAACAGCATTGTTTTGATAAAACTCCCGAAAACACATTTAAATTTCTTATTATTTTGACTAATGTGATCAAAGCAAATTTTTATTTCTTGAAAATAGTGAGCTTCGTATTTTAATTACCATGCCACCATAGTAACAGGATTGTTTTTTTCATCCGCAGAACTGTTTTTTAATTACTGTTAACTATTTAAGTCCAAGAAAGACTCATTTTAGAGACTTAAGTGTGTCCGTAAAATAGTTATTTTTGGGAGCGTATAAAAAACGACTTAAGGACTGTGCTAAAATTCTTAATACTTAGGTGCCTGGGGCTGTAAGAAACACATTTTTTTTATTTATTTACGAGTATCTATGTCTTGTAAACGGTGCATTATTAGTATTATAAAACATGTCAAGGTGTCAAGGTGTCAATTAAAATTTTGTATTTAAAAAATTTTGAGTTACTTGCTAACAAAGCATATGCCATTTTTGTTTTTAAAAATAATTCCTTTCGTACTTTTCAAAGTTTATATGTAATTAATACAAAATGCTTTTTTTGATGACAAATTTCTAACAGTAACACCACAAATGTAATCATGATTTAAAATTATTTAATACAAAATGCATTGTAATTCATCCAGAAATGTACGTGTATAATTATATTCAACATGTATTAAATTTGAATATATCAATATATTGAATAAATAAAAACCATTCTACTCGTTGTATGTACCTCAAAACTACATTTCCCTCGACAAACAAAAAAACCCATCACCATCACGTATACAGCACCCGCATGACGCGAGTGGTAAAGAAAAACCTAATTAATTATATTTTGCATTAAATAAAAAGCAATTATTTGTGTTCATGTATATGTTGATCCTGTTTATGCATAATGATGCAAATAACAAATAAATATTTGCCCGTATGAAACATTGCGTAAATACATAGATCACGCTAATCACCCAATTAATTATTGTTAATTTGAAACGCAAATACCAAATTACAACAAATCCAATTTGGTCGCTAATGAGTTTAAAGCAAACACTGGTCCTCTACCTTCAATTATGCCAACTGAATAGCAAAAATCCCCTAATTGTATGCAATCAATTCATGTACACAAACAACGTTCGCGTTGTGCATATCCATGGTTCGTGACGTCAAATCTATTGGACCTATCAATCAGTCCGTCGAATCGTCCTTTTCTCCCTTCATTACACCCCTTTTATCGAACAGAGAGCGATATAATCCGACAATACACACACATGCACACGGCTGCGGCATGTGTTCAGGACCATTTCAGAAGCTTCAGGATATGACCAATTGTTTATGACATGATTCTAATTGGCCCCGAACCCATCTCTCTCTAACCCTTTCAAACGCCCTTAAATCCATCTCGCTCGTTTTAATTCCCATAATCTGTTAATTTCCAAAGCTGGCATGTGCCATGGACTGATATCCTCCTAGCATTTGTCAATTTTCGACGCATCGTAATCATTAAAAATACACGAAACGAGACCGTAATGTGTTATTTTAAAGTTATGGCCAATTCACGTCTAGGTTTTTATCTTCTCGGTGTCGTGATTCCGACGCTTGGACGAGCGCCAACGCAAGACAAACACGACCATAAATAGACAATGTAGAGCTATCTGGTGGTGCAAATGTTCATTCTGACACCACGACTGACCCTCGAATATATCTCGGAGTGACGTGCAGTTATCGCCGGCACCCAAATACAACAAATACCAAAATTTTAAATCATATTCTGGCGACAAAAAACGCAACACCTCCTATCTATCTCGTTCGCTCTTTTCGGTTAGTTTTATCGTTTATGGTTTCCGATCCGGTCTTTGTCCGCCTCCGTGTGTTATGATGACGATCTTTGTGTCGACTTCTAAAACCGAAACAGATTCGCTGAATTTCCGACGGTGTTTATGCTACTGCTATCTTATCGTTTCATTGCTACTTTATTTTATACACCATCACACGAGGAAATTTTTCATTCGGTCCATCAAAAGCGGAATTGTTGGCGTCTTATCGTTCAACGACGGAAATTTGAAATTAAAAATATTACCGTCATCGGCAGATAACGGCTTTAAAGCACCATAAAACCGACCGATTGTTTGTAAAAAAAGCGATGTTGGCCGCCACTTCCCAAATCTAATCAAGCAATTCCTCTGGCACACAACTTTGTGAATTACGTACAACTAGAGGTTATACCTGTCTGTCTGATTTGATATTCAATTGTTACATTAATTCTGCTGGGGGGTTGTAGTTGCAGTTGCACTAACACGACTTAATTAAATTATTATAGATTATGTTTTCGCTTTGTTGAACCCGACTAGACTAACAAAGACATTGTCAATCTAAACTATTAACGATATTATACAAAGTATTAAGTTTTTTATGTATCGAAGTTGGTGGTTACAGTTTTCGAAGTTTCAATGTAGAACTAACGATGTTAGACTCTGCACGCTTCCTTGAACTAAACCTATAAAGACTTTTCAATACCTCGTGCATTACATGATCGTAATTACGCAGACAAGTTCGATCAAGTTGAGGTATATGCTGAAGGTACAGCAAAATAGGGTTAGACTTAATCCACCCAAGGGAATAATCCAATTCCGTCAAAGGTTCGTCGAGTGAAACGCCTAACTTGGTTATTTCGTAAAAAATTAAACACTTCCTAGGTTTTTCTGGGTAATTGCGCGGCGTTTACTCTAGAGGAACGCGTTGTAAATCATGGTGTGGACGGTCGTTTTTTCCTGTTTTTCGTTGGACAATCGCTGACCGTAGAGTAAGCATTCCATTAAGGGATGATCCTCGCATGAATCAAGCTGGGGCTGCACTCCCCGACGGTCCGTTCGCAGGACACAAGCCTGCCGCAGGTATCGTCAAGGGGGCAGTTAGAGAAACTAGTAATAAATCCGAAACGTCGAAGCCGACCTCCTGGAAGGCGACGCAGGAGCGACCAACAATTATCCATCACTCACACTGTGTTAATGGTCAGCAAAAAGCAAAATGCGCAAACACTCTTTGCCACTAGAAAGGTTACAACAAAAACAAGATCTAGTAGTATTTATTTTATTTATTTAGTATTTTTTTTAATTAAAAAGTAGGTCTGCAATGCCGGCACAAAAAACATTTTTTTCTAATAAAACAATAGTACATTAAGCATCAAGAACGGTAAGAACATTTTACGCATCGAAGACAATTGTTTGTAGGAGCGAAGCGACGACTCTAATTATTGTCTGAGATCGCTAAGTCCTTAACATTCGTGATGCTTGTGACATTTTTTGCGGGATTGGTTTTTGTTAATTTTTTTAATAAAATATCCAAAAGAATATTTCGGCGTTCTAGAAAATTTTTGAATGCTTACCGACTTAGCAACAATAAACAAAATACATACCGACGTTTGAGATAGAAACGAGTAAATAATCGCCCATTTTTTTTTTTATAAAGAGAGGAATGACGTAGAAAAATGTGATTGCATAAATGGTGGATGCGCCGGACGAAAATTTATCTACTCGAACTTTTATTGTTTTGGTAAAATTTAATTTTAAAACAAATTAAAAAAAATGTTTTTTTGAAAAAATAGATACTGGTAAAACTTAAATCTCGATTATTTTTAAACCTGGCAATGCCATATCCCTTCGTCATGTCGGTTAGTTATTAAAAAAATAAATCTCCGTTAGTCCGGTTACTTAAATCGTTGCGTATGTGTTGTTTTATGGGCTATTGCGAGTCACAATATTGGTACAAATTGCTTTTGAACATGTGAAAAATAAATATAAAGCGCAATCTGTCCGCATTCTCCCAAATCCCGGCTGTTATGAGGGAGAAATATAGCTGTACAACTGACTACTATATCTTAATTTCTCCCTAAAATTGCTCCCAACATGTGGAGGTGTTGTAAATAAATTAACCATAACTGTGTCTGTGGAACGGCTCCGTTCTTTGCTTGCTCGAAAGCGACATTCATTAAGTGAACGATTAGCGGTCATTAATCGAATCCCGGAGCCCGGACTTATCCGGCCTAATGACGGCAATTCGTTAACCGGGCTCATTACAAATCCGGCTCATATTGATTGAATTAATTCGCGTCTCCCGTATAACAACTAAAAAAGAAAAACATGTTTCGGGAGGAGGGTTATAAAGATAAAGTCCTCCAAGTCTATCTCGATTACTTTATTATAGTGGCCGCCACAAAACTAAGCCTCGCAGCTATCATTTTCATCACCCTTAACCCTGTCATATAAGTTTCCGTTATCTCGAACCGCCCCAACCCCCGAGTCTGAGAAACTGAACGATCTCGAGTCACAATACAACTCGAGGGGTGCCTTTGTTTGACTAAATGCTACAATTTAGAAGTTGCCAACTTGTTTGCCGGGTGAGGTTTCTATTATTGTCCTTATTAAATTCAAGTTGCCATTTGCGCCTCCTTTGTTTGGGAAATCTTATAAACTATTGAATAATAACTCACTTATTGTCAGAAAATTTGTGTCTCCCTTCATGTTTTCCCTCATGGTGTTTTATAAATTAACCCAATGCGGGTCTTTAAGCTCTTCAAAGGGCGATTTTTCTTCTTGGGGAATACCCGCAGCAGGCCGCCGCAGCGTCCGGCATCGTCGATATTCCACGTCAAAGTAACGACCTCCAACTTAATCCGCAAATCCCCAGGGCTTCCCCAGGATGACCGGCATGGTCTCACAATGCCCATTGTAGCCTCACTGCATTATTTAACCAAGACCAACAGCTAAATCAAACCAAGAACCGAGGAGAAGGAGTGTGTGTGTTAACGATTTTTCTCTAAAGGTATAATAAACCGTTTCAGGGGTAATAAATAGATAAGCTGCGGCGGTTTGGGAAAGCGAAGCTGACGATCATTATGAAAACATCAAGCATCATTTATAAAGATAAGCGCGGGTGAATGTCGGTCTGACAGCTCGTATTGGTGATCGATTAGGAATCAATCCGACACAGAGAGCAGTCAATGGGCGTGTGACGTCATTTCCTTTGTGTTCCTATCGCACTTCTGGTTCATAACGCGCGGATAATGGCCAAAATGGAGCACACACACATTATGGTTTCGACGACGAGTTGGCAAAGCGTTAACGTTAGGAACACGATGTGTGAGGGTTTGTCGATGTTTGCTCGTTTAAGAACAACTCAATTAACACCGAGCTCGTGACGATCTTCCTCCGACATAATAAATGTGTCCTTTGCACGAAATGGTAGAAGCGCAAGGCGATTTTTTCTCGCGCCATTATTGTGCCATTTTTGCCGATAATTGCGTCATTTCCTGGCAAGACGCTCCATCGGTCCGCCAACATAAAACAGCTTTTTATCATTCCGTATAGAACCACAACGCCGTCGAGGGTTTGGTAATAGTATTCAACGTGTGCTCGTTGCACAAACTTTATGATTTATGTTGGCAGATCCGTTGGAAGTTTTCTGTTATCAGGATGGAAGCGTCGCGGTTGCGTCCTGCAATGACCATTTGATGCTTTTTCTTTGTATCAGTTCCCTTTTTTTGAGGAAAATAGAAAAATTTCGAGATATCATAGAATACGAACGATTGCTTCTAACTCCACCTACTCGAAATGATTTATTCGATAACTTCTTGCGGCCACAAGGGTAAGTTCAAGACGGGTTCAGACGCTTAATTATTGATAAGAGTAGATGTGAATATTGTGTAAATGTTTAAGTTCGGCGTGTGCTGAATCCGGCCAAACCGCAATGAAATATGCAATTAGTTGCCAAGTACAGACCAAGATATCGCCAACAAAAGTTAACCAAATGATAAAAATCACGCAATTTGCTCTAAACTCACATAAAATTTTAATTCTCTCAGTTATTACATCTGTAAAATCTGATTACACCTATTTATCACAAAAAACTCGCCTTTACTAAAATATTAACTAAATAAACTTTCAAGAGGGCCTATTCTGTAAATACTTATTAAAAAATAAAGGTTCCTTTAAATTTAAATATTTAAACCCCCAAATTTAAATAAGCTATTCTGTATGCATAAAATTAAATTCTCATTTAAAAATATATTTTTTAAACGGACCCTTTAAAATATTCGGCTTTCATCGTATTAAATAGAGGAAATGTTATTATTTTGTTATAAATGTACTATTTTTGCTGGTTTTAAATGATGAGCCGACTACGAAAAAATGTCAAGCCAGATTTATTTGTCATTTTCCGTAAAAAACGTTCAAAATGCTTAAAGAAAGATTGGCACAAATGACGAAACCGCAGAAAGAGGTGCACATAAGGTATGCACATTTTAGATCAAACTCATTCTAAAGAATCTAAAATAAGAAAATTTAGAAAAGACAAAAAAAAGGAGAATATTGTTGAGCCTCAGTTTGCAGGCATAGCAAAAAATCGAAAACGAAAAATGTTTGGAATCCTTGGCCAGTAATATTCTTTGCTACAATAATATGGTTGACCTGGATATAAAGTATGTTCTTCTGGAGAAAAATAATTTTAATATGTGCACAGTCAATAATTACAACCGCAACAATTCCTATCTTAATCAACTTCATTAACAAGAAATTTTATCCAAATATTAATTAATCCTCGAATGATTGCATTGGTCACCTCATTAATATTCCTTCTTAAATTAGGCTAGCTCTATGACATCGAGTAACTATGTTCTATTCCATTAAGGTAACCACCATGCCCAAAAAAGTACAATGCACTTAAAACTCTAAGGTGCACTGGTATTCTAGTATTCAGTTGTGCTCTTTGCATAAACGGCATTGACAAAATCTTAAAAACAAAATTTATTTAAACGAAATAAAAGCATCATTCAAAGTATATAAATGGATTTGTGGTATCCCGTATTTGACGCTGATAAATTCTGTTTTCTACTCTGTTTTTTCTAATGTCTTCTTCATAAGCAATAATTAAATGAAGAAATCCATCAAACGCCATTGTTTATAATGCACGATGTTAAACACTCCTACCACTGATTTGCATTTTTCTACACTGACGACTGACGTTTGTTTCCTTTATTATTTTAAATGCTACCCACAAAGTACCCTTTAAAAATTAGGCATTTAAAGGTGAAAAATAAAGGGGGTATTTAAAATTTTCACAGGAAAGATACGAGTACATACAGAATAGCACCGAAATGTTAAATGTGATTTAAAATTTTAAACACACTTTAAAATTGTTTGTATGTTTACAGAATTTGCCCTCTAATCTCCTAATGTAACTTTTGTTACTAATGGCAACAAAACATGCCAAATAATTATATTTACTGACAACATTGCCTAAATATCAACACTAATTCTTGTAACCTTATTATAATGTGGTTACTTAACTTTAGTTAATACTATCGACATATCGAGCGATCAAGATAATTTGTAATTGAGTCATCTTGGCATCCGAGAACGTATGTCTATTTTTCAGCCAACTGCACATGAAACGTCAAATAAAATGACAAGTCGAAAGGTAAAACGGCGAAATAGGCTGGAATTAATCGTCGACGTATAATAATACGAGTGGGACCGTTTTTTTTAAGGTAATTTATAAATGCAGTTATTATAATCATAGCTTTTTTGATCATGCCATTTTACCTTTCGACATGTCATTTTACTTGACATTTTACAGACATACGTTTTCGGATCCAAGGATGACTCGATTACAAATTATCTTGATTGCTCGATATTATCAACAAGGTATCGACAACATATGTCTACATATCATTCACTGCAAGTCACTTATCAGAAAATATCACGCCTTGGCAAATTATCACTTGATTATCAAACCTGTCGCTACAGTTTTGTCTGTTGACACCATCGTCAAGCATCAATATCGGCCACTCTTTAGCCATCGTCGCATTTTTCGCCGTTTAAGCACTCTATTCGTAGCGATCAGGTCCGGATCTAGCTTACTTAACACGGTTTCCGCTACATTACTCTCGTTCCATATTAAATTAACTCGCCGCATCTGCATGACGCAGTGTTACCCTTAACCAAAGTGACAGGCCCGTCGGACTGGAAACGAATCGTCGATCCGTGCGTCGATAAAGAGCCGTCCTCGTGTCGACGCTCTGGTGGAAGAGCGTCTTCGTCGAACCTCTCACATCCACATTTGATTTTTTTCCTCTCCCTCATCTCATCCCTCAACCCCTTTTCGACTTTTCGGTACCCCGTCGAGCGCGTTATCTGATTAGGTTTGATCGGCGGTGGCATTCTGCGGTCGCTGTGTACGCTTACACGCTGCTCGTCATTTGTTTTACACATTTGTTTATGCTACATTACCCCCTGTGTCAGTTAGTGGTTGGAATTCTATTTGGGTCTGTCGGGATTTTGACTGCTTTTTGTTTCGCTTCTGAATTGTAATCGCGTTACTGTTATGAATAAAAATGTCGTTACGGAAACCGTTTTGGACGTTTAATGAAAACCGACATTATTGGTAACGATGCCGATAGGGATCGCGCTGATGCCCCCTCCCACGACCCCCGTCGCACTTTCATAGAAAAAACACGTGCCGGAATGTATGGAAAAAACTGACGGTCATCAAGTGCCTTATAAAACAATAAAATCGTGAGAGAAAGGATGAGAGGGAGGAACAAGCGGTCAAAAATTGCACGGACAGGGGCCGTGTGTTTGTATGAGCTTAAGATAATTGTTAATTTATTCATAGGACAATCCCACAGGACTTTACATGACGTCACAGGCCAATTACGGGAATATCCTTGCTGGCGCGATTAGATTAGGCGCAATTAAAAAAGTTAAATCCCCGATTTTAAAAGAGCATTTTGTACGCTGTTAGCGGAAAAGCCAGAGTTGCTACAAATGACCACTCTGAATGAAAAAATGTAATACTCACGTCTCAAACCAACAAATTTTATAAACTAGTTAGAAAAAACACAAGCATTAAGAAAACGTAAATCGGTAAGTATTTTGTTAATTGTAGCCAAGTCGGTAAGTATTAAAAAAAGTATTTTGCCATTCTAGAACATTTTTTAGATATTTTATTTAAAAAAAAACTAACAAAAATCAATCGTGCGAAAAAATGTCATAAGCATCACGAACGTTAAGGACTACCGATCTCAGACAATAACTGGAGACGTCGTTTCGCTTCTCCTTCAAACAATTGTTTTCGATCGGTAAAATGTCCTTACCGTTCTTGATGCTTAATATGCTATAACATTACGTGTTGATAGTAAGTAAACGATATTTTTATGAGGTTTATGATGCTTTTTTTAATATATGACAATCTTTATGCAACTTTTTTTTGTGTTAATTTCTAAAATTTGTAGCCTTTATTGAAAGACATCAGATTTTTCTCCGCAAATACAAAAATAAAAAATTAAACGGGAAAAATTTGTTTGTTGCGTCCAGTTCGTTGTTTAGCAGTGTATCGGTTCGCCTTAAAAAACCACAGTAAAGCATTCGGCCGTTTGTTACTCTGTGTATAAAGCCGAAAGCTCATCTCTCTTATACATATTCATAAAAAGCTTTTTCCGTGTCTAGAGTATGGCGATTTTAAAAAACGTATCCACGTTTCGCAAACACAACTTTGAAATTTTAATCACGAAAGTTCAACTGGAAGTTAAATTGACCTCGAAACGTGTCAAATCAAAAACAAAAAAACAAGACTCACCCTCGATATCAATCCTCGAACAAAACGAAGAAAACAAGCTTCACACCGGAAGTGTTTTTCGAGAAATGTCGTATTTTTTTTAATTCCACGTCATTTTGCATAAATATAAACAGGAAATAATTCTCATTAACAATTCCTCGATAAATGCGAAGTCGTAGGATGTCGACTTCAATAATTGAGACCGTCGCTGAGTTTCATTTCCTGGATTTTTCTCCGTGCGAATTTTTTTCGCGCCAGATCCTGTTTAATTAACCTCGAAGGAACTTGGCGGTGTTTTGAATAATTGATGGTTGAGAGGTCGTCAATAGTTAAAGAGGACAAGTTGCGGACCCGAAGGACGACTGAAAGGATTAGTGCGGCGGGCCCGGAAGTGGATATGCTTGTTTGACTAATGCAGACATAGAACTTCGATAACTTCGAGACCGGAGTTTTGGTGGTATTTATAAGACGCGTTTATCGACCAAGGCGTCCACATGCAGATGGCGTGGACACGGGGACACCGCAACAAATCGCGGCCAGATGTTGCATGTTTTCCTCTTGTTAACGAAGGAAACTTGTGCAATTTATCAGCGAGTTTTTGTCGAACTGATTAATTCGATTCGTGGGGGCGAAACTGATTTATTTCAGCAAAAATACGTGAATGTGTGAAAGCAAACCCCTTCGCGCTGTGACAGTGTCTTTCTGAATCCTATCGACGTTTCTGCGAAGGAAACGTGAGGCTTGAATAGCAAGCTTTCCTTTCCTGTTTGACGCGATATCCAGCTAACTGTGTATACGCCTGTCGGGGCTTTTGTCCTACAAGTTAGACTGTTCCATCGTGTAGGCTAACTTTGTTTAGGAACATTGTTATCTCGGTCAATATGTATACAACATTTCATTAATATTCCGCCGTGTCAAAGGATCATATCTGTTGCGAACGCAACAATGTCGCTGAGAGAAACAAATGGACTTTTGATTTAATATGTGGCGGAAAAGAAACTCAGATCATATCATGCGACGAGAATACATCACTGTCCGTTACTAGAGGGTACGATCCTTATCCAAGGCACGTCTTTTAGATTAGTCAAAGTTTGCCGGACAAACCCCAACTAAATTATAACAGCTCAAAGTATTTGGTTGCGAGCGATTGTGCGCGGAATAATTCTGAACTTGTTTATAAAGATGACTTATGTACTCACAAAACTCGATTTATTAAACGCAGGGAACAAGAAATATTCGTTCCGACATCCCTATCTAGTTACACACTCTTTCGAGGTTCCTCAAAACCGGTTTAATCGTATCCCAGTCCGGTGCTTAGTTCCAGATCCCGAATTGATTGTCCCTCCGCCGTCTGTCTGTGCATTTTATTTATCAGTCGGCCAGCAAGCGGTCAATTTGTCGGCTTAATTTGGGCACAAATCACCGCCAAATCGGGTCTATTTACGTTACACTGCGGCAGAACCCACAATGATAAACTTTACCAGTTAGGTCCAGCTGACCACCGCAATGTTTCATTGTCGTCCAAGAACCTCTCCGGGCCATTGCTCAAGAAGCCGCAATCGTAAACAATCACTCGTTTAATGAGTGCCGTTTAAATCGATATTTTCGTTTGAATTTTACAAAAGTTTCTCAATGATTCAACAATGAAGCCGCACCGGGGATTTTGACGAGTAATATTTTAACGGTGGACGAGGCTGTAGCGGTGATGGCAGCGATATTTCGGTAAATATTGAACACATTACTCATACATGTGTGATACGTGTGCTTGTGCATATTTTACACGTGTCAGTACCTTGTTTAAACGGCCATGATTCCGTACGTGACAAACGACTGCACGTCATTTATTTATTTACCTTTTTAGAAACAGCTCAGCGCAGCTTCGTGTGGTTTTACGACGCAAATTATCAAGTGAAAACGTTTTTCACAACAACAAAATCATAGAAAATAAATAAACAAAGAAAAGTAAAAGTAAAAAATTCAAAACTTAAAAAAAGACATTTTGTTTTTTTATAGTATTTTTTCCTAATTACTTCTTACATCATATACATTAAGTAATGGAAAAATATAATTGTCATTATATTAAATACTAATTAAAAACCAAAAACCAAATTCACATTTTTGTTACTGCTTATGTTATGTTATTTATTAAATCTAACTTATTAATATGTATACTACAAATAAGTAAAAATTAAAATTTTCCAAAATGGTATATTCTGTAACAAGTTTAGGGCAAGTTTAATAATCAAATTAAAAGGACAGTTGGTTTAAAATGTGATGATTACTACGTACTTAATGACAAATATTTCACATTCTAAACCAACATTGATTCTAAAGTTCTTTTAACTCCATTATGAAACTGGTCCTTAGAATATACAATTCTAACCGAGTTCCAAACTATTCTTTTTCTATTACTACAATTTTGAAACAATGTGATGAAATGACATCACCTATGACTATTCTAATAGTGTGAGAATATTCTCGCTCAGTGTTACAGAATATTCTGTGATAAAAAATCAACCAAGTAGATTGTTATTTGTTATTTTATAATAGTTGTAGAAAAAAATAATTCTATAATGTCTCTCAAAAATATAAAAAAATATATATTACAGAACATATTTTTGTTAAATGGAAAACACGTTCAGATATTATTTACTTGTTTAAGAAAAAAAAAACAAATATTGAATGCACCTATAACAGGTGATTCTTTTTGGTGTCAAAGCTATCGGTGAAAGTTTGATTGTGAACAAACCATCGTATTGAAAATTATTAATTTGACATTTGACACATCGCCGGGCGCATTAAAAATTGTGGTACGATCACAACACACTCATATCACCGCCAACTATGATGCCAAATTTAAATAAACACGCATTATGTGTTTATTTAAAAAACCTGTTTTGTACGTAGGTATAGCTACTCATTTAGAGATAGATTAGTATGTACCCATATGTATTTATTTTCTTAGAAAATACAATGTTGCTACAAAAATTTAAAAAAGGGTGTGTATGTAAGTATATAAAAAAAAAGATCTGTGAAAGAAATAGAATTAGCGATAAATTTTGTGTAATTTATTAGAAATGAGTAAGTTTTTTTTTTAACTCTAATTTCAAAATTGTCACTTTCTCAAATGCTGTGCAATTAGATAGAAGTATGTTAATCTAGATTGAAACAGAATTTAATTCTCCTACATTTAGAAAGAAATAGTAAGATGTTTAATTTAAAAAAACTGAGTTATGTGTATTTTAATTTCTCCAAACAGTAAGGTAAATTTTGAGAATTTTGTAATCATTTTTTCAATTATGAATCAAAAGATCACACTTTTCCTTTTTAAATGCCCAAATACAATTTCATAATAGTTAAAAATAGCCAAGTTATTGATTTTTGAAGAGAAAAGTTCAAATTCAAAAATTTTCAAAAGTCTAAAAATCTCAAAAACGGTTAAAAAAAGTTAATAATAATTGTGATTGAATAACTCGGGAAATTAAAAAAACGCAATAAAAAACATATACATACAACTATAATTATTACTATTTTTAATGTAGTAAAACAAAAGAAACTTATTGTTTCTTATAAAGAGAAAATCTGTAATTTTTTATTTAAAAAAATATATTAAATTGTAATATTGCTTTATTATCTTTACTAACGGGTTTTAAACAGCACTATTTAACATAACTAACTACTATTCATTGCAATATTTCAAGAAGCTAAAGCTATTTTACCTTATTTTTTCGAAAATAAACAACCGTTGCAATCATTATACCTGTTGCGTAATTTAATAAATATCCGATATATGTATTAACCTTTCTTCTTGTCAATTGCCGTCAGAGGGGTGTAACCTTTCTCTTTATTGCCCTTATAATTTAATCAGGAGTTTTACTGGCAAGAATGACCTTTTCGGATTTCATTGTAATTTCATTATAATATCACGATGACATTATTAGACTAAGAGTGGTGTGTTTTAGTCAAGGGCTTGTCGATATTATCGTCAAACCTCGAATGTTGAATGCATATTAGGTCTAAAATCTCGAGTCCGGATCTTCCGGTGTCCCCGAGTCGACGCCCTCTTGTTTTTAATACCTCTTCCGGTCAGCGGTTCTGGTAACAGTTGTTAGTCACGACATTCTCGCCAACTTACCAAATGTTCAATTAATATGGTAATAAGCAGCATCGACAATCAATCGCCGTCCCCACCTCCGCCTCCTCGGGCAATTTTGCGGATTTTTTCCGAGTACTAATGATGGTTATTTATAAAGGTGCATGGGAGCTGTCAGGTGGCCACATTAGCGCTATCTCCGTCCCCATTTCAACGCCCGAAATGTCTTTACCGAGAGAAAACATCGGCGCTTGATAAAGAAAATAGAAATTTTCATTCGGAAAATGGAGAGTGAGGCTCACACCACATCCTCAAAGCAAACTTCGCGCGGGTTAAACTCTTCGGAAAATATCCGAGTAAAGTGAGATCTTAAAACTTGTAACAACAATGGCTTATCTGTGAAAGATAGCTGCATGAATTATGCACAATCTCAACTAACACGGGAAAACTTGAGCCGAGGTGGGAGCTCTGATACGAACTTTCCGGAACGGGAGGCTTTAATTATTCGAGAAGATTAAAACAAATCAAAAATGTTGTCCACTTCCAACGGTGGATTTTAGAAGCCTAGAGGCTCTCTCCAGATGCACCCACATGTATGAAAACCGCACGTCGTGTTTACCTCTCTGTGTGCTTTTGGACAAAGCACTCGAACTTGAGTTCGCAGCCGCCGTCGCCAGAGGGCATCGCTTCTGCGGCAAGTCGTGTCATCCACAAGCTTCGTAATATCTGACGTTGCCGTTATCGTGGATGTTGCCAGCTTCTGACAGAATGTATACATAATAGTCTCTCCCCCTCGTGAAAACTTACCGACCTCCGGCACGTACCGTCCATTTAATTAGGGAATGAACGGCTGGCAATTCGACGAAATAAATTCGCGCACAATAGAGACCGGCGTTATCGGAACATGTACGACGCGAAAAGTAAGGTGCGAAACGATAAAAGCTCAACGAAAGCTCGCTTTGAATAAAACAAGCCGGAAATGGAAAAAGTAAGATAAAGAAGGACTTAAACGACTTTGGAAACCGGCCGCCGGTGCACCGACATGCATATATGTATGGACCTGAATCATATGTCTGACACCAGTGATGGAAAGTGGTTTGCAAAAAAATGATACGAGATAAAGATGATAACGAAAGACGAGCAAAAGCAATAGCAAACTGTGTTTTACATAATTTCGCTAAATCTACAATTGTGAAAATTGAACATTTTTCAATGGTTTATCCTAATTAATCCCGGCGCCTCCACCATTTTTGCAAAACATAAAAATTAAAAAAATGTGTATTTATTTCACAACTCTGTTCAACAACAGGTACAATAGGGCCTTGATTTCTCCAGCTTCTAAAACATGAATCGGAGTAAGATTGACAGGAAGGCGTCGAGACGCTCTCGACGTCGTTACGAGGGCGTAAACCGTGTATGTAATACCACAACGTTTGGAAGTAATATCGAATCACATCTGCTGTCCGTTTCTTGTACGTGCGCGAGATTTAAATCGGTCGGGTAGATTAAACTTGAAATGGAATTCTTTTTTCTTATATACATGTGCTCCCTGTCTATGATATTGCATTGGAAAGTACACTCACAGCCATCAAATCACGTTAAAAAATACATTTCTAGATGCACACGACGTGACTAAACTCCTCCAGTTGTGTCTTAAACCGGTTGAAAACCAGTTGTGGTTATTTGAAAACCGGTTTATCCGGTTTGTAAGCTGCTAAAACATTTTTCTTGTTATATTATTGTTATTATCACGGATTGTACGAGCTCGTCTTATAACCACAGTCGATCTCCATCAATATTTAGGGTCTGTATAAGTCGACCGCCTGAGATTTTATTCTTTTATATTTCGCACGTTTATAAGATCACTGATCAGAATTTACCATCGAAACGTGATAAATGTTTAGGGGGATTTATAGTGTATACTATATTGGATTTTTATACGACGATCCGGTCGTTTTTTACATGCGTGTTTGAAAAAATAATTGGAATTAATGAAACATGAAGTCCTGGAAATATTTTTTGAATTCTTTACGAATTTTGATACGTGGGATGAAATAACGTGAATAATTTCTCGACTGTGAGATTAAATCGGAATGTTTTAATTCCCTTGCAATCGATAAAGGATCGTGACAAGGGTGTAGATTGGCATCGAGACTGTTAAAAATTTTAGAACAAAGGTAAGACCTAACTAGGGCAAAAAAAAAAGTATCAACAGGTAAAACAGTTTCAAAACTGCCTTATTTCAAACGGCGTTTATTATCAGGAGCGTTAATTTTTATGCGACCGTAAGTCTCGTCCAACTCTCCAAACTTTCCGACTAACGCACGAAGAAATAAACTGGTTCGAATCTGCAGTAATTGCAAGTTTGTTGGCGTTCATTCACTCCCCGGATATTTATTAAACCCGTCGATGTTAAAAGATAAATCTTTCCCCTCTCCTTAGTTCAATTTTTCTTTTCGGCAATTAAGTAAGAAGACGTTCATTGGATTAAATCCTATTCAATCCTTCGCTCCTCCCTTAAATTCGAATCGAATTAAAATTTAGAGAAACAATAACAAACAAGAGGGCGCCTAGAATTATCTCAGTGAGAAAATCTCGCATAAATCTCGAATTCGAGAGAATCGAGAGAGGAGCCGCCGCGCCACCTTAGTTAGCAGTTTCGAAACGGATAATCACACTTTTGTTTTCGACTGTTCTCGACGATTATTAGCTTGTTATTCCCCTAATAGCCGCGCCGTATCTCTCCCTCGAGATTTATGCCACGAGAAACGCCAGGATATACGAAAAACCTAAGAGTTTCTCTTGTCGATAATTACAACGACATTTCGATGGATATTTCGAAATTCGAACACGTATGAGGGCCAATCATACCAGATTCACGCCTCGTTTGCGAAAATACAGGCGACGCGACAACGAATATGCCACGATTTCACTCACAAGAAGTGTAGATTTACAAAATAATTTACTTTGTTCCCTCATTCAAATTTGCAATAAAGAGAAATAATGACATATACAACAAGGACAAAATAAAAAACTTAAAAAAATAACAAAAAATTAAGAAATTAGAAAAAAGTAAACAAAAATCTTAAATAATGCAATATATGCTAAGTTAAGAATGTCAAAACGTACCACCAAAGACCGTTAATCATAAAAAAGTATCCC
Source organism: Tribolium madens (assembly GCF_015345945.1). Classification (NCBI taxonomy): domain Eukaryota; kingdom Metazoa; phylum Arthropoda; class Insecta; order Coleoptera; family Tenebrionidae; genus Tribolium; species Tribolium madens. Next base: position 8,115,715 of record NW_025400985.1, on the reverse strand, counting down.
CAAACAGAAACTTTCTTCCAAATACTCAATTACAACAAAGTTTTTATATTTTATATTTTCCGAGGAAAAGATGTTCTTTTTCGTTTGTTGAGTCCACAGTGTCATTCTACAAGATAATGAACAAAAAATAAAAAGTAAAAATCGAGCTATGAATAAGGGGAAATAAATATTTTTGTAATATCAGCAAAATTTATTTAGTTTTCAATTTAACGTCAAAGAGCAACTCAAAAAAATCTTTTCGCGCATTTAATGTCAAAATTGACAATAAAATCAAACATAACGTATGGTTCGAACGTTTTGGGAGTTTTTTTAGATGTTTATAATTTTTTCAAAACTTCTTTATTTTTTAAACTATATGTAATAACAATTGATAATATAAACAACAATAAATAATCCATAATCAAATTACTGATAGTGGCCCATTGTCCTCAATGGCCTTCAATTTTCTTCTGATTTGCCCCATTCTCCTCTGGGCAAGAGCAGGATCGATTTAAAAAAGCAGGATAACTTTAAAAAAGTTCGACATCGCAATTTTTTCTCATTTCTCTTGTCGTACACTTTTCTGTACAATATTGTCCAAAACTTTTCAGTTGATCGAGCCTGAGGTCTGAGGTACATTGCAAGGATTGTCTATTTTGGGTACAAAATTTACATTGTTTGGTTAAGCCATTTTGAAGCTTCTCTACCATTGTTTAATAAAGGCAAATCACACCAAAACATTACATCATCATTGGTACTCAACTTCGTTGAGTTTGGAAAGATATCTTTGAATATATATGGTCTTTGAAACAGTGAATCTTCGACCTAATTTTTGTTGCAAAACTCCAACATTTTTTTAATGGCTTCAATCATTCTTTGTTCCCCCAAAATTCTGAGGGCTTTTGGACACATTAACACGGGGTATACTCTCTTCACATTCTTTTATGACCCGATAAATTGTTCTTACATATATATTTTGTTCTCTAGAAATTGCTCACGCTTTTTAGGCATTCGCCCAAACTCGATTGTAAATACCTTAACGAACATTTTCGAAAACCCGAATGAAACAACTAAACTGCCATAACATAAACAAGTTAATGTCATACTTTACTTCCAGCAACAACCCGTTTAAACACCATTTGGTATAAATAAAAATCACCGTATACGTATTTGTGTTGGGTGCAAATTTTGTTTCAACGAAAATTGGGGTTTTCTGATGTTGGTAATTAATTTAAAAAATTATTAAAAAAAATAAGCAAAATATTGATTAAAACTTCTCTTACAGTTCTTATTAAAAGTTAATTACTTGAAATTCAACTTCCTGACTGTATAAATCGCTATTTATTTATAGTTGTTTTGCATAAAAATGAGACAACTTGATAAACTTTTAGCAACCATTTCAAAATTAAAAGTAGCAATAAAATGTTTCTAAAACTTTATTATTACACAAATAATTCCTCGAGAGAACCAGTACAGGTGTGAAATTCTCTCGTAGCAAACTTGCGTTTCGAGTGAAACTTACCGAGATTCGTTAGCATAAATTAACAGTTTTGTATAATTGGGGGGTTCCCCTTTCAAGAAGGACCGGCTATAGCCCTTTCGCACAACGACCGACTTCCCAACTTAACATCATGGCTAATTACTCCAGCAAATCCTTACGTCGAACTTTGAACATCTTATACAACTCTCTAAACGTCTTTTTACTTTTTTTATTTGTTTTACTTTTTTATGATACACCCCCAAAACATTAATATCCATCCGCGTTCCGTGCTAATCACCAGCTCGCCAACCCAACATGAAAGAGTTATCTTTCCTGCCGTAATTATCGCGTGCGTCATAAAAGCATTGTTTCACAGGAATCCTTGCAGATTCTTTACCCGGTTACTAATGATCCTGCTAATAGCCTCCGAACACGCAGGATATTGTTATTGATACTCTCGCCTCGTTGTTTCTTTTCCATTTGCTTGCACAAACAACACCTGAAGACGTTTTGTTACCGCACACAGTGTTATAACTAATTCCATGGTTGGTAACCATAAGGGAACACTAAACCAACAAGAGTACGAGACCCCGGCTTGAAAATCTAAACAATGAGCAAAGCCCCGTTCTATGTTATTAGTACATATCGTTGCAATGCAAATATCTCAATCCTAAGACGGTGGCGGTGGCGGCGGTAGTGGTATAATTCCCGGCGTGCTGCGAACCAAAACAACCGAGTTTCATAGCTTGCTTAGGTAAGGGTTAATAAACAACCTGGGCGTCTTAACAGAGCTTCAGCGATCTTACGACAACAACGTGCAATTATGGAATGCTAAAGGAAGAATCATAACGGAGGTCCAAGCCGGGGGCTGTTATGCTTTCGACAGATAGTTGCTTTCAACAGGTTGATCCCTATAACAAAAATGACAGGCTAAAGTCAACAATCTAAATTCACTCTTTGAACTCTCTATGACAAAGTTTTTGATCTTTTTAATGATTCGTAAAATCAAAATTTTCGTGGACGAAGATCACTTCTTTAAAGACAAAAAAAGTTTAATATTTCGTGCTTATCCTCTTCAAAAATTTTGCAATCAGATTTAAAAAATAACGAAAATCTTCTCAAGTAACTCCTTGCTTTTGTACAAATTAACTCCAAGAGTAAATTTTGAAAATGTAAAATAGGTTTACACTTTTTTTACTGCGAACTAACTCACCTTGTAACATCGTAATAGTTATCTGTATTTATTGCTAGGTAGGAAAGTGTATTTTTCCCTCCCGCAAGTGGAAGTTACTGCCTGAGACTTGTCAGGGCATAGTAACCATTCAGGGAGGAAAAGACTTTCCTCCAGTGTAACACTTAATTTTTCCACAAAGCAAGAATAAGAACTTTTCTTGATATCTCAATTTCGCCATTAAATCTAGCAACATGTTTCCGTTTCTATGGGAGAGGTAAAATTTTTACCTCCTTCATTAGGAATTGTTTTATTTGATGGTGGGGGTACCGCGAATAAAGAACCATGGCCTACTTCATCTGTCTTCCGCTGCGCTCCATACGGCCGTAACATAACGAGCCAAAAGTCAATTCTCTTAACCTCAAAAATATCGTCGAAATCGTCCGGTAAGTAGTGCCATCTACTTGGTTAACTGAAAACTTTTTAATTCATATTTTGACAGTTCTAAATTAGAAATTACCTGCACCTCATTCAAAATTCCTTCTTTTTAAATTAATTTGATACTGAAACGTTTGTCGAAGACTGAAACGACAAATTTGGTCGGCCAAATGCGTGCTGAGGTAAAGTAACAGTTTTTTGGTGCTGGCCATCCTCTGGAACAAGTAGCTATTTCCATTCTAATTCTAAAAATTTTTTGGAAAACTAAGTCCGATAATAGAGAGGGTTTATATCATAATAAGACAGAAACTCGAATATGAATGTATATTCGAGAGCATTCTGTCTATTACAAATAAGCAGTAGGAACTTAGGTAAATGTTTTTATTAATTTTTGTTCAT
>NW_025400985.1:8063982-8112218 GCF_015345945.1 Tribolium madens | reverse complement strand
CTATATCGCTAAGTATTTCAAATAAAGTATCTTTTTCTCTACAAACAAAACATTTCTTGCCGATCTTTGAACTTTTTAAAAGAATGATTGAAAATTTGACAAAAATTGTCAAATTTGAAATATCTATAGTCTTTAAGTTATCAAGTAGATGACGCTTGTTACCGGACGATTTTTTGAGGTTAGTAGAATTCAACGCATTCATATAAAATCGACAGTATGTTACGGCCGTATGGAGCGCAGCGGAAGACAGATGAAGTTGGCCATGAAAGAACACGACATGACCTCCATCTGTTTTTGACATTTGACAGCTTCTCACATTTTGGTACTAAAGTCAAAAATTAAAGCTTCTCCCTGGCATTAGGATTTTTATCGGGCTTGAATTATGATTATAAATATTAGCCCCCAAAACAGTTTTCCCCATTAAAAATGAGATTACAAATGGCTTACTTGACGACAAGATACACTTTTGACGTATGTCACTAGCCCTATGTTCTTAGTATGACCGACCAAATACGTAGCGAGAGAGCACCAAAAGAGATAGCTATCTGGAAGTCTTTCGAATTATTAATTGATCCATACGCATAAATAAAAAAAAAAACGGACTTTATATTTTTAATGTAATTTTGAATCGCAGTTTTACCTCTTTCGAGTATAATAGTAAAAATAAAAACCTCCAACATGTAGAGTAGACACGGTTTGAGAAGAACACATCTCTGTTGATGCGCGACGGACGAATTTTGGTCGGACCCAGTCCACTTTTAAATTCAGGGTAAACTCCGAACTCTCAACGAGCGGCACATCATTGGCGTGCGATTCTAGGCAAAGCTAATTGACAATTGATTCGCAAGGAATGTTATCAAATTTTTGCAATTACAAACAAAATGGAACCACAATTATCCATCAAATACAACACCGCCTTTGTTGAGAAAATTTTCCAAGTAGGTAAATGTAATTATCGTTTTCTTGAAAAGAAAGTTGTAGGGATGATTAAAACAACAATATTTACTGGAATTTTTCGGGTTAATCCCTTTTTGGGATACCTATTACAATTTTCCAATTTTAGTTTATCAGTCTCTTAGTACTGTTTAATGTGTTCGTGTCGTTTGTGTTCTTTCCGCTTTTTTCTTTGTGTTATAAAATCAGTTCTTACTTTTTCACTTTATTTAATTCATGGATAGAATTTTTACAAATAAAAGTAAAAATTGTCCTTACTGAATACGTTATACGTCAATTTTTATTTTTTTCAAATTTTAACGCGGTATCCCGTTACACGACCAGAACCACTACGCCACTGGTGCCTAGCTTACGGTCAGATCGTGATGACTCAATGTGTTCTTCTCAAACCGTGTCTACTCTAACATTTTTTATTAATATATTTTTTTTTTTTGATAAACGTTAACCTGGGTTATTACGGAAAATAAATTTAAATTTCATCTTTTACTGCTGACTTGTAATCGCAAATCTATTTATTTTCTATTTAAGCAAATAAGAAAATGAATCCTCTATGACAAAATTGCCTTAAAGTAAGTTTTTGTGCAAAAATTAAATACCTAATAATTATGTAACTGCTTGAAATTCTTTTAAGAGTGTAGTCCTCAGACTTATTAGCAATAATAGAAATAAAAATTATTTTATATTTATCTAAATCTATTGGAAAATTGTAAAACACTTAGGTGCCGAATGTCTCTAAAAATGTATTTCTCGATTCAATTTTTTTCTACAAAACTTAAGGACTGTAAAGTGATAAACAAGAGCATTTTCATCGCCATGGAAAAAAGGTATCAAGGTATGTATGGGATTCGACAAAGATGGGGTACTTCTGCAGGTATTTGCCACAGGAAGACTTTACTCCTTGTAAAAGTCAAAAAGGAATTATTGAAAATATTTTTTTGTTAAATTTGGGTTCAATCTAGTGTTTCATTTTGTGTAGTTTAAAATTAGAAATAGTTTAATGCATTTTTTAGTTGACTGATTACTTTGAACTCTTTAAATATGAAAACAAAAATAACAAAAAAAAAACCTGACGTGATTGAGAATTTTGGTGATAATTTTTAGATTTTCTGAACAAAATTACATGGGATATAGGTATTTTTATCAATGTTAAAAAAATGAAAAAAACGACCCCTAGTGTAATTGGCCACTTTCCTTTTCGAAATTAGAAAAAAAAACTTACTTTCTGTTAGGGTCGTAGGAAAAAATAGTTTTATTCCAGATGTGTGGTTTATGAATCGTTGTCATTTATCAATGAAAAAGAGGACAAATTCGTTCGGTTATCGCGTTTAATCGTCGTCGCGAGGTTTTCGTGTCAGAGTCGAATAACCTCGTGGAGTATCTCGCGAGTCTTCATCCTCAAATTACCATCTTTAAAACTATTCTTTATCCTTGATCATTAATCTTCCTTTATAGTCTGAGCAATTTTATGCAAAACTTGGCATTATCCTGGCCTTCTCGCGTCGAATGACGGACTTATCTCGGGGGTTCCCTCTCGATTACCGCGCAAATCGCGTGTCATTTGTTAACTCCCGAAGCGGCTGAGAAACGCACAGGTGCATCGCCGGCAATTTGGCCAGGATTTATACCGCGTTTTCAAATTTCTCCAAATCAACTCGAGCAAGCGGCAATAAAACAAGAGAATCGTCGATTGTAAAAATATTAATTGTTAAAGTTGGGCGAACGAGAAGAGAGCTCGTGGGAGCGCTCAAGTCGCAGGAACAACTCTTGCTACCAGGGAATAATATAACTAACTACAATTTGCTCATTGTTCCGGCATCAGGCATTATCTTTATTAAGTTTTACTGCCGGGCGAAGCTAAAGCCGTGAAACAACCGGCACTCGAGTGTCTACGGCCGCGACGGCTCCTTGCCAGATATTTAATATTGATAATGTAACCCTTCACGGTTAACCGTTCTAATTTATTTTCGGGAAATGCGCGCGGTATATAAATCGTCGCGCTTGTAATTAAACCTGTCCGAAGAAGAAGGGGACTCTTTCTTACGATTCGTACTTTGTTTCGTTCGCTGCTTATTATCATTATCGCGTGAATTAAGAACGCAAAAATAAAGGAAAGTTAATTAATTGAGCCGAGATGCCAGGACATGAATGAAATATAACATCCACTTAGAAACGTAATGTTGCGGATTTGTAGCCTCGAGCTTAACCACTCAAAACAATTTTCTACAAGAAAAATACACTTTGTGAAAAACGGGACGCTATCTTAAACGAATTTTTAAACTTTTTTCTGCTCTTATTCATTCCACTCGAACTCATCGATTCACAAACAAATTACATGATGAAAATTAAAACACAAAAACATCACTGGTCATTTTTTTTTCTACTTTCAAAGAAATAAAATTGAGTCTGTCCACGGTCCAGACATTATATAAATTGGAAAGATGTCCTGAAGATAGATATTTTATTTAGTACGAGGAGTCGCTAGGTTACTGGATTCCAACACGAGTTAAGCTTGATATGCAGAGTCCTTGGCGCGTTTTATGTTGGACACGTTTATTAAATTATATCGACGACGAGATCAAAAACGTCGCCGCTGGTAACGGGACTTTATCGAAATACTCGAAATAAATTCAAAATTGTAACAAAGGAGAAGAAATTTGCTGTGAATTTCTTTGAAAGGCTTGGATGTGAAGGTTAAAATGCATCATTGTTGACAAAAAGGAGATTGCGACATCAACCTGTCAAGGTCAATTATACTATGTCAGGTTTTTGTCAAAAAAAGTGAGATTTTGCATGCCACCGTTCACAAGATAATTTACTTAAATTGCTCGATTCCAACAAAAGCTTGCGAAATCGGCCATGAAAGATGTCTAATGAAGAGCAAAGTTTAATGGACTTGGAGACTGTTTTGCAACTTTTTTGTTAATTTGTTTTAATTTTATTTCACAATTTTTGTATTAGAATAATTTCCAATTCAAATTGTTATGTTCATAATTTAATGTTAATTTTATAATTACCCCCGTTTTTGGTGCTTACTCTTTTCAAATTTTATGTGATATGAACGTAGCGAAAAAAATCAAATTATAAAAACGTATATCGATGGCCTAACCGCAATACCATATCTGACACAAGACACGATTTAGACGTTTCAAGTTCTTTGAGTTTGTTTGACTCTCTTTTAAAAGTTGAGATAAGGTAACGTATCATAATAATTACCTGTGCAATTTAGTACATTAAAAAACATTTATTTTGTATTCAATGTTAAAAAGTGCTTTTATCAACTAATTTCAGTAGATAAAGTAGTCTTTTATCGTCTAGTGAAATAAAGTAATTTTTATTTACTGTTTATATTTTATCAACTAATATCAGTAGATAAAGTGACTTCGTCACTCGTAAACTTAATATTTTCACTCATAGATAAACAATTTCTTTATCGTCTTGTATAATAATGAAGCCTATGAAGCCTTAGGTTTCTTGTTTTAAATTCTTTTGACATTTTTTTTTTCTGTGATACGGTTAATACGCAATCCTAAGAATTAACGCGAGAAATTTTGTTTTTGGTCCACGGATTTTTTTAGTTAAATCAATACCTCCACCGGATAGGATAGTTTAGTGTTTATTATATTCTCTTTATTCTTTGTGAATTAGTCGCTGAAATTTCTGACGTTTAATGAAAAAGAATCCTTTTGTCTTTGATCATCGTTATTTCAGCAACCAATGACCGCACAGAGAATGTAAGTGTGGTGTCAAAAACTCGAATAAATGTCTTACAAGATCCTATTAGAATTTTTTGAATTTTTTTTTATTACCCTCAACATTGGTTTAAAGACATGAGAAAAGTAACTTTTTGAGTTGTATTAGTAAATCACAGCGTATTCACAAATATTAATAGGGTGACTAATGTTTTTAGGTGCTTTTACGGCTTAATGTTCCCCCATAGCCAAGTAAATTTTTACATCAAACCGTTTTCTCAAACCGATGAATTAAAGTTTTACAAAAGAATTAAAGAAACAATTATTGTTTCTGAACATTGTTTAGTCATCATCAAAATGAGAAAACCGTTTTTTTTTCAACTTTTATCAATTTTGCATTAGTTATTTATTTCTTAAATTTGTAAGTAAATCCAAAAAAATAAAAAAATTGATTTTTTTTCAAAAATTAATTAGGTAATTGTTTCATGAATTTATTTTACAAATTTAAAGAAATCAAAAATATTTGATTGATTTATTTTAACTAAGCAGTATTGTTTCTTGAATTGTTTTACAAGTTTTCAAAAAAAAAAATCCAAATATTTTTTTTTAATTTAACAAGTAGTAATAAAAATATTGAGTGAAGAAGTCTCACCTAAATCACCCTGTATTTTTCAAACGCTACAAAAATAAATGCTTTGTTAATTTAGCGAAGCAACTTAATTTAACGGCCGACCGCTCCCATCTTCATCTCAGAAATTTTCGGCCGTGCAAAAAATCCTCACCGGCCTTAATCGACCTTTCTTGCCTCTCATTGTGGCCGTATCTCCTCATCAAAGCGTGAAATTCTCAAGACAGGATACCTCAGAATCCGGGAAGGTCACCGCTTATATAAACCCTCGGTTCCATCCGGTGCCGTTTAGTGTCGCGATGCGTCCAGTCTTCGTGCTGTTGTCTCTGATAATCTCGTCGTGCGCGGATCCCATCATCATCCGTTCGGGGGTGAGCAGCCACAAAGATGAAGGTCGGCGTCAAGACGCCAACGTCTACGACCTGAACAGTGCCAAAGGCGTCTCCAACTACCAAGGCGAGGAAGGGTACAACCACGACAACGAGAGCAAACGAGTCCAAGCCCAAGACTCGGGGAAGTACAACGAGGAAAGCGGACAGAAGAAATTACACTCGAATGAAAACAATTACGCGGATGATAAGTACCACCAGAACCAAGGGGGCGAAGTGGCCGATTTCAACAAGAAAAGTGCAAATAAGAAAGGGCACCACAAGTCGGGGTACACAAAGAGTTTCCACAAAGATGAAAGTGCCAGCACTTCGAGTTTCTACGACGATGCTGATAACGAAGATAATGAATATGTGCACAACAACAAGAAGAATTTGTACGGGGATGCTGGGCAACACTCACAGAAAGGGTCACATGTAGACGATCAAAGGTATCTCCAAGATGAGGGCAAAAATGGGTACTATAACAACGCAGGGAATTACGAAAAGGATTTAGGGAATCGCAAGGACTACAACTCAAAGAGATACTACGATGCAAAGGAGAACGAAGGAAGAAGAAATGCTGCTCATCAATACGACGAGGACGATAGATATGGACATGAAAGGTACTTGAAGAAACATCCGCACTATTATTACGACGAACCTTATCCCATCACTGCCCCAAAAAAGACTATAACTATTTATGAAGACCCAAGATATGATGGGTATGAGAAATACCCGGCTTATGATAACGATTATATACAGTTGGAGTTAAAAAGGCCGCCGAGGAATTACAATTATAAATATTACGACAGACCCTCGTATGATTATTACTATTAATTTCTTGTCATTTTTGTATTTATTTTGGAAAATAAATTATTTAAAGAGAGAGAGCAATTCGTGCGAATTGCCCTGCTGTGTTTATTTTTATTTAATTCATTTGTTGATTTGCCAAAAAATGTTCCTATTTTTTCAATGTTTTGTAACAAATACATTAAAATACGCAATAATAAAATGTTTCTCAATTACAAAATTAAACTCATTATTAGTCTGTGTGTATTCACTATTGCCCTAGATTCCCAGGATTAAAATACATGTTATTGTAAGAAATGATGCATAATTATTGAACAATACTGTTAAGATATGAATCCTCAAAACAAAAATACTTTCAAAACTAGTTTAAATATTTAAAAAATTTGCCTGTTTTGAAATAGGTATAATTCTTTCTTACCTCTAGAGCAGAATTTTCACGTGTGCAAGTAAAATTTTCATATTATTGTGTCTTCATCTACTATTGAAAAATATTTTTATAATAAAAACAAATATAGTCAGTTATTTAAGTAATTTATTAAAAACAGTTTAAAAAGTGAAATATGTTCTCGAATTTGATTTGATGAAAACAAAAATTCTTTTACATAAAGTGCTTAAAAGCAAAATCCGAAATTTAAATTATAAAGTACGGCCGCCATGAAACTGAAATTTCTCACAGTAATTACTTCTTATTGGTCCCGTTTGTAAAATTCGAGAACAAATCCTCTTTAACTTAAATTTCTCTTATTCTTTTTTGTTTATATCCTCATTTCACTTTTTACGATTATGAATCTAATGAGACCTTAAAAAATAACGATTTATAAGCCACCAGAGACTCAGTGAGCGCGCAAAAATGTAAATATTCCATCTTAGCGAAAAAAAACTGAAACACTGAAACCAATCAATAATAATTAATAATAATTGAACAAATATCTGCATTGTTTGGGAATTTATTTTAAAACCGCCTTGATAAAGAAAATTGTAAACTACCCTTGAAAAATTTTCTGCCGTCGCGTCGTTGACCACCTGCTGCCATCTTGTGCCGTTTTCCCTTGTATTACATTTGAGTTACGCTACTTCTCCGCAAAAAACAATACAATACATGTATGTATGTAATATGCTAATATTTTCATGTTATAAATAAAATAAAAATTTGGAAAATCCTTTCGATTCCGCACTTGACTCAATAAGCATATTTTTTTTGAATTTGTATATGAATAAATAGAAAATGTCCAATTCATTGTTTTCTCACTGTTTTTTATACCAAAAATTGTAAATATACGTAAAGACACAAATGATAAGAATCGCGTCACGGACACATTATTTTTAAATAAATTCCAACATGTAAACTAGAGTGTAACATTCAGGCAATTCAAATAAAACTCTCGTTTCACTTTTGGTACAATTTATTACAGTAACAAGAAAATAGGACTTAAAAATGAGACTAACAATATAAATTAGAAGGTTTTAAAAAATAATTGTCTTTTTGTCTTATTGCCATTTACAATAATGAGACACAAGAAATAATACTGAAGCCGTCCCAAAAACTTTGTACTACCGATTTTTGATCTTTTGCCAATTACTAAATTTTTGGTAGGCGGCATTCAGCAACTGATTAAGATGTTTGGTCAGATGATGTGATAACGGTGATAACTCCCTGATCAATTTATCCTCAAATGGTTTCAATTTGGCAGTATGATATCTATGCAACGCTTCGTGCATTTTCACAGCTTTTTGTTCCAAATTCGGCGTACTGGGAGGAAAACACTTCCAGAAATGACTCAACAACTCGCACAAGGCCAGGTACAAATTCCTAACTTCATTCTCGATATCAGACGGCACCAATTCTGCAAAAAAGCATTAACAAACCCTCACACAACTCCCTCAAACCCTTACGTGCCAAAGACTGCTCCTGGAAGCCCCGCATAAGCGCCCCACCAGGAGACAACTCTCCGAGAGCCCCCACGGCGGCTGCGGGGGTCACCAACGAGCTACTCGGGTGTCGGCTCTGCCACTGCTTCGTCTCCTGAAGAACCCCCCGTAAAACAGAAGAGGCTTCGCTCGGGTTTAATTGTTCTATATTAGTGTCGGGCATGGGGCCGTGTAAATATCGCTCTACTTTCGATAAATTAAGACTAGGACCGCTATTTGTGCTACTACTGGCTGAATCTAAGTCGTCATAAGTGATTTTACTCTGAATTCGTTGTTTTTTCGCAACGTGACCTTGGTCAGGTCTTTCTACTTCACTAACGTTTCCGTTTTGTTTAGGCGTGTTTTTTGTTTCCTCGTTTTTGTTTGATTTTTTCGTCGCTTTTAACACCATAATCGAATGTTGGTTGAATCGTTTGATCATTGCTTGACTCACAGTACCGGAAGTGACGTTTGTTTTTTCATTTGCGACTCCATAACCTTCATCCAATGACTTATCTTCAAATTCGGTGATGTTGACCAGAGGGTCGTCAACACCGGTTTGAATATCTTTTTTCATTTCTTGATCGTCGATTTTTCCACATTCGGTGAAAAGATCTTTACTTTCGGCGTATTTTCGGTCGCGGTGAAAATAATGTGACTGGAAAAATTTCGTCCAAAATTGAGATTCTGATAACTTCGCGGGAACATTTTCCACGTACTTTTTCTTAACGGCAGGGTACGTTTTAAAAATACATTCAATTATATCAGGAGTTATGTTATATTTTAAACCGTTACAACCGTCGGTTTGTGGCTTAATATCAGCTAAAAAGGCACCAGAAACACCTGAAAAACAAATGTGACAAAAATTATGTAACACTACAATACTACCAACCAATATCCTGTGGCTGTTGCTTTTGTTTTTGCGTATATTGGGAGGCATGTTGTGCCCAAAACTCCTCAGACGACACCACTTCAGTCATCACCAAGTCTTTATAAAGTTGCAAAAGCGCCGGATTTGACGACAACAACTTATTTTTCTCTTCTAATTCCCTATCAACCTAAAACCGACAATTCAAACCTTGAAACAAACCTCAAAGCGCTCACTTTTCGTTTAAATTTTGGCAGTAAAGTTTGTAACATCTCCTTAACTTTATCTCTATCAGACAATTGAGCCTGCAAACCGTTCCGATTCGTGAAATGAAACGTCGAAGACACTCCATTATGAAGCACGACTTGCAACTGAACCTTTACTTTCCCTTCCGGTGATATTTTTTGGGCTAAAAGTGGTTATACTTTAACAAAATTCCCTCAAGTTTTAAAACTCACATTTGATATCAGCGTACAGATGTGAGACCGCGACTGTGTCACGATTTTCAACCATCCAAATTAAACGTTGGTCCATGAGAAAAAGGGTCCCATCGCCCTTTTTGTAACGTACTTGGGGCACTTGAAGGAGCACGTCTTCACTCGAAGTAGTCATGATTAAAACACACAATTACAAGTACAATTTATTTAAAACTGAGTTTATTTGCTTTCATAATAAACACTAAATGGGTTTTAAACACTCCTGGTTTAATAATAACCCGATTTTTAGCACTTTGGAGTTTCTAACCTATATGGATACATGAATGACGTGAGTGACGGTAACCGGTGCAGGGGCACCAACTCATTTGACCATATCAATGTTAAGCAAAATTCACACTTTCAGCAGCCCCCAATTATCTAGTAATTAGCTGATAATCAATTAATAAAAATTGTTGGAGTAATTTTATTACTAAAATAATTTATTTCGTTGAAATTGCTAAATCAGGTTTGCTTACTCGAAACGTAAATCCCCTAGTTTTCCTCTAAAACCACGAGAAGCATGGCTTCGATTTTACGCTCTTCGAAATTCGTCCGATATATCGCCGGTTTTGCAAGAAACGTAGTGTTGAACACTCCTCGAGAGTTCGATGGGAACCTCGTCAACACCACACAATGTCTTTGCGGCGCAATTCCGCGGTAAGTCTCCTCAACCGGCGCTCATCCAACATTACGCAATAACCTCTTGTAGCTCTTTCGCGTCGCAAATACCGGCACAACACGACCAAAACCTCGAAAGTAGCCTCAGAAGACTCGACCAAGACGTGAGGAAAGTTGGGAGAATCTCTCGGCGTGATATTGAAGATGTTCTAGATGAGATCAGAAGCAGTAGATCAGCCACCAGCTCCCAGTCACTTCTCGTAATAAGATGCTGCGGAAATCTAGTCCCGGAGGAACTCCCGGAAGTGCGCACCAAACTCGTCCAGGAGATTTGGACCACTCTAAACAAGTTAAATGTCCCCATGGACATTTCACATTACAACGCGCTTTTGAGAGTGTATTTGGAAAATGAGCACCAATTTTCACCTACGGAATTTTTGGCCGACTTGGAAAGTAAGGGGATTGAGCCAAATCGCGTCACTTATCAACGATTAATCGCAAGGTATTGCCAAGTGGGGGATATTGAAGGGGCGACCAAGATCCTTGAATTTATGAAAGAGAAACAACTTCCAGTCAACGAAAATGTCTTCAATGCGCTTATCGTGGGTCACTCGCAGAGTGGGTAAGTGATTCTTGCATTAATAGTTCATAATTGATAATTTATGTATTGTTGGTTGCCTACTACAGAGATATGGACTCAGCTCAGGGCATTTTGGGGGTAATGACGCAGGCCGGCCTTGAGCCCAGTGCAGACACATACACCACTCTTTTATGCGGTTACGGCAAAAAGGGTGACATCGACGCAATCAACAAACTGTTTGAAGAGTGCGAAAGCAAAGAAATCTATCTCTTGGATAAAGATTATCTTGATATTGTGTACGCTTTGGCCACCAATGGCCACAGCGAACACATACCTCAAATCTTGAGTAAAGTCAGACGTGCAATGGGTTATAACCAAGATGCTATTAATTTAATTTTGCGTCTGATTAACAAAGAACATGAAGATGCCGCTTTCCTTGTTCTTGGAACCATAGTAAGATCAACAATTCCTGATGGGACACTTAGTCCTGTGGGTAATTTCTTTGTAAAACAATTGGTCAAGGCGAACCGACCGTTTGAAAAAATTATCGAAATGTGCAATAAATTGGAAAGTAGTGGATTGTACACACGTGGGTTGTCACTCGCCGCTGAAACAAGTCTAGAATTGGGAAACGATGCACTCGCTTATCCTCTATTAACCGAATTGAGTAAAAAAGACATTCCCGTTAGGCAACACTATTTCTGGCCTTTAATAGTCGCGAAAAGTAAAGATCCGTCTGGACAAGGAATACTCGAAGTTCTTCTATCAATGCAGAAATTTAACATTACTCCAAACAGCGAAACATTAAGAGAGTACGTAATTCCGAATTTGAAAGGACCGAGTAGTGAAATTTTGTCCATTTTGCGGTCGGCAAATGTGTCATTAGGGATGTCAGGGGCTTGTCTCGTTCATCATTTATTAAATAAAAGTGACATAAAAGAAGCCGCGATTATTTCAACGCAAGTTTCGGCTTTCTACAATCCGGATTTATTGAAACGTCCCTTGACTAGTGCTTTCTACAAAAACAAAGATTTGGAGAGTTATATAAGATTGGTTCGGAACATTTATGACAATTTAGACCGTCTTAAACGTACCGAAGAGGAAGAATCGACTCAAACAGTTAATAAAACCGAAGTTGTGGGTAACTTAATTTTAGATTTAGCCGGGAATCGAGAATTTTTCAACGTTATTGAGGACGTCCTTAAAGGTTTGATTTCTGAAGGCTTGAGTATTTCCACGACGGCGGCTGAGAAACTTCAGGAAAAACTTGGCGAGAAAATGACCGAGGAAATTTCCAGTCTTCTTGGAAAATTGACTTCTGGTCACTTGATCCCAGTTCCTGTCCCGAAAAAACTTCCATCTTATACCCCATCGCATCAGATGAATGTGGAGCAACTGGAACGTCTCATTCATAATCTGGAGGCTAAAAATCAAGATACTAAAGGTTTGAAACGACAGTTGTTAACTTTGTATTACAGAGAGAAAGATTTGGAAAAGACCGAGTCACTTTTGGCCGAATTAGAAAAAACCGATTTCGTGTATTCACCGGGGATTTATGCCCAACTTGCCGACTTGTACGCCCATCATGACAAGTTAGACAAGGCCATGGAATATTATAATAAATTGAAAGATACAGAAGGTAACAACTTTAAGATGGATGAAACTAAAATCGTGTCGATTGCCCACCTATTGGTCAGGAATGGCAAACTCGATCAAGCGATTGAAATTATCGAAAATACCCCACGTGACCCTCCTAGGGAAGAACGGACTTACAACTACTCGGCCCAAGTGTGGCGATTGTTGAATTCGTTAGCTGATGAAGGTCGAGTCGATGATGTGAACAAGCTTTTCGACACTTTGGTCAAAAACGACTTTGTCGAAGTAAATAATATCATTTTGGGGCCTCTAGTGAAGGTTCATTTGGTCAATAAGGATATAGACAAGGCCATGGAAAAATTCGAATGGTGTGTTAACCAATTCCGGGCAACACCCTGGAAAAACGAGTTGGCTTGCCAACTAATCCAGAGAGAAGACGCTGAGAAGTTGCAAAAATTGACCGATTTGTCGACCTCCATCCACGGTGAAATTAACAGTCTTTACGATTTGGTGTTCGCTTTTGTCGAGTGTGGACGAGTGAGACAAGCCCGAAAAATTTTAGAAACTCCAGGTCTCCAAACCCGTCCCCAAAGAATCAACAATAGGTGCGAAAGATACCGACAGGAAGGGCAAGTTAAGCCTCTTGAAAGTTTGAAAGACGCCACCAAAGACCTGGATCATATTAATAGGAGCGACATTTATTACCAATTATTGTTGAGTTATATCAAGCAAGAGGAAGTGGAAAAGGCTCTAGGGCTTTGGACGCAAATGCAAGAAGAGGATTTGTTACCGACTGACGAGTTTTTGATAAGTTTAGGGAAATTTTTACAAGACAAAGGCGTATCAGTACCGTTTCAAATTCCGAAATCAGTCACCCCACATGTGGTGCCAGAAAAGTCACAAATTCAATTGTTTCGCCGGAAATTAAAAGAAGGAGACGTACAAGCAGCCTTGCAATATTATAATCCCACCGACCTCAGTTTTACAGTCACTGATACGTCCATACTTATCGAAAAGTTGATTCAAAATGACCGAATTGGTGAAGCGACGAAAGTGACGTTGCATTTATTGGATACAGGGGCAACTCCGCTTGCTCGAGTTTTCAAATTTTTGTTAAATAAGTTAGCAAATGTGGGAGATTTGGACTCCCTCGCGATCATAGATAAAAAAGTATCACAAGACGTTAAGAAAACAATTTCTTTTGATAATCGGGTGTGCCATGCGAATTTAATAGCCGGAAAAGCCCCACAGTACTTGGATGAATTAGAAAAAGAAATCGACAATGCCAAAAATGAGGACTTGCAGATGATTGAAGAGAAGTTTCCCCGAGGAGGTGCTTACGGTATTTTAGAACGTCATCCCGAATTGTTGGAAAAATGTAAGTCGAACTGTAGTCATGTCTCAAGGTCTCTTAATTTTGTTTTTTAGATGAAAATCTCGCAGTTAAGTATGCCCAAAAGGGCATAGTGGCGCCAATGAATGTTCTCTGGACCAACTACTTTATTATAGGGAATGAACCGAAAGCGGAACAGATTTGGAATACTTATCTCAAAGACGCCCCCAGGATCATGTTCCAAAGGATAGTGCATGCAGCCCGCGAGATGCAAGACGAAAATCTCATCAAAAAATTAATCAAACATTTGAAAAATAGTAACGTGACTGAAGGAGCCATCGGCAACGCTTATAGTTGTTTACTTGATGTTTTGGTTGTGAAAAACAACACTGAAGAAATCGTTTTGGCGTTCGAAGTTGCCTTGAAAGACGCTGGTTTACATCACCTAAACCGAACTGCGATAGTTCGAGTCAAGGAAGTGTATGAAAAATTAGGTAAGCCTTTCGATTACACAATTCCGCCAAAAAACCCTCGAATGGCCACGAGTACGTCATCCGGTGAAGAAGACGCAAAAAAGTAGTTCAATTCC
This sequence comes from Tribolium madens, assembly GCF_015345945.1. Taxonomy (NCBI): domain Eukaryota; kingdom Metazoa; phylum Arthropoda; class Insecta; order Coleoptera; family Tenebrionidae; genus Tribolium; species Tribolium madens. The sequence goes on along the minus strand of NW_025400985.1, from coordinate 8,097,801 downwards.
AATTATAATTTATATTAAATTGTTTTTTTTTTTTAATAAAAAGTGTAGTTGTATCATCTGTTTTATTTATAATATATTGTCTCTGATAATTTTTACATAACAATATCACTTGCTTTTACCTATCTAATAACGATATAAAATAGTCCCACCGGATATTACGCCAGGAAAACGACAAAAAATATAAAAAAGAAAATCAAAACCCCGAAAATTTTTATCATGAGCCATCTGTTCGATGTCACCGATTGGAAATATTTCAAAATTTGGGCATGAGCAGCCTCGATATTCAACTCGGCGTCTTGCACATTCGTGTCTATCCTCTCCACCATCTCCTCCTGTTCCTTCACCATATGTGCCAACTGCTGGAAAATCCCCCCCAATTCCACAATCGTCGACTCGATATTCTGCATCGTCTCCGCGCGACTTTGCAAATACTGGTCCGTCTCGTCATACATCAGCGCGGCTTGCATTTGAGTCCTTTGGGGCACCATCGCCGAACCCTCTACGTTGATACTAACTTGGTCCTGTTCTTGAAGTAGCAAACTCCCTACGCAAACAAAACAATAGACTGAAAACAAAAACGCGACAACTACCTTGACTCGAGGAGGGCACAGGAGGCGGAGGGAGTCCTCCCTGCGAAAACTGCTCTCGCCGACTTTTCTGGTGCTTGAGGTTCTCTGTCCGGACTTCGAGAATTTGCTTAAAATCGGTCGACATTGTCGCCAACTTTGATTGTAAGGCCAAAACAACACTACTGGAATGGGACTGGAGGTGTTTGCCAGTGGTGTAGTTCTTGTGTTTTTTGGACACATCTTGTAACTGGGCAATTTGCTGGTTGAGGGAGCTCAAATCACCCTTGATGATGTAAGTGAGTTCCTGGATTTCGGCGGTGCGGTCGTCAAAAAGGGATTTTCGTTTCGCCACTAGGGGAATTTTTATATTGTTTAATCATTTTCTAATTCAATTAAAGCACACCATTATAATTACATTATAAATTTAAAATTATAACTAAAATATAAAAACTATAGTGTCTTTTTAGTCTATTGAAAAACACTATTATTAAAACTAATTTATTTATAAAAAACTACAACCAGCCTCTTCGGTTAAATTCATGTACAACATAAGTAGCTTTTTGTTTACATTGTTGTGAAATTTGTTCTTTATTGTTGCGTAAGAAATCTTCTTTACTCATGTTTTTTACCTCTTTTGCATCTTTCTCGTCTCTATAAATCGGTTGTATCATGAGTAATACATGCATAAGTTCTCTTGTTTTGGCCACTATTGCCATTTCGTTTAAAAATTCCTCAAAAGTGAGTCCCGAAGCGTCACATTTTAACTTCCTCAAATATTTAATAAAATTCTCGTAATAAAATATCAACAAATTATCAAATTCAGACTGAATCACCGACAATTGGACACTGGTAAACAAAAACAAAAGAACATCGCTTGTTAAAGAACTGTACTCATAAATTTGAAAATCGACAAATTTCACATCTGTGATTATCCCATTCGCACTTTTGACCATAATATTATTTGTCCACATGTCGAAGTGACAAAAACTGCTAAATCGGTGTTTCATCGCTTTGTCATTTTTCTTTTTGGTCATTTCACAACTTTTGAGAAGTGTATCCCTAATCCGATCCATGTTTTTCGCACAAAAATCATCATCCTCGATCAATTTCAACAACGAATCGACAAACTTTCGCTGGTCTTCTTTCGGCGCTTCATACATTACAAACTCCTCGAATAACTCCCCGAGTTTCGAGTCAAAAACCTCCGGTTTGAGGGCCCTCAAAGCGAAAACAGTGGCGTGCAATTCGGCCATCTTCTCCAAAACTGGTTTCGCTTGATCCAGATCAAATCCAACTTTACGGTCCAAAATCACAAATCCTTCGTCTTTTAAATTTTTGATCACCAAAACGGCGTTTTCGTCGATTTTTTCCGAATTTTGTTCAAGGTTAAACCTCGCGGTATAAAATTCCGGAAACGCATTGAATAGTTGCGTAAAGCCTTTTTCTTGTTGGAATTGTCTCAAGCAAGGGACGAATGTTTTATAGAATTCCACCTCAAGGAAGAAAGTTCGCTCGCTTTGAAGGAGTTTTTGAACGAATTCATTTTGCGGTAATAGTTTTGCTACTGTTCGAATAATTTTCGTGTTTTCGCCGTCACGCACTGAGATGTCTACGGCCAGTAATTCGCTGCAATAGTTTTCACCAGCTGCAGTCAGTGTATTAATAGTCGCACCGATAAAATTCGACTTCTCAACAAAACCAAAAACTAATTCGTCGAGATTTTTTATTTCGCGAATCGCCATTGCGATCTATCAACTCATAAAGGTACAGAATGACTGATTTCCGTAATTATCATGAAGGTTGAGCTCGAATCTTTATCCCCACTTGATGTAACCATAATTAATGTTACTTCGTCATTGTATCAATAGAGGAAAAATACAAAATTTGTATTTGTATAAGTTTTATTTAGCTTTTACGATGATAAAACACTTCTGAACATTAGTTAGCACTTTTTATCGATTGATCGTATTTATTACTGTTTTTATACTAGGCGGTAGAAAAAATATAGTATAAGAACTAAATCCACCCTCGGCGAATACATTCACGGACCATGAAACGAGCTTTTTCCTTACATCACTTCGGAGCTTCATTCAGTTCCCTGCCGAACAAAATCTTCTTTATTCAATTCTTCAGTTACTTTAACTTTTCCGTCGGCATAAATCGGTCTCAACATTAACAAAATATCCTCAAAATATAGCCGATTTCGTCCACAAAACTCTCAAACGTGTTGGAATCGTCACACTTTAGAATTCCTAAATTTCTTAAAAAACTTTCATAATACCAGAACAAAAGAGCATCGCAATTTTTTTCAATTGTCGACATTTCCTGACTAGGGAACAAAAAGAAAATGACATCTTTAGCCAAAGATATGTATTCGTATATTTGAAAATCAACAAATTTCACATCGACGGTTTTCCCCCATTTTCCATTTTCACCATTACATTGTTGATCCACAAATCGCCGTAACTCACAGTTACAAAATTACTCGGTTTTTAAATTTCTGTTTTTTCTAGAGTGACAAAATTCGCATTCGCCTTGAGAATTTGGAGAATTTTTGGCACGTTTTCGTCACCTACTATCAGATCAATTATAGATTCACGTGTTCGGTTACTGTCTTCTTCACAATGAATTCCTCCAAAAATGGGCAAAATTCCGAAAAGAAAATCTCCGGTTTGTGGATCTTCAAAGCCAAAGCAGTGGCGTGAAGTTTTGATAATTTCTCCAAAATTGATCTAGCCTGGTTCAAATCAAAACCAATTTTTCTGTCAATTGTTACAAAACCTTCATCTAGGATAATTTTAAGGAGTAGAATCGCATTTTCATCAATTTTTGTGGTTGGTGGGTCTAGATTAAGTCTTGCACCGTAAAAATCCGGGACGGAATTAATTACCTCGCTTAAGCCTTGCTCTCTTTAGAAATGTTTCAAACAAGGAATGATTAATAAGCAACTTGGTTCCTGAACGAATATTGACTATTGAAATGTTTCTGAATGTAAGGATTACGGGGTAAAAGTTTGGCAACTGTTCGAATTCTTTTATTTTGTCCTCTTACGGTTATATCAATGGCCAAAATTAGACTGACGTAGTTGTCACCTGCTGAAGTCAATCTTGAAATTGAAGCACTAACAAAATCAATTTTTTTAATAGCTGGATTGAGTACGTCCTTAAGGTTTTTTATTTCGTAACTGGCCATTTAGACCCAACTTAACAATTACTTTACAGAGACGGATGAATTGAACAAAATTCAAATGTAATCCCATTGCAAATGATAAGATAAAAATTATAATTACAACAAAATACTTACAAAGAGTTAATTTCTCAAGTTTGGTATACGTGCTAGCAATGTTCCGGCCAATATTCTTCGCAATTAACATAAACTCGGAGTGTATTTGAATGGCTTTGGACTTTTTGGGGTCCCTAACAGCCACAGCTCTTTGAATACTCCTCCCTTGTAAAGTTTGTATGGTATTGATAAATTCGCTAGTCCTATCTCTTGCCGCCATAACTGGTTCTGGTTCAACGTACTCCTCGGTTGGAAACTCGTCTTCTAAGTAATAATCCTGAGACACATTGTTAGGATATGCACTGTTTATGTAATTGAGGTTAGATTCTTTCGTCCAGTGATTATCGCTAGGAACAACAACTAAAGGCTCTGTTTCGGAGCCAGCGCGGCGTCTTCTAGGGAGCATCGCATTCTTGAATTTTTACACAGAGAGATTAAACATGTAATGGGGGCGAAAACTGGACTTTCACATATGTTCTCAGGGGACAGTTTTCTAACAAGTCAATTTAAAATATCACGAATTAACACAGAAACACTTCAACGGGGTTGTGGCACAAGAAATCACCCTTTGAAATAATTTAACACTGAATTTATCCCTTAATTAATTATTTGTAATTTTGACAAATAGGAGTGACACATCGCCGTCCCGTCACCTGTACACTGTTACCAACATACTAAGTTTTATTGGAAGAACGAAAATGATTTTCGGGGGCCCTAACTCGTCTCGCATGGATTCCAAAGCTAAAAAAAGTAACATAACTTAAATTCTGTAAAACTTGAAGACTCTAGTACACGAATGAACTCAATTATGTCACAATTTTAATTTCTTGGTGTTGGCAATTGGGGTAGTTGTCAAATGAACACGTCAGCTGTTTATCGCGAAATTTTCAAAAAAAATCACTCTCTTAAAACAAGACAACACTTATATCATCCCCTTGTGTCAAATTCGCCCCACAATGACTACACTACGTCAAAAACAAATCAGTAAGTGTTTTAATTCGAATTTTATAAAACACCTAACCCCACTTTTTAGATGCTCTCAAACAAATGTTAAATTTGAACCAACCCCAAAGTAAATTAACCGCTTCGGAACCAAAGTGGAAAGTATTAGTATACGATAATGTAGGACAGGACATTATTTCGGTATTAATATCAGTCAAGGAATTGAGAGAATTAGGAGTAACATTATTTGTGTAAATATACACCTTGTGGGGACTGTTCTGTTCCTAATGCGTGAATTTGTAGTCAGTTGCACTCAGATCGTGACCCTATACCTGAAGTTCCCGCAGTTTATTTTTGTGCCCCCACTGAGGAAAATCTGGGACGGATAGCGCAAGATTTTCAGAAAGGGGTCTATGATATCTATCATTTAAATTTCATTTCTGCCATTTCACGACAAAAATTGGAAGATCTTGCCTCGGCAGCCTTGCAAGCTAACTGCGTGGCCAACATACACAAAGTGAAACAATCCTTTAATGAATCAAAAGAAAAAACTTTTTTTTCAGGTTTATGATCAATACGTTAATTTTATTTCGCTAGATGATGACATGTTTATCCTAAAAAACCAAAACAGTGACGCCCTATCATATTACGGTTAATTTTCTTTAATACAAGCAATTTTTTTTAACTAATTTAACCACATTTCAGCGATTAATCGTGGAGACACCAAAGACACAGAAATGGACGAAATCATGGACAAAATAGTCGACTGTTTGTTCTCCGTTTTCGTCACTTTAGGTACAGTCCCGATCATCCGTAGCCCTAAAGGGAACGCCGCTGAAATGGTCGCGAGAAAATTAGACAAAAAACTCCGCGAAAATTTGGCCGACGCAAGGAATAATTTGCTTCATTCGGATGCCCAAGCTGGAAATTTTAATTTCCAAAGACCCCTTTTAATCGTATTGGACCGAAATGTCGATATGGCCACACCTCTACACCACACTTGGACTTATCAAGCCCTAGCACACGATTTACTCAACCTAAACCTGAATCGTGTCGTTATAGAAGAAAGTGTTCCAAGTGGAGGTCTTATACTTTATTTTTTCTCTGATTGGATTCCAACGGGAATTTTCAGGGGTGCGCTCGAAAAATCGGATTTGCGAATTGGACACGAAGGACAAATTTTGGTCAACACATAAAGGTTCGCCATTTCCCACAGTCGCCGAAGCTATCCAGGAAGAGTTAGAACAGTACAAATCATCGGAAGAGGAAGTGAAAAAATTGAAAAGTTCGATGGGGATTGATGGAGACAGCGACATCGCCCTGTCTTTAGTTTCAGATAATACGGCAAAAATTACGTCAGCAGTAAATTCACTTCCGCAACTTTTAGAGAAGAAACGGTTAATTGACATGCATACAACACTCGCGACAGGTTAGTGTCAACAATTCCGGAAATTGCGTTTCACTAAAAAATTGTAGCACTTCTCAATGGAATTAAATCGCGGAAATTGGATAATTTCTTCGAATTGGAAGAAAAAATCATGAGTAAAACTCAAGCGTTGGAAAAAACAATCTTTGACTTAATCGTGGACCCGGAAACGGGAATCCCAGAGGACAAGATTAGGCTTTTTATCATTTTTTATATTTGTAGCCCGCATATGAGTGAGAGTGAGTTGAAACGGTATGAGACGGCCTTAGCAGAGGCCGGCTGTGACTTATCACCGATTCATTACATAAAACGATGGAAGTAAGAAGACCATTTACGATTTTACACAAGAAAAAAAAATAATTTTTAGGAGTTACGCAAAAATGGCCTCCGGTTCCAACCAATACGAAGGCGCCGGTACGAAAACAGTCAACATGTTCTCAAAATTGGTCTCCCATGGCTCTAATTTCGTGATGGAGGGAGTGAAAAATTTAGTAATTAAGCGACATGTAGGTTTTGGGTGCAGTCGGTAGGATCCTCTAAACAATTTTTCTTTGTAGAATTTACCAGTGACGCGTATTGTGGATCACTTAATGGAGTTCAAAAACAGTCCGGAAATGGACGAGTACCACTACCTTGACCCCAAACAGTTAAAAGTGACGGAAATCCCACGTAACCGTTCGCCATTCCAAGACGCCATCGTTTTTGTTGTCGGTGGGGGCAATTATATTGAATATCAGAATTTAGTGGACTATGCTAAACAAAAAACTGCGGCGGGGAGCACCAAACGGATAACCTACGGGTCGTCCACGCTCGCCAATGCACAACAATTTTTAAAGCAACTTTCTTTGTTAGGGCAGGAAATTGTGTAATTTTATATATTAAAATATTGTTGTTATTTGTTGTTTTATTTATACAGAAAGATACTTTTTTCCGTACAACTGAGCCTTTTTCTCAAATGCGGCTGATTTGATCACGGTGTTTTCCTCATAAAACGGGTTGAGGGAATGTTTGATGTATGCCTCGTATATTTCGGAAAAAAAATTCTTAATGCCATCATCATTTCTATTATCATGAACCATAACAAACCTAATCAGGCTCGCCGTTACGAAAGCAGAGACAAACCACTGGTTAAATTTATCCACTGATTTTAAATTCATATTATGGGTCTTCCACTTGTGTTCATCAATTAGATCTAAAGCGGAATGGGCAATGAATTGGTTTAAATGTCGGTGGTCCTCCTTCTAAAACCTTCCAGCTTGAACAAGACAAGGGGGCGTCCCCAAACCTACCTTGGGGTCTTTACTATTAGTAAACTCCATTTCAAACAAAGGCAAATCTTTGTGACCCACGATCACAAAATAATAACTACCGATCATTTTATTCGCCTTCATTAACAATAATTTTGCACAAAAATCATAACTTGCTAATTTTAAGGTTAAGTGAATTGGCTACACTGAAGCGGCAAATTCAAATAATTGGGTTAAACGCACACCTGGTCCGTGACCGTGAATTTAATTAATCACATTTGAACTTTCACTGCTTTTTACTCTCTCTGATTTGTTTGTATGTAATTAGTTTTTTTGTAAGAATTAGAGTCAACAAAGTTTCTCTAGTCGAAATTTCTGATAAAGGTGAGTAATAGGCAAAAGGCGTGATTCTTGATTCATTTGGTCGTTATTGACCACAAGGAGTGGAGGGGCGACACGCAAAAACAACAAACAAAACATACAGGTGTGTGGCGTCGTACAACGTGACTATTCCTCTTCTTCTTCAACCACCCAAAAATACATGTGAGTGTCCCATAAGTAAATTTTGATTTTTATTCAAGGCATATGACTAATCTGACTTAAGTAGCACAAGTGAAAGTGTGCGCCTGACTCACTCAGAGATTTAAATACTTTTAAATTTAAATACTTTTTTAGCCCCAAAATGGCTTTTGGCCGCCGAATGGATGGCTGCGGTAACATCATGAAGTATAGCCTCTTCATTGTCAACATAATAATACTAGTATGTACTCAAACTGATTCTATAACTCCCTTTATTAAAAAAAAAAACAAAACAAAACAGTTGGGCGGCTTGATCGTCGCCGGTTTAGGCCTGTGGACCGTCATCGACAAGTCCTTCGCCAACGAACTTCTGGGCACCAATCTTTACTCTGGCGCCGCTTACGTCCTCGTCATCACTGGACTTTTGGTCTCCTTCATCTCCTGTTTTGGTTGTTTTGGCGCTATCAAAGAAGTCCGCTGTATGCTAGTCACGGTACTATGGCCCACTTTTCCTTTCTTTCTCTCATCGCAACTTTCCAGTACTTCATCGCTTTGTTCCTTATTTTTGTCACGATGCTAATCGGGGGAATCCTCGGTTACGTTTTCCGGGAGAAAGTCGATACGACTGTCAGGAATGGCATGGTCGGCTCTTTAAAGTCCTATGGGAATTACAGACCCGTGACAGAGGCCTGGGATGAGACCCAGAGCCGACTTATGTGTTGCGGAGTCAACGACTGGAAGGACTGGAGGGATAACATCCCGGATTCGTGCTGCAAACCGGTGTTAGGAAGGAGACAGAGATGCAATTTATTGGTGGAGAATCAAAATTCGTTCACACTATATACGAGGGGTTGTTTGGAAGTCACTAAGGAGTATGTGAAGGAGCATGCGGTTATCATCGGGTCGGCGGGGATCGTAGTAGCCTGCCTTATGGCAAGTTGGAAAATATTGTACTTGAGTTTTTGTAATTGTTTTATTTTTGCAGATTTTGGGAATGATCTTTTCCTGTGTACTTTTCAAAATGCTCGAATAAGTCCAAGTCTCTTTGTGTTTTACTTTTTCAAATGTATTTATCTAAACTAATTATAAGATTAATCATTAAAATAAATGTTTTTTTATAATATTTGCGTGTTTTAATACATTTACTCGTAATCTAATTAATACATTACAAAAAAATGCTCGATACATTCCCAACGCTGGGAACTCTTACATAGTATTTTGTTAAAAATACACTTTTTGAAATATTTTCCTAATGTAATTGTGTGTTTCTTTTATAAAAGCGTGGTAATCAATTTAATGTTTGTAACCAATGTTCATTAATTAGCAATCATCATTATTGCATTTTTTCTTCAACAATTATTAATTCAAAGCGTAAAAAATAGAAAGATTAAAGATACACAACACAATACAAGCAAATCGTTCCTAACATGAATAACAAAGATAGGAAAAGTTATTCCCGAGCCTTAAAATGCTGTCTTGCATGGATAATTTATTCGTTTTATGATCCAATAATAATAAATTTAATTCTCAAACAATTATTTTATTACAATTAATTTAATTAACATGCTATAAAAAATTGCCGTGCAGACAATCCTATTCCCCAGATACGTCAAAATTAATTAAAACACGCCCAAGTCGTAACAAATGCCACATTTCCGTCACGTCAACACAATTTTATTCAAAATTATGATGAACAAAATCAAACGATCAACGGTAAATCCCCGACTGACCAATATTTTGGTTTTTGACACCATTTTTGTAGTCAAAAATCCCTGATTCCGACTCCTTGGCCTCGTTTTTCGTCCCATGGCACAAAAACCGAGCCCCTCCTATATACCCCAACGCCCAAACCGGACACATAATCAGCACATCCGAATTTTTACTTTTCTTCGCAGGTGTCTTACTTCTGGTTTTTACAAAATTGAAACTTAATTTTTCAATCCTTGGCTATTTTTTGCAGGTCTTAAGTCTGGGTTTAGTTGGGGTCTCCACCTGGTCCCTCTTGTCCAAAAACCGATACACTTTCGTTGACTTTTCCACAGAATTGGCCTATTTTGCCCTCCCCGTCTCATTTTTCTGTATACTGTGTTTCTGGATAGTCCTTTCGGTCCACAATGACAAAAAATCGTACAAATACCTGTCGTTGGTTTTGATTTTGTTAACCTTCTCGACCGTCTTGTTAGTAATAGGAGTTTACATCGGATTTACACACAAGTTGCATTTGAAGTCGAGTCAAATTGATTCCAGCCTGGTTTTAGCCGAGTTTCGCGAAACTATGAAAGGATCAATGAACAAAACAGCAATTTGGGATGACATCCAAACGAAATTGGGATGCTGTGGAGTTGATAATTACACCGATTGGTTGCCGGTTATTCAGCGAATTCCGGAATCGTGTTGCCGGAGAAAGGTACAACTGGGAAAATCGCTAACAAAGGTTGATTTGTTGTTGGAAAATTTAAATGAAGTTGCACAACCGGTGACCGTTATTTTATATTTGAAATTGCGACTTAAGTAAACTTTAATGTTTTAAATTCGCTAAATACTTGAGAATTGTTTGTGTTTCGGAATCGCAGAGTTTAGAAAATTGTTGCATTTTTATGCAATAGGTCACGCGAGACCGGAAGAGGAACTAACTGAATTTGAAAGACAAAATTCATTCAAATGTTATGCTTAATTAAGACCGTTAAAAGCTTTAATCGTTTCTAGAAATGGTAAGTAATTAACTTGACAGTGTTTCGAAATTGTTTTTCTTTTAAGCCGATCAACATCTGACCGAAAAAACTAGGTTTCTATTCACAAATCCGATTGTTTGCTTTTACACTTCCTTGGACGGAAAGAGTTATTGCATAAATTACTTACAATCACACAAGAGGAACAAATTAAACGAAAAAATTTTTAATTTTACAAAACCGCAAAGACATTTAAACATGTAAAAAAAGAATTATGAAACACTGAGGAGCGACCGCTGGCAAATTTTTTAAATGATTTCCTTACGAAAATTTTTTTTTCAACATTTTATACATTTTTTTACACAAAAAGCTCTTATTTTTTAGTCATAGCCAAAAAAATTCAAGACTTACTTTTCCAGAAATCTAAATATCAATTAGGTATGTATCCATAAATTAATATAATTTGATAAATAAGTAATTAAAGTAGGGCGTTTGTTTTCCGCAATTTTAGAATAATTTTATTAAATTGCTGATGACAAGCTGTAAAACTGTCCACCAGAGGGCATCACAACCGAAATTCAAATTTCAGTCACGAACACGAGGCAATAAATTATCCCCTTGCCATAAACACACGATGAAAACGTAGTTTCGCTCGTGGTATAATTAAAGTCGATTCGTTGATGAATTGTTTGTTCTTTCTTATAAAATGAATAATAAAATAAAAGCTGGTAATTTTCATATCCAAACAAGCAATAATTATTTCTGGAAAATCCAATCTATCGTAACACACAATTTTTAACATTTCTTTTAATTCAAAATTCAGGTGCATTCACCTTTGATCATCTTTGTGTCCTTTGTTCTTTAAAAAAATTATTGCTCCCGTCATGAAAAAAAAATACTAATGATGAAATAAATTTACGTGATATAATCGTAACAACACCTTCAATACGCAACGTCATAACAATAGATAAACTATTGACCAAGCGAAAGGTCGATGATTCAAGCAATTTGTAAATTATTACACCGAAGCGTAACTAAATGATTATTTACGAGTTTTTTTTTTGCCATTCATTAAATTTACCATTGTCCCATCAGTCATTAATTTCCTCAATTATCGTAAACAAAACGGTTTTTTTCGCACTTGACTAATTGATTCCAATTTTTAAAGAGGAAAATTCAACTTTGTTAGCGATTTTCCTAGTGTGCGAGAGTCGCACAAAAATTCACTGTTCGATCGAAATAGTGATGTGCTAACTATCGCTAATGGCAATTCCAGGCCGCAAGTTGCCGTGATAATTCCACGTCCTCGACAGGTTGTTTAAAAATAATAACAGCGACTTTAGCCTTGCAAACGTGCCTGTTTAGCGGAATCAATTGCGTGGCATTGTTCATACAAGTAATATTAATGAAATCGATCGGAAAAATCCGACACTATTTTATTTTTTTTCAGTTTTGCGCTTTCGTTATTTTAGCCACTGCGTATTTTTGTGACAAATATCGACAGGATTAAGGTTCAGGTTTCAATAAAACGTGTTTTGATATTTACAATTGTATATTTATAAAATGTGCGACGTCATCACTGCATACAATTAATAAAATAAATAGTTGAAAAAAATTGAGTAATTTATTTCGAGCTGAAACATGAATTAAATGCAACCGTATCACAACAACCAATAAAAACGTAATTACGAAACAACCCTTCCCGGCATGATGTTAATAATTATTGGAATGCACGTTTAACACTAAAGCGTCGGAAGCAGTCTTCAATAATACAACAATTTTTCGTCATAATTTGTACACTTTTAAAGCGAATTTTAGTAATGATTACACGATACCTTAATAATAATAAGTAAATGTCATGAAACACAACTCACCGATAAACTTAACAAACAAATAAAAAATCATTTTTATCACAGACGTTTTAAAAACATGGCAGCAACGCCTCGTCAAAACGAGCCCGACCTCAAATCGTTGTCCCTATGATCTGTATGGAAAACCACAGTGGCTATACTGATGGAACAAAGACATACAGTGATGGTACCCAAAAGAATATAAACGGAAGTGATCAGCCAGAAAGCAAATAAATACAAATTTTTATTGCAATATTGGCCCTCGGTTGGATTATAATTAGGTTCATATTCTTTGTAAACCCACACGGATCCTGTAATGCCCCCAAAAACAAATCAAATGTACCCTTTAAACCCTGTCGACTTACCTATGATAAACCAGCCAAGCATGAAGCAGTTTAACAGAGTTTGCGTCGGTGACTGTCTCAGACTCTCCTCCTGGCGCTCCTCTTCCGTCTGTCGCACTCTCGCAGATAAATGCAGAAGCTGTTTAAGCACCCCAAAAATGCCCCCAACCAACAAATAAACCGGGATATACTCCCCTTGTGGACAGTCGTACAAATAAAGCAGTCCCATCACAATCATACAAATGGGAATCACAATAGTCACACCCAGAATAACAGTGCACCCCACTGAAAACACACAATTACCTCCATGAATTTCAAAGTGATGTCACAGCTTACATGTTCCCAAAACAATAATAATGATATTTTTCAAAAACTCGAGCACTCCCTTGCTGGTCTTTTGGGCCTCTCGGACCCGGCCGAAAAGGGAGTCGTACGAAGGTGGAGGCGCTGGAAATTTAATTCAGTGGAAATTTTCAATTAGAAAGTTGGTTTTACCATTGGGGTTTATGGCCTCCTCGTAGCTGGGGGGCGCAGTCGTGTCTTGAGAGCTGCATGGTAAGATTGTGGCTCCCTGGTCTTGGTAAAGAGGGGGCGAATGATTTACCGCATTCATACCACCGGTCATTTCGACGGATTTGCACTTTTGGACGTTATGGACATCACTTTGAGCGATTTTTACTACAAACAACTTTTACTTTTCGAAATTACGCTCCTGTGTGCATTGACAAATAAAATGCACGCCATCTTGACACTGACATCACTCAGTTTACATACGTCACGATAAACATAAAGCGTGACGCGCATTATCCATACTTCCGCGACAAACCCCACCACTTTTTCTGATAAAATTTAAACATATTATAAAAAATTGTCACATGATAAGCCCAGAGCATTTAAACCCCTGCAACTCATTATTTTTTCACTGAAAACAAATTTTTAAATACCTATAAAACAAATATGGCGGTTGATTTGAAAACTACGGCGTAACTTCTTGTTTATTGCAAAAAAAATACTCAGAATATCCATCCAAGTAACAATATAAAGTGCCAGAAAAACTATTATAAATGTGTGTGATAAAACAGAAATAATAATTTTCTTGGTAAAACTTAAGAGGTGCTTTTACAATTACTAATTTGAATTTAGACTCACAGATGGCGCCGTACAATTTTCGAAATTCTGCTTACCGCTCTTTAAAAAATTAAAATTTTAGCACCGTTGGGGTTTAAGTATTATTTTCAGTGGAATTAACACCAGCCCCAATCGATACCACCAATCCTCTTGAGGGCGCTCCGCTCCTGTAAACACGATCTAAAAATACCCCAACGTGTTAACTGATCTGGAAATAGCACATTTGAGTAGTGAGAAGCCATACACGATGAAGGTGGACGCAGAGTTGATGTTTGAATGTCTAATTTACTTGAACGTATTTTATTACCCCCTATTTTTCATATGTGAGACAATTTTGGTGGCCGCAAAGTGGCAAAGTGCGGTCCCTACACCCGGTATCGAGGAAGACGCCAGTGTTATTTTTACGGTGTTGGCTGTCGAAATTGCGAAAATCCTAATTTATCGGAAATTTAAAGATAGAAAACGAGGTAAAATATTGTTTATTTCGAGCAAGTTAATGTCTGTTTTATAGATTTAGTGACCGGAATTGCTGTTTTTATGACGTTTTTTACAATCGCCGGCTGTCTTTATACGTTTTTTCTGCAACATTTTGTCGCAAGATTAGAGTATATTTTATGTGCGATGATGACCATGTTGGCTGCGACTGAAGTGGCGTTTGGGATCATGCAAATCCTGCCGTGTTTCAAAAAAGTCCAGTATTATTAAATTGTTCTAAATATTTTATTAAACACAATTTTTTTTCAAATAAAAAATTACAACAAAAGTGAGTTGTTAAATAACTTAAATGGAATGAAGCTACGATCAGAACTACAATTTAAACTCCCCTCCAAATGCAGTAAAAAACAATCAGTGCAAACTGACTTTCATTTTTTAAGGAAACAATCTGTAGACATTTTTTTCAAAAAAATGTAGCAATGCGATGGTTTAAGTAACATATAAAAAGAAAATTTTCTAGTAATACAGCATAGGGGAACGATTACACGTGCCTCGTTCTTAAAATTGTGTCCAAGCATTATAAATATTAACTACACCTAATTTGCTGACGACCAGTCCATATTCTCCTGCTGGTTTTGATTCTGCTGATTCTGTTGGTTCTGATCAGTTTGCGCATTTTGAGTTGTTTCATCTGTGGGACTCTTTTCTTCTTTCGGGGGCGACGGCGCCTTTGGTGGTGGCTTATTCAAAATCGGGCTAACTGTGCTTTCAAAATCATTTTTCTCCTGCCGGATTTGAGATACAGTAACAGGTGGAGCTAAATGTTTAGGCGCGTTGACAAGCTTCGCTCTTGTTTGTTCCAACCACTGGAAGGAATTCTTGAACGCGTTATCCACCTTCTTCACATCGTCTTCTGTCAAATGCGCGAATTTCGGATCGTTACCTCTGGAACAAAACTGTTACAAACGACAGCAGACTAAACAACAAGACTTACTTAATGGCCTCTAAAGCTTTCATTGTAAGCTGGAGCGATTTCGCGAAATCTTCAATAACATGTGGTCTCAGCTCGAACTCGACTTTTCTAGTCTGAATTGGCTCCCCTTTTGATTTTAGTTCGGCTAATTTGTCCTGATAGACCTGTCGGTTGCATTCTGCGCCATCTTCATACAACCAATTTTCCATGTCGTCTAATTGTTGCATGAGAACCGAACGATCATTTTCAAGAATGAAAGCACCATATTCATCATCTGATGACAATTTCCCACGTAATTCGTAAACGTATTCTTCAAACGCGTTTCTCGCATCCGCTCGTTCTTTCTCCTGACGGTCAGCAGCAATCATTTTGAATTCTTGCTCCGTGTATTGATTGATTTCAACTTGAGAAAAGCCCGCGGTGAGAGATTCAATAGGTAATTCGATACTCTTCAAAACTTGCTTCTTCTTTTTGTCTTTATCACCATCCTATAAGAAAAAACAAAAAGTGAGCTGAATGTAATCATGTTAGCCACGACGTAATGACAGCTCCAACTTCACACCGAAACACCAAAAACTACCATCAACAAACACACCAACAGGCCACAATTTTTCATACTGCCGGCCTACAAACATCCACACATAATGTTATTACCTTAATTGTCCCAAGTGACATGAAAAAAAAAATTCAAGTGCAATGAAGTGTGAAGTTGGCTGTTAGTTTCACGTAACAAACTTCACACATATTATGAAAAATGAACACCCATGGGGGTAAAAAGAGTGCCAATTAAAAAGAAAAGCTGTAAATAACAAAGGAATGCGAGTGCGGCTCGCCCCAAAGGGAATGTTTTACCAAATCAAGACAGTGAACGAAAATATGCCAGGCCAGCGTTGCCGGGATCGAATGCGTACCCCGCTGAACCAGGCAGAAATTTTCTTCGTCCAGCTGGTGCTGGAGCCTACCTCAGGAGCCGCATTGTTCACGCCATCGGCCATAGGGGCATCGACATCGTTCTGCTGATTGGTGGAATTCTGACTCGCCGGTTTTTCCTGTTCCTCCTGCTGCATTTTCTGGGTTTCATCGTTTTCAGCCTCGCTTGATTCCTTCGCTTCGAAAAGCGACGCACTG
Source organism: Tribolium madens (assembly GCF_015345945.1). NCBI lineage: Eukaryota > Metazoa > Arthropoda > Insecta > Coleoptera > Tenebrionidae > Tribolium > Tribolium madens. The sequence goes on along the minus strand of NW_025400985.1, from coordinate 8,081,289 downwards.
GACACAGTCATAATACCGTGGAGATTAATCCTGACCTTGACTTTGACCTTCTGCGGCTTTCCCTCAGCGTTCGGACGAATTTCTTTCACGATCCAAGTGCCTGTATTGAAAAAAATTGTATAAAAATCGGCACTTTGAATTGTTTCTAAAAATTACCGATGTGTTTATCAGGGTACGGAACATTTCCGGAATACATCGCTTTGATAGAGAAGGGTTCTTGTCTGTAGAAAGTCAACATTTTTGAATATGGGACCTGGTGGTTAACCGGAAAGGCCTCAACTTCCCCTGCAGCTTCCCCATCAGTGCTGGCATCCCACGACACCGAAATCGCATAATTCTGTACATCTTTAACGTTAAATTCCCTAACCCGAACAGCAGGTGAAAGCATGGCGCATTGAAGGGCGCAGCCCCTGCTTACTGCCTCGTCCTGATTCAACGTGGTGCTTGGCACCTTTTTAAAAACTTTCTCTATCAATTGTTTTATAGCAGGAATCCTGCTCGACCCGCCTACTATCTCAACTGAATAAATTTCGTCTAATTTCAACCCTGACGCATCCAAACATTGTTTTAGAGTCGTTTCAACTCTCTGGAACAAAGGAGCACACAACTGTTCCATATCAGTTCTCTTTATGCTGCTATGCACATCCTTGTCGTCCATAAAACACTCAATATTGAGAGGTAACGATGTGGAATTGGCCGACATCTGTTTTTTGACTTTTTCTACTTCGCCAAGAAGACGGCTAAAAGCGCGGGGATTCGATTTAGCGTCGATGTGATATTTCGTTTGGAATTCTTTGCAAAAATGATCTGCCAAAGCGAGATCAAAGTCTCTGCCACCGAGGTATGCATCAGAAGCAGTTGCAATCATCCGAAGTTTGTCTTTGTTAAAAGCGCAAGCGAATACTTGGAGCGAGGAATGACCGCAGTCAACGAAAACAACGTTACGGGACTTGTCGTCGGGCCCCGGCAAGTCCTGCTTGTAAATCCCATAAGACAAGGCCGTAGCTGTCGTCTCGTTGAATAATCTGAGTACATTCAACCCTACAAAATATAATTTTTAATCAAACAAACGTAAATATAAAAGCTGGAAATGATTTACCAGCAATAGCCGCAGAATCCATGAGTGCTTTTCTCTCATTATTGGTAAAATATGAGGGAACTGAGATGACACAGTCGTTAATAGGGGTTTGAAGAGCAGTTGATGAAATATCTTTTAATTTGGTTAATAACATAGCTAGACACTGTTCTGGCGAGAATATGTGTTCCTCATTTAAATAGTTAACCTTAATACCAATATTTCCTTGTGCTACTTCTATAACGTTAAAAGGCAACATTTGTAGCTCCCTCTGCACGTGGGGATCTCTGTACTTCCGTCCGATCAGCCTTTTGAGTCCATAAACGGTGTTTTTCATGTTGGTGATTTGTTGGCTTTTGGCGGCGACCCCCAAGATTCGGTTTTTGTCCGAAAAGGCGATGAATGATCTAAAATCAAGCAATCATTCGCCCACAATTTCCCAATTTCGGTAAACCCGAGCATGGTCATATAAGGTGATGGGGGATCAAGGTTACAAAGAGGTGTCATCGGAAGGCTGTAAAGTACTTACGGTGTGGCTCGTAAACTGTAATCGTTGGCGATGGTCTCGATGCCACCGGCTTTGGCGACGGCGACATAGCAAGACTCGTTCCCCAGGTCGATTCCTATGACTGACATTGCCGCCATAGTGCGCGTTTATTTTAACGCCGGATGATCAAATAGCAATAATTAAACACAAAAACACTCTGTGGAACTCTCTTCGAGTGGGAATTACACAAATTTTGCGTTTATTCGCACTGGGAGTTGGAAGGTACCGGTTTTTTTCGCTCGATCACTCACAGCTCGTGCTTTCTGATTTTAGACTAACTGTTGCCAACCGCGGAAAGTGAAGGTTACTGATTCTGGAAGGTTCCAGAATCTAGTCATCTTTGTCTAGCCGCCTAAATAAAATAAGTACGAAAGAGAAAGCGTATTAAAAAAAAGGAAAGGGAGGAAATTTTTGATTTCTAGAAAATTCGAGGATTTTCTGCAATCTGAACTCAAGAAATAATACTGTAATAATAATGAATAAAATATATGAAAAAAAATTCTATTAAAAAAAATAAAAAAATTGAACTTTCGATTTTATGAATCCGCTTCGTTGTCCTGACGCTTCATTATTATTATCGAAAACACAACAAGAGGAACAAACCCAAAAAACCGCAAATGGGTGAGAGATAAGAAATTTTAAAATTATTATTTGTTAGTAATTTCAAAAACAGACAAACCGGAAATGACAAAGAAAAGAGATACAATGTGGTCTACAACTGCAAAAAATTCCACTAGTTTCAAGGCTGACCTATTAGTACGCTTAAATTTTATATTTGATTAAAATGATTGTTGAACTTTCATCTATTTACAATCTTTAACCCTTTATGTAACAAAATTTCAACTAAAATATAATAAGGAATCCATAACCAGACAAAATTTGCGTTTGTTACAATTTTGCAAAAAATTTATTAAAATCATTAAACATTAATAAATAAAGTTTTATAATTGATAAATTATTCAATGATTATTCAAGGCATTGTCGAAAAAAAGAAAAATTGCATACCACGGCGGGAAAATTCAATTTTATCGCGTTCGATTGTTTTTCAATTTAGCCGACGCCAGCGCCTCCTGCGCTGCTCCAGTAATATTTGTCCCTTTAGCAAACACATCTCGGAATAGCAGATTTTCTAACCATTAAAGTGCAGAAAAGCAGCCAACCATGGTACGTACTACCCCCACAACCTTTTACAGTGCCCCCACGTCTCATAGCGCAGCCTCGACGGGCCTGGACCCGTGTTGTGGGCTAGCCTACTTTTAGGGGCAAGCCCATCCGTCGCAAAACCCTCACGAATTTGCTTTTTTTTCAGGGTAACGAGAGCTCCCTGCCCATGGAGCTATGCTCAAACTGTAAGTTGACCCAAACTTGTGGTGTCCCCATACAATGCGCTTGTTTTAGTCGACGCCGATGAGATACGACGCCTCGGAAAGCGATTCCGGAAGTTAGATTTGGACAATTCCGGGGCGCTCAGCATCGACGAGTTCATGTCGCTGCCGGAGCTTCAGCAGAATCCTCTGGTGCAGCGCGTGATTGATATCTTCGACGCCGACGGCAATGGCGAAGTGGATTTCAAAGGTAAAGGGGGCGGTTATGGATTATAAAGCGAATTGTGATCCATGGATTAGTTGTAAATTTCAAATGACTCAGGTGGGGCTAATTTTAGACACTTGAATGTAAATAAAAGACTAAAAATAACGCGGATTGTTTGGCGATAAGTGCCCCGTTTTCACCAAATTTGCACAAAAAAGTAACAAGTAAAATCGCTATTTTTGTCGTTCAGTTTTGTTATTTTGGAGGCGTTTTTGCAGAATTTATCCAGGGAGTGTCGCAGTTCAGTGTTAAGGGAGACAAGCTGTCTAAGCTGCGGTTCGCGTTCCGAATTTACGACATGGATAACGACGGTTTCATCTCAAATGGGGAGTTGTTCCAAGTGAGTTTAGTTGGGTTTCGGGATTGTTTCTGAGGGTGGTTTTTAGGTGTTGAAAATGATGGTCGGTAATAATTTGAAAGACACCCAACTGCAGCAAATCGTAGATAAGACAATTTTGTTTGCGGATAAAGACGAGGACGGTAAGATTTCGTTTGAGGAGTTTTGTAATGTAGTTGGCAATACCGACATCCACAAAAAGATGGTGGTGGATGTTTAGACCAAAAAAGGGTGAGATTGTCCAACGTAAGACCTGACCATCTCCATTAGTTCAGAAGCGTTTAGCTCTTGTATACATCACAGGCTTCAGTCACCGTTTTTCAGGTTTTTCGGTTGGAGAATACTAGCCTAGGTTTTTTAGTTTAAGTTTGTTTAAATATTTATAAATACTATACATATAAAAGTGGATGTTTTCTAACACTGTATAATAAAGTCTTAAGCTAATGTTATGATTCTATTTGCATGTAACGTGCTTGTTGTTTCCTGTTAAAATATTTTATAAATCAAAAAAACATATATGTATATTGATAATGGTTGTTCTTTATACTTTATCTAGGTGTTGTGTGTATAGCTTTAATTCAGGTGGGCTTGGCCCTCCCGTTTTTAATATTCTATATTCTAACCGTACTGTGTAACGCTTTCGGATGTACTTATTGATACTCGCGCTGATCACCGTTAGATAGCAGCCACGACCTCTGCTAAGACCCGTTAGAGTGCACGACGGGCCTTAATACCGGACATGGCGACTCACTCATCAACTCCACGACCAAGCGAGATCAATCACCTAAACCGAATTTAAACTGAATTGACTGGGACCACAAATACAGGAAAACTCTACTTGCCGTCTCTCCCGATTCAGCTTATATTTTCACAGGTCTTTGATTTGCGAAAATTATGAAATTCGCTGACAGTTCTCTATTTGTGCGCCAGGGAACAAACACCGAATTTCACGCACACGATTCGGTGGAGTTTTCTAACACTCACACAATTGATGTATAGTGTATAGTTGGAAAGTTATTTATTCCACTCTCCCTGTATAATATGTTACCCTCGTTGTGTTGTGCAAAACAAATAGATATTCTGTTTAAAAATTTATGTTGTTCAATAAAATTATTTCACCTCTCTAACACTATTCTTTCAATCAAACACTATCTCCTTAAACAAACTTTATTTTTACAAAATATGTAGTCAAAACACTTAACCCTTAACATTAAACATTATCGCAATTCCAACTTAAATCTCGCCATCAGAGATAAATGATCCGACCCCAAATCCCCATTAGGGATTTTTAAATCACGCAATTCTTTGCTCGTCGGCAATCTGTAACGCTCCAAAAGGACGAGACCACTCTTACTTTTCCGCTTCTTACTAAAATTAAGAGCTAAATAAGAACAAAACACCACAATGAAATTACCTGAAAAAAATGTAATCGACGGAAACCCACATGTCCTGAAAGGTCGTTGCTTCGATATCTCCCCTAATTCTGTACTTGTACACCGAATCTAGGAAAAATTTATGACTCAAACTCCCCGAATTGAACAACTTCTCATTGAGTTTCTCCTTATTTTTCTTCCCTTCAATCTGCCTTCCACTATGTTTCAGCTCAATCAACTTAAGCTCCTCCTGTCTTGGCAAAAGATTATTTTTTTGCCTCTTCGCTAACAAATCGGCATGTTGGCACTCATCTAAAATACAACTTGTAAGAACCCAGCGCCGCCTCACGCCCCACCCACCTGTAATTCTCAACGATGAAGGCAAACGATAGGTCCCGGTCTCGCTCCTCGGTGAGTGAATCGAAGCCAAATCTTCGCGGCGCAACAGTCCACTAGTGATGAATTTGTAGAGGGCGGAGTTGGGGGTGGAGTTTAGATCGCCAGTGACGATAACTGGAAAGTACTTGGAGGAATTAAACGCAATTCGGTCGATTTCGGCAAGGAGGAGTTGGGTTTGGGCGAGGCGTACGTCTTGTCGTTTTGGGTTGTAGAGGAGGTGGGTTGTGGCGACGACGAAGGAGTGCGAGAGGTGGGATTTAGGGGCGAATTTTGCGATTATGGCCACGTTGTCGCGGTCGAGGAGACGGGTACTGGGTTGGTTGTATTCAACTGTCTCATGTTCAAGGAGGGTAAGTAAGGAGGACTTGTAGTAGATGGCACAGCCGTCGGTGCGGGGGCCGGTGCGTTGCTTGTACAGTCCTTGGTACCCTATTTTCAATAAAAGTTATTTTTTCATGTTGGTACCAAATATTTATTACCCAAAGTCTCAAATGTTGAAAAATATTGATCTAAATGTGTATTTTGTACTTCTTGGAGACACAAAATCTAAAAATTTGATTTTAGTCATAATTTGCTTGCATTTTTGGTTTGATTACGTCAGGGTTTAAATCGCGAATTTCAGCCAAGAGATTATTCCAACGAGTGTCCCATTTGAGACAATCTCTTCTATGAAACGTGTATAAATAAGGATGTTGGTTGATGAGGTCTTGGGCAAGGACATTGTAAGTCATAACAGAGAAAACGAATCCTGAGTTAGTACTATTTGGTGAGATTTTTTCCCAAAAACGTAACCCTTTTAGCGACCGTCGTCCAGCTAAAATTCATTTTGGATTCGTAAAAAATATTAATTTACTTTTGTATTACCAGTGTTACCAGCGTTGTGTAACTGCCTCCGGTTTTCCTGGTTAGGTCTGTGAAAGCACGGTTGTAAATTTGGTTGTAATACTGCGTGTACAAACTGCTGATAAGCTAAATGATTGTATATTTGTGGTTGCAACGGCTGCCTCAAAGGTAGCCCCACCGTAAAATTATTGAATTGCACCACATTTCCGACACTGGGACAAATACTTTCCTCGGTTCGGTTTTTATTTTGCCTCCGACTGTTCGGTAGCCCCGATAGACGAGAAGTGACAACAGTGCGAATGTTACTGTAATTATTGTCGTTGTTCTTATTGGTATACGATTCATTGCGACGTTCTGCCATTACAATGTTCTTCGATTTGTTACGACTCGCATTCGGAGCCCCATTTAACTTGATACTGATTAGGGGGGCAACTCTTGAAAAATCATTAATCAGAAACGGATCGGTTTGTAGAGACTTGTTAAATAGCACCGATAACATTACATAAATAGCGGAATTTTGTAACTTACAGACTGCATGCGCCTTTTGTCCCTTCACTATTATTTTTGCAAATTTGGATAAGTTTGTGAAAAGGTTATTGACGTTTACGTTTGACAGATGACATTTTAATAGTGGAATTTTTCAATTATCTAAAACTAAAACCTAATTATAAAAAATACAAATAATCAGTTAAGTCGGAGCGTCTAATGGAATGTTTCTATTATTTTTTTTGATTCATAATATTAATAATTATATTTGTAAAGATTGAGCTCCCTAAAATGATAACAAAAAACCCTAAATTATTCAAATGAAGGAGTCGTAATTAAAACACTTTGCATTTATTTTCATGATTCTATTTTTTAAATTACAATTTCCGCCGACACTCTAGAACTTAATAACAATTTAATCACAAAAGTATTAAAATACAAAAACAATTACGGCACAGTACGTAATAAAATGAGCTCAAAAGCAATCACATCAGTCTCTTAACTAACAACTTGCGCTTCTTGTGGGGGCGACTGGTGTATACTTTGCTCACTAATCTGTAATACTCCATGTTTGGACTTGAGATGCGTCTTCAAGGACACCCTCTGCCTGAACCCTTCTGCACAAATCTCACACTTGAAGGGCTTCTCATTGGTGTGTTGTCTCACATGCGTGCGTCTCGCATATGAACTACTGAACCCCTTATTACAGTATTGACACACATAAGGCCTCAGTTTCATGTGGGTCATTTGTATGTGCCTATTTACGTCCCTAGCTGTATAAAATGCTTTTCCACACACCTCACAAATGTGGGTTTTATCGCCTCCATGAGCCTTTCGGATGTGTAATTGATATTTATACTTGTATCGGTAAAATTTTCCACACTGTTTACATTTATACTGCTCGGCAGTACTTTTATGCATGTAAAACATATGACCCCTTAAACTCTCCGCGTTTTTGGCAACGGCCCCACACAATTCGCAGACTTTCGGCGACGATTTATGGACTTCGAGGTGTCTTCGGTAGTTACAAGTGAGAACTTGGCGACTGCAGATCTTACAAACACTCAAAATGTTGTGTTTTTTCATGTGCTGGAAGTAGTATTTTTGGAAATTGAAACGTAGGTTGCATTCGGTGCATTCATAATTGTTTTCTGGCTTTTCGAGGACCGATTTGCGTTTGAGTTCGATTTGTTTTTTGAAAACCTCATTCATTTCGGGATTTATCGTGACTTCGATTTCTTCACTGGGAGAGTCATCGGGAATTGGATTCGATTCAGTTTCGTTTTTGATTATTACGAGTTCGGAAATGGGCTCGGAAATGTCGGCTTTTAAATCCGTTTCGATCTTAATCGAGAAATCTTCAGGGGAAGGGTTTGGTTTTTGAGGTATGCGCTCCCGTAGGATTTTATCAGACTCGATTATGCGATTTCTGATACGGTGAACTACGTAGATGTCCTCAAGACATTGTGAACAACAAATTGAAGGGAGTTCGTCGTCTTCATCAATCTGATAAAAAAAAGAAAATGAAAAATAGTTCACATAAATATAATTAAATATAAATAAATTAAATTTGCTCAAAAGTGTAAATTATTGTTAAAAAAACAATTTACTAAAAGAAATGCACTAAAAAAAAACTAATTAATCGTCATTAAGTTGACGCCAAGGTTCCATTATTGAGTCAATTGTGAAAAAAATACATTTCTAAATGGATATAATTAAAGAAGAAAAACATTAATGAGCATTACGGCCGTAATCAGTTTAAGTAATAAAAAATAGTAATAAAAGAAAATTGAAATCCTAACCTTAATAGAGGTGAAACTTTCAATTATCTCGATGACATCCTCATCAAACAAAGAATAACAAAACTGGGAATCTTTTAAACACAAACGACACTGATACAACACAGTTTCGGACATTTTTTTCCACCCTAAAATTGCAAAAACGAGATTCTACAATTTTTAGAATAGTACAAATGTCAAATGACAATCATCAAAAAAGATAGAAGATAAAAGAAACTAAAGAAACTTTTAGAATTTTGCGTTATTAGGTTGGTACTAACCTTTCAAGTAAGAAAATGTCAAATGTCAATTTTTGATGTCAAATGACAACAAAAAGTTTGAAGGTGGAAGCTAACAAATTGTTTAATTTTTCTGCATAATTACTGCAGAACTGTTAATTTCGTGAAATTAATTTAATAAGTACTGTGAGGAACTATCAATGGAGTGTCCAAATAAGTGATTTTCATAGTTTTATTGACTATAACATAACCCTACTTTTCGCCCTATAAGTTTATTATCACCATGTCGGTGCCCAATTTGACCAACAACCTGATCCAGCCGCAGAACATCGTAATCAACCAAGTGCCCATCCCCCACACTATCATGACGAACGTCAATGCAAACAACGGAATTCCTCTCACAGCATTATCGCACGCCCCTGCTACAGTCGATCAATCAAATGAGATGAAACCTGGGATTGTTGTGGAGACAATTCCCATGGCGGGGGCAAGCCTCGTGGGAGTCCAGACGGTGCAAACCCCAATGAAGACCGTTCAGGGTTCAGATCATGCCCAAATTTTGACCAAACAGAGACTCCAAGACCTGGTGCGCGACACCGACTCCACGCTTAACCTTGAGGACGAGGTTGAGGAAATAATATTGAATTACGTGGACGAGTTTGTTGATCGGTGTCTCAATGGGGCTGCCCTAATCGCGAAAAATCGGCGAGTTAATACGATTGAAGTGAAAGATGTTCAGCAGTTCTTGAATAGGAATTATAATATGTGGACCCCTGGGTTTGGAACAGATGAGTTGAGGCCGTACAAGAGGAGTCTCACAACGGAGGCGCACAAACAGCGTCTAGCATTGATCAGAAAGACTTTGAAGAAATATTGAATTTGTTTATTTTTGTAAATAAAAGACGATTCACAGTCAGAATATTTATTGCTATATTCAACCAATAGTATAATACAAATATAGTAAAAATACAGCCCTTAAAATTCTTGCATTCCTTCTTACGTCTTAAATCCGCTAATTACGTTTCGCCATTTCCTTGGGAAAAAATAATTTCTTGAGATTTGTTCCCAAAAACCATTGCTGTTGCTCCAATAAACACTAACAAATATAAAATTTATGCAACTGCAACGTAATATAAATGTTATATTACGTAAAAACAAGTTTCTTTGTGTTTCATGGAACATTTCCGTTCTTACAACCGTCAAATATACAAAAAAATCACCCCTTAGAGAGATATAACAATTACAATATTTTTTTATAAATCCTGGTCATATTCAGGAAGTGACGCAACTACATCTAACAATATTCACTTTAATATTATTACATTATATGTGCATGAGTTAAAATATGGTTCCCGAACTCCTATTACTGCTTCCCCAGCTTGTGTTTGCAGGGGTTGGGTTCAGGGTAGGCCTCCCTTGGAGGGATGAAGCTTAACATCATAATATGGCGGACGTAGGCCCTCGATGACCGGAAGTTGGTATCAGTGCCATGAAGCCGATCCAACACACCCAACACCCCGAAACAATTATTAAATCTGAAGGGAAAAAATTAATTGTGGCTATAATCAATTGGTTAAATTACTTCATGTGATGAAAATCATGGGCTTCCGGTGATGGGAAAAACGGGAGATGATACCCAGAGTGGGCATTCAACGTTGATAAGAGCGCTAAAGTGAACCACAACCAAGCCGTGGCCACGTGAGACCCCATTATAAATACCCCCAAAAATGGAGGAATCAAATTGGAAAAGAGATGTTCAATTGGGTGACTGTAAATAGCCGTTACCGCAATTGGGGCTGTCCATTCGTGGTGTTGTTTGTGGATGATTTTGTAGAGGTAACGGTGGTGTAGGAGTCTGAAACATTGAAGCCCTTAGATGGGGGAATTTCCAGGAGGAAACGTACCTATGGGAGTAATAAAAGGCGGCTTCTTCGACTAGAATATGCACTGCCAATTCGTACAATACCCAATGGAAGGTAGGAAGCTCGCGTAATGGGGGGAACCCCCGCCAAGACATGATCCAATACATGAGGATCGTGGAGGGCAAGCCGACTATGATTTGGTTGAAAATCACGCACCAAATGACCTAAACTCAATCAAATTATTGTTAAATACTTTATTGAAAATCTTACATGGAGGAGTTTTTTATTATCGACGGGTTCGTTCGTCCCCGGCTGGATTTTATACCGTCGAAGAGCTGCCGGTTTGTTGGTCACATCTAAAATGGTGTATATCCCCCCAAACAGCCAATATACCCCAAAAGTCAGGACTGTTGTTCCATAAACCCACAAGCTGAAAGGATCCTCGCCCACCGTATCCAAAAATTTATCCCATTGGGCCTGCCAAAAGTCGCCCGAAGCCCCCCAGAATCTCTGACAGTGCCTTTAAAAAAACCTGAATCTCGAATTACCATAAATTTATTTTGCATACCAAGTGATTGAATTTCTCGCCGCTGCAAAACAAATTAGAGCCGAACTTATGACAATCAAGACGCTTCGTAACGATGAAAGAATCGAAGGGTTTTGCTGGGCGCTATTTTGGGTCGCTGCTCCAGAGCCGGACTTGCGAGTCGGGGTGAGTTCACCACCCGAAGATGACGAATCATCTTCATAATCACCCAACATCTTCCAGTCTGCAAAAATTAGATAATCGTAATATTGACGTCAACAACCAGTCTGATTAATATTATGCAAACAATGCGGACTTTGAAACATTGTTATTTTGACAATTTTCGGAAATAACGCTGCGACGCACGTCCCAATTTTTCAAAACAATCCGCAACCTACGTTTAATTCTCCATGTTTTCCTTTTTCTGTGCCGTTTCTGTGCGCTTTTGCCGTACATTTTCACGCAAAATGTGATCACTTTACTGTTTCACTAATTATTAAAAGATAGCACTCTTTGAATAACAATTTATATACAAAACATTGTCAAGATAAGGAAATCGAGAAACACCGATATGAGAAAGTTCCACTCTTGTTTTGTTGTGCTGAGCGCTCACTCAACGACTGGTTTTCAAGAGTGGTCAACTTTTGCTGAGTTACTGTTACTCGTATGAATGTGTGAATAATAAACAAACAATGAACAAAATTGTTACGTATTAAAAGGAGCGGACTGGTTAATGACAAAATTAGGCCTGCATCAGGGCGAGGGAGCTGGGGGGAGGGCAAGGCGCTAAAAGGGCAAGCGGATACTTTGAATTTGTACATTTGGCGCGAAAAAAGTGTCACGTGACACGGGTATTTTTACGTTTTATTTATTATATACGTTAAAAATAAAAGTAATTGCATTAGATAGAAATATTGATAGATATCTTACACAATATATCATTGTGAAATTGTTTTTGCTAATGATAATAACATTAATAACACATAACATGAATAAGCGATTGCTTTTTTTATTTTTTTTCAGAAATGAACTTTCGACCGTACATAATTTATAATTATTATTTTCAAAAACATTCATTATAAACGCAATTTTGCAAGATTATATCAAAAAATAATACAAAACATCATCCGCTTTAATTACAAGTACCTAGTGCAAAAAAATATGTGGCAATAACTCGGTGACCTTTTACATTTCGGTTGATGGTCCCGTATTTACTCACAAATCTAAGGATCAATATCTGATTGTTATCTTTAAGGAAAATAAGAGTCAGGATAAGCCCTAATCATCCTTTTGTTTACTTTACACAAACAACAAATCAAGTGGCCTTTGTCTAGCAAAATGACAACAAATAAATTGAACATCAATTCACAAAATATGATTGATTTGTCAAGCAATAACGCAAAAAATCCAAATGACAGTCGTCACAACGTGCATACAATCAATGAAACCAATAATTTACTTACAATATTACAAAAAATACTTGAACAGAATTAACAAATACGCAAAAATCCACTTTTGATAATCATTATATCAATAATACATCCGAGAAACAAACCAAATTTGCAAATTGCGCGGCATCTGCCGGAAGCTTGGTGGCAACGCAAAAAGCAAATTTCCAATCGCGGGAACGCTACTAATGGAATTACTCAAGTTGAAATTAATAAACCTCAGCAAGATCTTACATCTTTTCGTTATAAGTTCTCAAATACTAAAAGGTATGAGTTAATTTTATATGTACAAAATATGTTGGAAATGTTACAATGAAGTTTGACATGTTTTAGGTTATGTGACTTATTTACTAAAATTAAATCATGGGTAGACCGAGAAAAAACGCAAGACAGCGCTTTAAGGCTCCGAATGGGAGTAAGTGGCCTCCTACATTTAAACTGGGATGGTTTACAGCCGCCAAAATTTGTTTGGAGGAGGTGGCTATCAACGATGTTATTCTGAGAGTGCCCCTGAAACCCTACACGGATCTTGAACCAAAACGAAAGCGAGGGCGGCCACCGCTGGTTCAGAAACATGTGATACAATATGTCACCAAGTCGAATGTTGGACGTGGGGTTAAAAGAGAGATTAATACTTGGCTCCAAAAACCAAAACGAAAACGGCCTCCGCTGGTTAAGAAACGACTGATACAATATGTTACAAAGTTGAATGTTGGACGTGGGCTTAAAAGAGGGATTCATAAGCGTTTCGAAAGTGGGACTACAAATGGACCGTCAACGAATCAGAAACGTGAAAACAGGACTAGAAAAATGATTCAACAACGCAGGACAAATTTACGAAGTGAAGATAAGTCTAGGAAAAATGGAAAAATTGAACGTGGGACCAAAAGAAAACTTGTGACCTCGGTAGAAGGTACTCTTGACTTGAAAGAGCAACCTTTGACTTTAAAACGTTTGGTAACTAATCTCAAATCTAGTGAAGTTGAATCTAGGTTTAGAAATGGTAAAAGACGAATTCATTTACCAGCTGTGAAGCGTTCGACTAGTTTAAAATTGAATAAATTGACGTTTGGTTTTGAAAAATTGTGCCAGTGTTTGGATGAAATTCGATTTCCGTCACCTGAATGGAAAGTTTCAGTGATTATGAACTACGACCTGAAGACTGAAATTAGATTTTACAATACTGTGAAACCAAAAAGTGTTAGTTTTTCCGAGAAACACCTTAAGATTGCAATAGATAAAGTACCAGTTGTACTATTAGGCTGTCCTAAAACTGTTGAATCTTTAAGAGATATCGAAATTTTATTAGAAATTGTTAATAGACTAGATTTACGCGACTGTATGGTTGCAAGAATGTGATTTTATTTATTTTCTACATTTATATTTCCTTTTTGTAAGTTACATATTGACCCAAAAGAAATTTTTATAACCAACATTTAAAAAGTTTTGTTCCGAATGTAATTTTGTTTCAATAATGTCACCTAAGTGTCATGTCATGTACGTCACTTCTTAACATAATCCCGCCAACCCTCATTTTAGGTCTAACAATTTTTTCCTACTACTCGTACGTTCTTCACTTTTGCGTCTACATCGTCGACAGTGTAGCTAAAAAAACAAGTTATCTCTTCCTCTATCACGTGACTATCCTTATGTTCCTTTGGTCTTTCCTTGCAACGGCGGTGAAGAAACACCACCCGATTCCTGACGAATACCGCCTGAACCCATCCGAACATTCCCGACTCCTCAATTATACCGAAGATGAAGCTAACGCTATTCTGAAAAAGTTGATACGCTTGCGCAATCTAGAAATGTACACTTGTGGTCTTCACAGCCGACCTCGTTACTGCAAGACTTGTATGCTTATCAAGCCTGATAGAACCCATCATTGCTCAACTTGCGAGAGATGTATCCTCAAGATGGACCATCACTGCCCATGGGTGGACAACTGTATTGGGTTTTGTAACTACAAACAGTTCATTTTGATGTTGTTTTATACAACATTATGGTGCGCGTTTTATGCTGGAACTGTGGCGGAATATATTGTAGATCTTTGGAAAGATATTCAAACAAATGTGAGCAAGCTACTGGTTGGAATTGGGTGAGTTAAGGATTTTGGTCTAAACGTGGCAACACCGTTTGCATTGAATGTGTCTATAATTTGGCGTTCGATTGGGTGGAGACGACGTTGCCACTTGTATTATTTGTCATCGTATTGCAGATTTTTATTGGCGGCATTATTGGGGCTGCTTGTTTTGTTCTTGTTTCTTTATCACTTGAAGTTGATTCTTAAAAATGAAACTACCATTGAAGGGTTGCGTGACACGATATACTATCAAGATAACACAACTTTTGACTTGGGACAATGGACGAATTTCACTGAAGTTTTTGGCGATAATGTGTGTTGTTGGCTACTTCCAGTGACAAGTGGAAAAGGAAATGGTTACGAATTTCGGGTGAATAGGCTAATTTAAAGAAGTGACGGTGATGCTTTAAATTTTATTCACATTTAAACAATAATAAAATCGTAAAACCCACTGATACAGCTCGATATTTGACATGGGAAATATGGAAACCTATCTATATAACTATAATAGCAATTATAATAAAATCCTTTATATAACATCTCATATAATATTGCGAAAAAAACACTTTAATGAAACCTTACAAATGATACAATAATCAATTTATTTGTGAATGGAAGTTTTGTTACATTAATGTCGGGTACCAGAAAACAGTGTTGTAACTACCTGATAACAAAGTGTTCAAACTTTACTTGCTAAACATACAACCATTTTATGATAAAAATAATGCGAATCTTTTTTTGAGACAAAAAACCGAGTGTCAATCTGAACAAAAAAAAATCCACTCGGCACCCTGTTATCGGGATAAGAACTCTTTAAATGGCATCAATATCGACGTCATCTTCTCCATCATCTTCAACACGTTCCGTCTTATTGTTTGTAGTGGAAGTCGGTTTCAATGGAACGACTTGAGCTCGGTCGTTGTATTCTATTTCGACATCATCATCACTTTCTTCTTCGCTTTCGGACTCTTCCGTTTCAGCTTCCTTCAACCACTTGACAAACGGCGCGGCCTTATCGTGAATCTCTTGACTGATTTCCTTCGACACGTACTTCTTCGACACCTTCTCCGCCCATGCGATAATCGTAGCCTCGCTCAAAATATCCAGGTCATAAAGCAATTTCAGCAAAACCGGTACCTTATTAAGCAAAGCGTCGCGATGCAGAGCGATCACCTGCTCGAACCCTCCCATTAAATATCTTTGTGCCTTTTTATCGTCATGACAGAAACGCAACAACAACAACCTATAATCGTACAATTGCTGTCTTATATTCTGATCAAAGAGAACTTCAGCCAAGACCAAAGGGGCCTTAGTCTTGATTTCCAAACGATCAGCCTCATTGTACAATTCTTTAAAGATTTGTGGGTTGTCCAACTGACCAGCGTCGCGTTTCGACTTGACCAATTCGTAAAAAATATCCATTCGGTCCTTTTCGCTCTTTTCTAAATCATCATTGATGGTCATATTTTTCGCACCTTCGGTTAAATCCTGCATTCGAGCGCGCACAGCTTCTTCCGACACGTCGGCTTGCCATTCATGTGCGTCGTCATCATCACCGTTCTGTCAAATGTTCCAATTTCAAAATGTTCAGTCTGCGGTCCGCGTCACTTACCTTGTTGGAATTTTCATTAACCGACACTTCTAAGCTTTCGTTTTGATCATCGACTTGACTGGTGTCTCCATTGGTGTCTCCGTTAGCGCGTTTGCTTCTCTTTGACCTCTTACCTTCGGTCAATGATGACCCCTGCACGGCGGGGTTCAAATTTGGCGGATTTTTTAAAATGAAGGTGACCAATTTATGGTTAGATTCTAGTGGGCCGTGGTAGCCGCATGCCTTGCAACCTTGAGATATGGTGCTGCGTTTGGTAGAGACCAGCAGCTCGGTTTCGGGGTTCTCGCATTCGGGACATAAAACGAATCTTTTTTTTTTTAATTAGTTACTATTTTTCAAAAATTGTACTACTTACTTTCGGATGAAGCCATCGAGTAGGTCTTGTAATTTGCCCGCATCGTGAGATCCATTGACGATAAATCTTTCGTTTTTGAAATCGAATTGAGTTTGAGCGCCCAATTCGCAACCGAAATACTTCGTCGGATAGGTGGGGGGTCGGCCTAGGGCCTTGGCCACTTCGGCCATATTAACGATGACCGTTTTAATGCCGTTACCTTTGCCCTCCACTTTGGCCATCAGCCGGGGCATCTTGTAGCGATAAAAGACATCGCTGACGCTGCGATTGACGTTGACGCTGCCCATGGTAGTGGTGCCAGTGGCGTACCAACGACGATTTTAATGGCAATGGTTGCGGTGATTTTTTTATTTTAATTGCTGTTGGTGAAAAAATGTTTGCTGCTGTTCGCAATTCGGATGTCAGTCACGTTTCTCTGAAGGGCTGGAGTTTCCGATGCCTATTTGTCGATGAAAATTTTGTCGTCCTATAACAGGTGGGCTCACGTCGCTGCGAAGTCATACACCTCGCTGGCTCGGGCCCTAAACTCCCAACTATGTTTTTGGTTAATAATATCTCTGAAAAAAAGTGTAAATTTCAAACTAAATGTCATTCATACAAATGGATTTAAAAATAAGTAATGTCGTTATCAATTTTGTTCAATATTTAATGACAAAAAATACACCAAAATTGCATAAATTCCATCTATTTTTATATTTTGTTTGACTAATTAAATTTATTAGACATAAATTTCATAGATACAACAAAAATTCTA
>NW_025400985.1:8053523-8063897 GCF_015345945.1 Tribolium madens | reverse complement strand
TATTTATCTTTTACGTGTTTCTAAAATTTTATTCATTTAAAAAATTAATTATCTAATATATTATTAACTTTACAACTTTTTCTTTTACAACAGCTTAATGCTGAAAAATATTTAAAGTAAAAATCCACCGTTATCACTCTAGTAAACGTTTGAGAAACTTGACAACCGACTTGAATTTTTCCATTTCATTTCGAGAGAAAATAATCATTTTATCGCAAATATTGTTATCTAAGCGGCGTTTGTGCAATTTCGAGTTAATGAAATGGCACAAATTTTAACGAAAAACTCACAGTATGGGACAGAGGCGCAGCGAACCCGTCGTCAGGAACTTCATGAATTTTTTTCTAAATGACACTCGGTCACTTTAAAAAACTATTAACAAGGAAACAAATTCAGAAACATGGTGACGTCACGCGCCGGCGCATCCCTTTTCCGGAAAGGCCCCCGTCTTACCTTTAACGCAAAATTCGCATCGAATCTGCCTGTTTTCCGGTTACCATATGGTCTGTTTGTAATCACAACTTGTGGTAAAATAGTTGCGTGACCATTAAAAATGCGACAAAACCGTCCGTTTCCTTATAATTAAGTACCATAATAGGTCGTTGGTACATCGGGACGACGAAAAATTTTCGAACGAAACTACATTTAATGAAAATTTTTTGACATGTGTGTCAGGCCATCTTTGCCCACTTCGATTTTAACTTACGGGTCTCACCATCGTGAAAAGACGACAGCATGGGCATGGGGGAGGCCGTTTGCCCCTCGATCGTGTCTTGGAGAGCAGTTATGTTGAGGTTTTTCAGGGCGCCGCACCGAGACTGAGGCCACGTAAGCGTCGCGGCGCGAATCGATGTCGTCGAACCGGCGCAATGCCACGGCCATATCGATCACCACAATGCGACAAGATTATTTATATCGCGCACGCCACTGCTCGACTGGATAATTACAACCCCCACAAACACTACTCCACTGGGTTTTTTGAATCGACCGCGCAATTAGACACGTGACACCTGCGCCGCCTTCGCAATTCGTATAAAAAAATAAAAAGCGTGCTCGAATTGTTTATGGAAATTGGATGTTACGTCATGCTTTTATTGCAAAAATCGAACTGATAACACTATCACTTACCTTTGTGGCTTACTAAAGTCATATAAAATGGTAGCGCCCTTCTGGACGATGACTCCCAAGAAGCAAAAAAAACTAAAGAAAAAGGTCCGTTCAAGAGTCGATCAAGAAAATTGCCCGATTGGAGTTAGCTGCAAAAATACCTAGTTTGAATTTATTTTTAGGTACAAAAAATAAGCAAAAAGTATGCTGGAGGACGTAACGTGATCTCACTTTTTATTTGTAGCACCTTCCACGGACCATCTATGACCGAATTAACGTTCAAACAATTAAACGACACGTCACGATAACGTACTAAACTAATTAAAATGCCAATTTGAAGGCACAATAGGAGAAAAATTAACAACACAGCTAAACTGCTGCTGTTTTACTGAATCGCCATATGCAGATAGTCGCCTGACTTTTCGACGAACTATACAAGTGTGCCATTCACAACCTCATAAAACTTAAATCCCTAAATTGACAAAATAATTGGCACAATAGGGCCTTCACAGTTCACACTCTTACTTTTACTCCTAACCATCCAATAATTATATTTAATGAATTAATTAATAGGACGCGTTTTTCCAATTGTAGCCTTTATTTTTGTTAGTTGTGGTTTGCTTAGTGCCATCCGGCAGATGGCTCTCGCGCTCCTGATTCAGCAATCTGTCACTCTTCTAACACCGAGAGAGAAAAAGGAATGAGAACAGAGTTATCAAAAGCGCAGCCATTAATGTCAGAAGAAAGTGATTGTAGTGTCAAAAATAGCCCAATTTAAGTGTTTTTGCACTCGGCTGCCAAATAAAGGTGAGTAAGAGTCCTCCGCGATCCTTGGAGGGCACGGTTCAAGTGTTGGTGTCCTCCCTTCCTGGTCGGCAATTTTTGTAATTTATTTATGTCGCAGGTTACGCTATGGTCTACTGATTGCCATAGCAGGTGAGCAGTGCATTCCCGTGGCATGGATGATAGCAACACGTAAGTATTTTTCAATCGTCACGCTTGGCAAATAACAAGGATGCGCCTGACGTGGGGGCTGTAAAAATCGGGCGTGAGTCATTGCGAAGACTGTACGCCCCCGCCGTCACACGTGCAGTAGTTTCCGATCGAAGGGGTGCAAAATTATGATGGGGTTCGTTGTGCTGTGGGGCGCAAGCGCGGCGTCGCGACGCAGTATGTTAGATGCAACGACGTCAGTTTTCGCGTTTTTACCCAAAGTGGCACACCCTTTTTCGAGCTATGAGGTGGAAAGGGAAGGTGGCGTGATTTTGGAACGATATTCTAGGGGGCCTTATTATTGATTGAGGTGCGATTGTAGACCAAAAATATATTTTTGCATTCTCTAATATTCCGTCTTGTGATAAAGCCTTGCACTTTTACAATAATCAAAAATATAAATAAGGTTTTTGTATAGACGCTCAATTTAAACGGTCGTGAGGTGATGAACAAGGTGCTCATTGGAATTAAGAAGACGTATTCGAAAAAACATGTCTAAAACGATCAACGCGTATAGAATGTAAGTTGGTTTTACAATTAAAAGCTTTTGTGTTTTTGTGGCGGAGTCTTGCTTGTCTTTCGTTTGTGCTACTTGAGCTTGAACAAATCCGGCGTTTATAAAAAAGTTTCCAATACGTCTCATGCGACACTGCTCCTAACCTAATCTTTTCCGTAATTGTGTCAAAATTCTCCCATCATCTCTTTAAATGTTATCTTTTATTCCAGTAAAAAAATCGAAAGTTTGGGAAAAATGACGGCGATGTCGCAAGAAGAGATCGTCTCGGCCGTGCGAACGGTGGCTCAGGGGTTGGAAGCCCTCCGGTCGGAGCACGCCGGTATCCTCCACGGCCTCCACGAAGCTCCTGATCCAGTAGCCAACGAACGCGCCGGTCTGGTGCAACAAAGTGCAGAAATGATCGAATTGGGACTGGGAGAAGCGCAAGTATGTTTTTTTTTCTTCCTAATCTGATAAAATCGTTGGTGTGCAAGAGACGAAAGGGGTACACAATTGCATCGATCGGGGAGCACCGATGACTCATACTCGGGAGAGTGGGGAGGGAAAAAGAAGGAGAGCGTCGAAGCCAATTGATGACTTTCTAAAATTGAATTTAATTTATTTTGTCGCGGTTCTATTAATTTCGACGGGATTTCAAATGCGAATTGATTATAATTGGAGGATTGAGATAAGAGATTGGGTTGTAATAAGCCGTGAAATGATTGTTTGTTTTGAATGAGATAAATAAGGAATGTCAGCCTAATTACGAGTTCAGTTTGTTTTATTTCAAAAAAATAATTATAAATTGTGAAAGTCGTATTTGGATTACGAGTTGTAGAAACTATCAATTTTTTAACTGTAGCAAACCATGCAATTTAAAAGTTAAATGGTAAATTTGACCCAGAACTTGAAGATTTCTTGTATAATTACAGATCAAAGTATTTTATTAAAACTGAAAAAAAGTTCTACGTACTTATGGTCAGTTTTTACGATAAAAATACATAAGTATTTCGGTCTTGAAATTACATATTACGAAACGTTTTTTACTTGTTGCACATTCTACCTAAAAGTTATATTGTTTTTACATTTTGTATGTGTAACTACCTACGATTTTAATTAAAAATTAAGAAAATAATTATCGAGACCAAGATACATTATTTCATTTTATTGTTGATTGTTCATAAAACTTTTTATTTGGTTGTAAAATCATAACTGTCACACTATAATATACAAGAGTAAATTCCCTACAAATTGTGAGAGGTTAGTGATGAGCAGGCACCTTTTATCAATTTACTTATATAATTAAATCGAATAATGTGAAAAAAAACTTAGTGTCTTTAAAAGTGACAATTAAAACAACAGAAAGTACATTTAATTTTCTCCGTTGTTTAAGCAAATTTTCTTAAAAAAAGTTCTATGAAGATAACTAAAAATTTACTTTAAAAGTTGACTTTGAATTGTCAATTTTACTGATTTTGATCTTAGCAAAAAACAACCAAAAATTAGATATGTATTTACGAAGCTGATTTTGAGAATAATATTTTTTCGGATTTTTATAAATAACGAATGAATCTCGATCAAGATGTCTTATTGTTTGATTTTTTTGTGAGGTTGGTTACTGCCGACTGCTTACAAATCATGAAAGCTAATGTTTTTTATTCGGGCCGATTTCTGGCGTGTAGATTATTTTTGGTAATGCATATTGTACTTTTTATAATCTTACCCTAGCATTTTGTTTTTCTACTATTTTCAGTATTTTTTTGAAACGTTGTTTTTCGTCCTTGGCTCTCTGGACAAATAAGTTTTTATTGTCTAGATTATAGGGTTGTAAAAAAGCCTGGTGGGTTAACTCTGATCGTTATTTTTTTTATACAGAATGATGACCATTTAGGGATTTTAGGGTCGGGTGATTATTTCAACACAAAGAAAAGTTAATTGGTTGACAACCTGTAGTCAAAATTTTACTTTATGCCGATCGTAATATGAGATAATTTCATCAGTATCATAAAAATAATTTGCTTTTGTTTGTTAATTAACTTAATAAACCTTTGAGTTTTTTTTTTCTTCTCGTAATTAAGTTTGGGTCATGTTTAATTTTTAGAGTAGAAACCACTAACTACAAAAATGCAATAATGATAGTCTCATGTAACGAAAAAAACTCGCGTGTTTGAACTAGTCCTTGGACTAATCTTTTGTGACTCAGATATCTTAAACTGTGTCTCAAAATTTAATAAATAAAATAAATAAATAAATAAATGATCGTAATTGTAAATTTTTGAAATCCAGACTGATGTCAAGAAATTCGTTTACGGCATTAATTGGGTAAAAGTGTCGTTTTTTGTATTTTAAACAAATTGAATTTCAGGTGATAATGGCCTTGGCCAACCACCTCCAATTAATCGAGGCCGAAAAACAGAAACTGCGAACTCAAGTGCGTCGCTTATGCCAAGAAAACGCATGGTTAAGAGATGAATTGGCTTCAACCCAACAGCGGCTCCAAGCAAGCGAACAGACCGTGGCCCAATTAGAAGAAGAAAAACGTCATTTGGAATTTATGAGTTCTGTCAGTAAGTACGACCAGGACGTGAACGACGACAACCCTAGCGAGCATTCACGAAGCGAAAAACCGGATCCGGTCGTTGATCTTTTCCCAGACGATGATAACGAAGATCGAAATAGTAGGTTTACAAAGGTGTTGCAAAAATGCCAATCTGATTCGGATTTTTTTTAAAGATATGTCACCAACGCCACCCAATCAATTACAACTTTCACAACAAGTGAATGCCGGATATGAAATTCCGGCACGACTTCGCACGCTGCATAACTTGGTGATTCAATACGCCTCCCAAGGACGGTACGAAGTGGCAGTGCCGCTATGCAAGCAGGCATTGGAGGATTTGGAAAAAACAAGCGGACACGATCATCCAGACGTCGCGACGATGTTGAATATCTTAGCTTTGGTCTATCGTGATCAGAATAAGTACAAGGAGGCTGCGAACTTGCTAAACGATGCTTTGGCCATTCGCGAAAAGACTTTGGGGGAGAATCATCCGGCCGTAGCTGCGACTCTTAATAATTTGGCTGTTTTGTATGGAAAAAGGGGCAAATATAAGGAGGCGGAGCCTCTATGTAAACGGGCTTTGGACATCCGGGAGAAAGTCTTAGGGCGAGACCATCCCGACGTTGCGAAACAGCTGAATAATCTCGCTTTGCTCTGTCAAAATCAGGTAAAACTATTTTCTCGTTAGTTGTGAATATTACATATTTATAAAGGAATCTTTTGGAATTTATAACACAGAAATGGTTTGCGCCCGCGATGAACCGCATTTGCAGACAAATTCAAACGAGAAAAAACAATCAAAAAGTCGCTAAAATAGCCAATAAACAATTTTTTTATGACACTAGAACAAGATCATTCGTTTTTATTTATTTCTTTTTGTGGTAGGGCAAATACGAAGAAGTGGAAAAGTATTACCAGCGTGCGTTGGAAATCTACGAAAAACGGCTGGGACCCGACGACCCCAACGTCAGCAAAACAATGAACAATTTGGCTTCTTGCTATTTGAAGCAGGGCAAGTACAAAGAAGCCGAAGTCCTATACAAACAAATCCTAAACCGGGCACACGAACGCGAATTTGGAACAATCGATGGTGAGCACAAATCTTAATTTTAGCCGTCATTCCACAAGTATTTGTACAGTGATAAATTTGAACTGAATATAATTATCTTGCATGAATTGTCGTTTTATTTGGTATTCCTGAATCCTGTGTTTGTCGTCAGGTGATAATAAACCGATCTGGCAAGTGGCGGAAGAACGCGAGGAGAATAAGGCCAAGAACAGGGAGAACGCCCCATATGGCGAGTACGGAGGGTGGCATAAGGCGGCCAAAGTCGATTCACCGACGGTCACGACAACGTTGAAGAATTTAGGGGCGCTGTATCGCAGACAGGGGAAGTACGAAGCAGCGGAGACGTTGGAGGACTGTGCGTTGCGAAGCAGGAAAGAGGTGCGTGTGATCGGGGGTTGAGTCATTAGGTGATTTATCGGTTTTTCTTTTGTTTATGCTGCAGCATGTGCAACAAGTAAGTGCTTAAATTTTGCCACTGCTTGTTTTTCTTTTTCAAAAAATTCCAAGACAATATTCTCTAAAAGTCCATTCATAATGAGACAAACTAAGTTTGTAATAAAAATCACTTTTTCTGATAAGTCACGAAGTAAACAAGAGAAAAAAGTAGGAGAAACGAATATAAATAACAAAAACGGACTTTGCTTTTCAAAATTTTTTATTACAGTTGGTGCTATTATTGCTGTCTATTTTTTTCATTAAATTTGTTAATTTAAAACTAAAAAATCGATAATGCTTCATTAAGCGCTTTTTTTACAGTTACACGTTTGTAGAAATTATACCAATTATGTATGCATAAGTCGAATGAGGCTGTTTGTTTCCTGTTTTTGTACATTTTCTATTTCTCTGTTTCAAAATTTACAATAATGTCTTGGAATTATTTTGATTGAAAGCTATTTTTCGATTTGATCCGCTTGAATTCGTGCGTTTTAGCAGGCTTTGGATATCGTGAAGCACTCCAAAGTGGCAAACATCCTCGGTGACATGGACCGCCGCAAGGTTGGCAGCGTGAAAGACAAATCCTCGCGTCGTGGTTCCCGGGAATCCCTCGACATGTCGTACGACGGAGATGAGGTACGTATTATAGACCACTCTCATTAAGTCCGTTCGAACCGAATCGCTTGTTTAACCGTTCGCTTTGTTCGCTTAAGGTAAGTCGTGTCCGAAGCTTTTCATCACTTTTAGTTGGCGTGTACACACTATTTATCAACTCCATAAAAGTCGGTTTTGAAAATTGATTGCGCCGCGAACGTAGTTGTAGTGTAATCAACAGCTCTGACATGTTGTTGTTGTTTTTGGCAGCCAAACACTGCAAGGACCCCCGACATGGAAAAGGGCGGATTGAAAACGAAACTGTTTAACGCCCTGGGCATTAATTCACCCGTCAACAAGCCGCCTAGCTCCTAAACATCTCCAATACATTTTAAGCTTTGCCGAAATTTTAATAACATTCCACCAATTTATCTAAGCCTTTTCTAGAATTATTACCATGCATGGCGCAATGTCTAGGCAAGTACAAGCTTAAAATGTCAAACTTATTGTAGATAAATAACTTAAAAGAAATGAAAAAGTATTTAATTATTATTAATAGTATTATTATTATTTTTTAATTGTAATGAAAGTGATAAAGTGGGTGGTCTTATTGTACACGACGCTTCCTCAGGTACTAATTGCACTGGGTTGACGATTTTTGTGTAAGTAAAATTACTTAAAATTCTCTTTTTGTATAATTTTGCACATAGTTTATTGTATAAAACGAGCTAAATTGTGTTAATTTAATTGAATTCTAGTGTTTGTTACTACTATAAGGGCCCCTTCAGCACACAGCACTTTTTAAGGTAAAATACCCCAATTTTCAAGGGTAAATAAAAAGCAGTGGGCCCCTTCAGCACACAGCACTTTTTAAGGTAAAACACCCGGATTTTCCAGGTAGTTTAAAAACACATCAAATAATCATAAAAATACCCCCGATTTCCAGGTAGTTTAAAAAAAAACATCAAAAATTCAAACAAAACCCCTGATTTTCCAGGTAGACATCCACTCCGTGGACTAGTGCTTCGCCTGATAAAAAAATAACCCAATTTTTTCAAGGGTAAACTGAAAAGCAGTGGGCTCCTTCAGCACAAAATTGAATACAGCTTCATTCAAACAAATTCAGGTAAAGTCCTCATTGTGGTTTCTCTATAAATAATGAAATTCCAACAAACTTTATTTAATCGTTTATTTCAAATTATTATTTATAATTTTTCTGACATCAATGATGATGAAGATGATTTCGGTGGCGACGGTGTTGTTGAGGGAGGTGACGGTGACGGCGACGGGGAAGATGGCGAAGGGCATGGTGCCCTAACTCCTTCTTTGCACCTACAAAAAAAAGTTACAGTTTGTATTAGATATATATAATGGATGATAACAAACACAAGATGTTGTTTTTAATACTGTAATAAAATAATATACTTTAAATTCACATCTGTTTTATTTAATAAATTATTTTTTCTTGTGTTTTGTTAAACACCTTAAGCTGTTATAAATTATATAATAGAGAAAATTTACTTACACAGCATTATTGCAAAATTCTTGTTTCATTTGTTGCGACGGAAATCTTAATATGAACTGCCTGGTCTCCCCCCTTACATCCAGCCTTATTTCATCGATTGATATATCCTCAATAGTTAAATCTTCTTTGTAAAAATATCCATCATACTTTGGGTTAACGGAATCCAGCGCAACTGCTTTTTTAAAAACTCCAACCCACACATCCACTTCGCGATCCTTTTTAGTTCACCCCGTGTTGTGAACCATGAAAATTACTTTTTCAATAAAAAATTCCCTACATCGTCTTACCATAACTTGTATATCCAAAGTGGTTTAAAATTAAAAATAAGGACAATTAATTAATTTTCCGAGATAGACAAACAATTTAACACTATTGCTGCATGCAATTTATTTATTTTTCAAAATTCAAAAGATTTATAACTTCCCATAAATAGATTAGACCTTAACAAGTCTTCAATTATTATTTGTACATTAAATTTCCAATTAGTATGATAAGTAATACTTATGATGGAATAAAAACGATAGATAAATAACTTCTTCAAAATTATTATTTTTTTATTTAATGTGTCTCAAAAACTATAACAAGTTAATTCACTGTAAATAAAGGATTAATATCCAAACGGTATTGTATCAAAGTTTTCTAGAATAACTCTCTTGTCATAAACAAAACCAAATTCCTTAGTTTCTATTTTATTTAAAAGTTCTTTAGTTTTGGTATCTCTGGTAATTCGATTATATTGTGTACTAATTTTTTTGTCTTTATATTCTAAAATATTATTTATACTATCGGAATTAATCTGTTCGGACGTTTCATAGTTTAATGTAAATCCTTTTATTTTACAAACAACTTTACCTGTACTAGTTTTGTAGCAATAACTTTTTGGGCCTGTTGATATCCAGTCTATTATCCATACGCCTTTACCTAATTCGTCTGTCCAATCTCCCAATAGACAGCCTGTTTTAACAGTGTTTTTTCCATCATCTATATATACAATACTATCTGTATCATAATATGGTACGCTTTTTCCTAATTTATCTAACATTTCGTACAATCTTAGTCTAGCATTTGCAGTTGTAAAAGCAGCTATAAATATATTGGTATTGAAATCATTTTCTATATAGCAATCTTTTAACTTATAATCAATTTGTAACATATTTTCATTTATATCGTTTATGCGTATGTTATCAAGTTTATCGTCTAATAAAATTTCATAAAACCTTTTAACATCTGTAACATATTCTGTTGCACCCATATTTTGTCTTTGCCCAAATTTACCCCATAAGGAATTTAAGCATATTTTCGCAACAGCTCTCTTTCCAGGATTATTTTCTATTTTACCCAATTCAATACCTAAATTTTCTTTTACAGCTTTTCTATATTCTTCTTCTGATTCAAAATCATCCTGCCAAGGGCTTGTTTCTAATTTAATTTTCATAAACGCTTTCACATATCCTTTAAATAAATTTGATGATTTTTCGTAAAAATGCCAAACRTCATCAATAGTTATTATTTTGTACCCCTTTTCAATTGCTTTTTTTACTTCGTTGGTACACCAGGTTCCTCTGATAATTCTTTGAGATTCTGTATGAGAACAT
>NW_025400985.1:7998366-8052578 GCF_015345945.1 Tribolium madens | reverse complement strand
TTTTGGTTTCATAGAATTAACACCATAGTATTTTGTATCAGGTATTTTTCCAATATAGTTCTGATTTTCTGTAGTATTGAAGAAATGTGGAAAATATCCTTTTTTAAGTTCTTTTAGACCGAATGTTAAGATTTCCGTCGCAACAAATGAAACAAGAATTTTGCAATAATGCTGTGTAAGTAAATTTTCTCTATTATATAATTTATAACAGCTTAAGGTGTTTAACAAAACACAAGAAAAAATAATTTATTAAATAAAACAGATGTGAATTTAAAGTATATTATTTTATTACAGTATTAAAAACAACATCTTGTGTTTGTTATCATCCATTATATATATCTAATACAAACTGTAACTTTTTTTTGTAGGTGCAAAGAAGGAGTTAGGGCACCATGCCCTTCGCCATCTTCCCCGTCGCCGTCACCGTCACCTCCCTCAACAACACCGTCGCCACCGAAATCATCTTCATCATCATTGATGTCAGAAAAATTATAAATAATAATTTGAAATAAACGATTAAATAAAGTTTGTTGGAATTTCATTATTTATAGAGAAACCACAATGAGGACTTTACCTGAATTTGTTTGAATGAAGCTGTATTCAATTTTGTGCTGAAGGAGCCCACTGCTTTTCAGTTTACCCTTGAAAAAATTGGGTTATTTTTTTATCAGGCGAAGCACTAGTCCACGGAGTGGATGTCTACCTGGAAAATCAGGGGTTTTGTTTGAATTTTTGATGTTTTTTTTAAACTACCTGGAAATCGGGGGTATTTTTATGATTATTTGATGTGTTTTTAAACTACCTGGAAAATCCGGGTGTTTTACCTTAAAAAGTGCTGTGTGCTGAAGGGGCCCACTGCTTTTTATTTACCCTTGAAAATTGGGGTGTTTTACCTTAAAAAGTGCTGTGTGCTGAAGGGGCCCTTATAGTAGTTTTGTTAACATTGTTTATAAAAATAAATTCATATGTTTATCGACCGGAATAGTATTTATTTACCCCACCACTAACGCATGTTTTTCCAATTATTTTCTTATTTGATGGAGTTGATAAAGCTTGGCACTAATTTAGGTTTCGCTGGTGCTTTTGTTGTCGCTTTTTACCCTTAGTTCCTTGTTTTTCCTTCACTTTTCATTGTGTTAATTCTTTTGCACTATAAATGTGAGTCTAGTGGCGACATCAACGGTCCGAATCGTTGGGATTGGTCAAATCCTTGAGCAGATCCATCACTTCGTTGACAAAAATACTAACTTCGGATGTAAGTATAGCCCTGTTTGAGTCTAATCGTTTCGCAGTTAACAGGAAATAACTTCTACATATAACTATTTTTTTGCAGAGCGACTCGAAACGAAGTAAACCGCTATGAAGGACGCTTTTCAACATGTAACATCATTATTAACACTTTTGCTTCAGAATATTAGGCTCGCATGAAGTGTTAATAAAACCACTTTCTGTGCATGTGCAATAACCGAAACATTCCATAATCAAATTAAGACTTTCCGTTCATTATCACTAGTTGTAGGTTTGTCGGGTGATTTGCTAAGCTATTTTTACTGTGCTTTTGCTACACATGTAATGTGACAAATGACCAATAAATAATCAGTAACTGTTTAATCCCTTTATTTAAATACAAAATAATATCACAAACAAAATTTGGGTTCTTTGGCTTTAAAGCGGAGTCGTTGATAATACTGATAAGGTGTAAATGCATCCAGCGCACCCTAAAAGTAGCGTCACAATTGACACCAAAGGGTAGTCGTCCAGGTCCCCCACAGGGACAAGCAACTCAACCTCATCAAACAAAGCCTGATAACTGACATTATTCCACTTGCATAAAATACGGTTGCTTATGTCACAAGGGGCTTTAACTTCGCTCCGAGCGCAACTCTGGGGGCACAGTGCCAACACGCTGGGTTTATTCACAATGACTTTGCCATACCCCCCCGAAATTTGCGCTCGCTGGTATCGCAAATGGAACGGGATGTTTAAAGACACTCTTTCCTCAAAAGGGGGCACGTAAATGTAAGCGATGTGCCTCGTGGATAAATGTGCAGGCGTCTCAATATCCACCTCGCCATCTATGAGAACTGATAGATGCCTCAAACGATTTAAATCGGCGATTTGATCAGGGTTCAAGTACATTTCGGGGCCCACATTGAGTTGAATTGCTAGTTTACAATCAAAGGTGGTGGGGCCCCGTTCGAGAAGCCACTTGAGTTCGCGGTGGAATCCCTCATTATCAACTTTTTGAGTTAATGAAATGTTTAGATTTTGGAATTTGGACTCTTTTGCAGATGAAGTTGGGGCGATTAGTAGTAATATAATTAGAAAAGGCTAAAATGACAAGAGGTAAACAGGGAAGTGAGGTTAGGGCGCGTTACCATTTCAAGCGGCCTTGGAGTCAATGCGAACTGCTTTGAATGCATGATAATTGGGTTTTTCAAATGTCAGTCACTTCATTATCATAATTCCAGAAATTTGGGGTCCAGTTGTTTGATTGTATTTAAATTTGTATTGACATCGACATTTGGCACGTTTGACACTTCCTCACAAAAAAAATTGAAATTATTGAGAAATAATTATTAAAATTAATACTATAAACCAAAGTTTAAATCTTATTTCTTCTAATAAGTTACTTTTGTGTCGTTTTTCCCTAGAAAACAACAAAAAAAGCGTAATTAAACGAATGACGGTAAATTAGAATTCTGTAAGTTTGACAGTGACAGTTCCCAACTGACGTGTATCCTGGTCGTGAAAATTTTGAATCATGTTGGACTTATTTACTATTTTTAGTAAAGGAGGCATCGTTTTGTGGTGCTTCCAAAGCACGAATCAAGTGTTTACATCCTCAGTGAACGCATTGATCCGCAATGTGATCCTCCAGGTAACCAAAAGCTTCCTCCTCGACATATGCTAAGTGTACTCCTTGTAGGAACGTACAGGAGTCCACAATTTCGATCACGACGGTCTCACTCTTCAATACAAATTAGATAACGAATTCGATTTAGTTTTCGTTGTTGCGTATCAAAAAATTCTGCAGCTGTCGTATGTGGACAAGTTTTTAAACGACGTTCATCTGGAATTTAGGGATAAGTACAAAAATGACCTCGCGGATGGAAGATATTTTCAAGAATTCGACTTCGTGGATAGGTTTAATGCCACTTTGCAGGCGGCCGAGCAATGGGGCAAAAACCAAGCCAAGGCCCCTAAAGCAATGCGTACTTTTGAGCAGTCAAATAAGTCGAAAAAAACGGTAGCTTCAATGATTGAGCGGAAGGGAGAAGAGAAAAAACAGAAGAAAAAAGAAGTAAATTTCAGTGAGGAGCCCCCGAAAACGCCGCCCTCACCTAAAGAAAATAACCACGTAATTGACGAGGATGTGATTGCGGCTAATAGGGCAAAATTTGCACAAAAGATGAACAAGAAGAAAACTGAAACCAAGTAATAAATGAAATATCAAAGCTAAATTTTTTCTTATTGATGTTTACAGGAAGAGTCCGAAACCGTCTGAAAAGGCCGGTAAAAAACCTCGAATTTGGGATTTGGGCGGCACTAATAAAGATCTGGAAACTCTGGAAAGGACAACAGACAAGCCAGAAGACATTAAAAGTCATTTCACACCAGATACGGAAGTAAAATTTTGAACTGAATTTTTAATTCCAGTTAATTTTATTTTTGTATAGATTGTAGGTCTAATGAAGGGCGTAATAAAGGATCTAGAAGTGGAGTCCTCCTCAGATGAGGAATATGACGAAGAGGAGACTCCAAATCAACAAACAAATCAAAAGCCCTCATCCCGAGGCGGCATGTTTTCAATTTTCAAAGGCCTCGTCGGCTCTAAAAACCTCACCGCTGCCGACATGCAGCCGGCTCTGGACAAGATGAAAGACCACCTAATTGCGAAGAACGTCGCCGCCGACATTGCCATCAAACTCTGCGAATCTGTGGCTTTAAAACTCGAAGGCAAAGTGTTGGGTACTTTTGAAAGTATCGCCTCCACGGTGAAATCAACCCTAACAGAGTCATTGGTCCAGATTTTAAGTCCGAAACGTCGTGTCGACATCCTCCGAGATTGTATGGAGGCCCAACGTTCGGGCCGTCCCTACGTCATGACTTTCTGCGGCGTGAATGGCGTCGGGAAGTCCACAAACTTGGCAAAAATATGTTTTTGGCTTATTGAAAATAATATGAGAGTGTTGATCGCCGCTTGCGATACGTTCCGTGCTGGAGCAGTTGAACAATTGCGCACGCATATGCGACACCTGAACGCTTTGCATCCACCAGAAAGACATGGAGGGCGTCAGATGGTCCAGTTGTATGAAAAAGGATATGGGAAGGATGCAGCAGGGATTGCCATGGAGGCCATTAAGTATGCCACGGATTCGAAATTCGATGTTGTTTTGATTGACACGGCGGGACGCATGCAGGATAATGAGCCCCTGATGAGAGCATTAACTAAGTTGATTAAGGTTAATGAACCCGATCTTGTTCTCTTCGTTGGTGAAGCACTTGTAGGGAATGAAGCAGTGGATCAACTTGTTAAATTCAACCAAGCTTTAGCGGATTACTCATCGAGTAGCAATCCGCATATAATCGACGGAATTGTCTTGACAAAATTCGATACCATCGACGATAAGGTGAGTTTTTGACAATCGTTAATTGGTTTAATACGTGGATAATATTGTTGAATCGGTTTGCGGGGTTGAAAAAAATTTCAGCGAAACGTAAAAATTGCATTTATTTCAGGTTGGGGCTGCCATTTCCATGACTTACATAACGGGCCAGCCGATCGTGTTCGTGGGCACCGGCCAGACATACACTGATCTTAAAGCATTGAACGCAAAGGCCGTCGTACATTCTCTTATGAAATAAGCCTCTTCCGCAAAACGCAATTGTAAATAATTTACCTGAAACTGTATATTTATTTAATAATGGAGGTTTAACAGATTTTGTAATTCTAAGGTGAAAAGTGAATAAATTTTTGTCTGTTGAATTACTTTTTATGTACAAGAGGAAAAACTACTCAACTATTGACTCCTTTTGAGCGCTTTTCTTATTGTCGTCCAGTCTTCCATGATATCCTGAGGTTTAAGCATGTAGACTATGTATGGGCCTGAAACAGTGACGGCCTTACGCCGCGATCGGGACCGAGACCGCGACCCCCACTCGCCCCCTTCACCCCACGTGATCTCACTATTGTGTCTGTCTTCCTCCAATTTCCGAATAGTGTCCATCAACTCACTATAATAATAGTCCCAAGCGAGTTTTTTCTCACTTTCGAGGTTCTGTAACGCGGCTTGTTCCTCAGCCTCAAAATGATTATTAATATTATTGAGTCTCAACTGTCTCAAAATCCCCGCGACTTCCGTCCGGATCCTCATATTCTCTTGGAGCTCTTGCAGGGGCCCCAAATAATCCGGCGATCGGCCGGCCTTTACTTCAGCCAACTGGTGCTCAACCTACAACACATACGTCACCCTCCGGTCCACAGAAACGTGGGGCTCACCTGAGCCATTCGTTCTTTGAACAGCTGCTCCCGCAAGTGCCCGAATTGATTTTCAAGGTCTTGGACATGTTGAAGCAGTTCGTTGCGTCGGTTTTCGCATTCTCCTTCGTCCATTTCGGACGAGTCATCCGAATCAACCTCATCTTCACTCGAATCGTGCCCTGCGTCATTTTCGCGGCTTGTGTTCGAATGGTCGGATTCCGCCCCCGAAACGTTGCCGTCACTCACGTCGCCACCGCCCCCGTTATTCTGCAGCTTCATGGGTGGCATTTTTGCCACTAGAAAGCGGTTTTTAACTCAGAATGTGAAAAAAAAGCGCCACACAACAAACACAAAAAGTGAGGTTACGTTCCAGAAAATGACGTTTACTAAAGGCGGCTTTAGATAGTTTATTGCGAAATTAAGGTTACATCACACGTAACAAAAAACCTCACTGCGCAATTCTTTTATTCACAACATTTAATATGCAAAATTGTTTTGTAATCGTCCCGGAATTTTTCAAAGGCTATGAACTTAAAAGAAAAAAAATAAATCATGCATTATTTTATTTGTGACTATTGCAACTCATGCCTCAAAATTTTCCCAGTGGCGGTTCTAGGAATAGCTTGAACAAACTTGACACTTTTCAATCTTTTATACTTTGAAACTCTTTTAGCTACAAAATCTTGCAATTCTTTGTCTGAAATCGGCGAATTGGCAACAACGAAAGCTTTGGGTGCTTCCCCTGAAACACTATCGGGGATTCCCACAACGGCACAATCCTTCACTCGAGGATGTTGCTTCAAAACCTCCTCCAACTCGCTCGGTGCCACTTGAAACCCTTTTACTTTAATCATTTCTTTCAAACGACCGGTGATAAAAAAATGCTCGTGTTCATCAAAGTAACCTAAATCGCCAGTGCGAAGCCACCCATCGATGAAAATACTTTTAGTGGCATCGGGGTTGTTGTGGTAGCCTTTGGTCACTTGAGGGCCTTTGATTACGAGTTCGCCCGGTTGGTTTCGAGGAAGACCTTGCAAGGTTGAGCCGTCCATTGGAATAATTTTGACTTGAGTGTTGGGGAGAACAAAACCACTGCCGCCAACTTTAAAGCCATTTTCGAGAAAAGTAGTTTGGATTATGGCAGCGGCGGAAGTTTCGGTCATCCCGTAGCCTTCTAAAAATTTGACTTTATTGTGGGTTTTTGAAAGGAGTTGTTCGATAGTTATGGGGGCTAGAGGGGCAGCTCCTGAGGTGATCAAGCGGAGTGGAAGCAAGTCTTTGCTTGTGATGTTTGGGTGTTGGACAAGTAATTGTACTAAAAATACAAATTTATGAAAGTTAATCAATCGATAAATTGTATTAAAGGGGTACCAACCAATAGGGGGTACGCCAAAAATTGCATCGGGTTTGTGTTCTTTCAACACATTAATCAAGTGATTTGCCGAAAATTTTGGCATTGCTATAACCGTAGCACCTTGTAAAAATGACTGCAAAAGAATTACCACAAGACCATAAATGTGGCAAAATGGTAAATAACCTGGAATTTTCCAGGATTCTAAAAAAGTAAGCAAATTTATAAAAAATATATTTTTCAATTTCTTCCACCTTGAGGGATTATGCAAAATTCTGGTGACGTAAGTTGTAGCAGATTTGTTATTATACTAGAATGGGTCAATTCTACCCCTTTAGGGAGACCAGTAGTGCCACTAGAGTATGGAAGGAAAACAGTTTCGTTACCTTCGGCATGTTCAATATAATTATCACCTTGTTTTGATAAAAGTTTATCAAAATTAATGGTACCAGTCGTATCAGTCTGAAAAAGCTATTTTTGATTTAAAGTCATTGTCAAAGGTACCTACATTGGTTCCAAGGGCCACAATTGGATTGGTAGTGGCTTCGCGTACCACTGGTAATAACGCAGATAAAGTAAAAACAAGCTTTGATTTACAATTTTCTAACTGTCTTCTAATCTCGTCTAAAACATTTTTCTGATTTTGTGGGGGCTGATATTTTAAGGAAATTTACCCGACGTATATTGAGCATTGATTGTTGTTACCCTCAGACCGGCCTGAACCGCTCCTAACACAATTATAGGATACTCAGGAACGTTGGGTAACACTACTCCTACAGTATCTTGTCTTTCCAATTTTAAGGAATCTCGAAGAAAGTGAGCTATTGATAAACTACTCTTGTAGAGTTGCGCATAAGTGTAGCTTTTGCCTGTTTCTAAACATGTCTAAAATTGAGTTAAAAATAACTTTTTGACAACTTTTTTACTCACAATAGCTGTTCGATCAGGCCATTTATCTAAATTTTGCCAAATAAATTCTGGAAGATTAATTTCGGGAATGTGAAGTGGTTGTGCTTTTGAAGTGATCACATTGTCGTTATAAAATAATATTATATTATCACAAAATCTTCTGAGTGGTGGTTTGAGTAATAAACAAAAATGTTTTAAAATCGTCATTATGACATAAACACACTGTTCACTATTATATTTTATTTATGTTAATAAATACAACAATAAAATGTTTAGCCGAAGTTTATTAAAATAAATTAAATAGAACAGACGAGAGGCGTGGCCTGGAATATCTATACCCATTTTTTTTTTGGGATTTTCAACGATTTTTTCGTTTCCTGTTTTCTCCCTAGTCCAGAACTCATTATTCAAAACGCCCCGCCTACATTTTTTTCAATTCTCTTCTCAAAATCTTCCCTGAGGGATTTTTAGGTATCGCCTCCACAAAAACCACTCCTCCTTTCAAATGTTTATGCTTTGCTACTTTACTAGCTACAAACTCCTCCAGATGTTTCGCTTTCACTTCTTGTGCTGATTTAACAACAACAAAAGCTTTAGGCACCTCCCCCAAGACCGGATCAGCCACTCCTACAACTCCTACATCGTCAACACTCGGATGTTCCCTTAAAACAGCTTCAAGTTCTGCCGGTGCTACTTGAAATCCCTTGACTTTGATCAGTTCTTTCAACCTATCAGTGATGAAAAAATGGTTATCTTCGTCGTAGTGACCGATGTCACCAGTTCGGAGCCAGCCATCTTCCAGAAAAATGTCTTGGTTGGCTTGGGGATTATTGTAATAGCCTGGCATGACTTGGGGACCTTTGACAATAAGTTCCCCAGATTTGTTTGGGGGGAGATTTTCGAAAGAAGACTCGATGGGGATTATTCGGGCTTGAGTGTTGGGGACTAAGAAGCCACTCCCTCCGATCTTGACTCCATTGGGGAGATTCTCCGATTGGATTATAGTGACAGGACCGGTTTCAGTCATACCATATCCTTGTATTAGAGATACTTTATTGTCGGTTTTGGCCCGAAAACGCTCAATATCAGAGCCTCCCAAGGGGCCTGCTCCCGACATTATTGTTCGAGTGTTCATCAAATCGTGTTTGGTGATATTTGGATGATTTATAGCCATTATCACTGAAATTTTTATTTGGTTACTAATTAAGATTATGATTTCTAAAAGTTGTCTCAGAGGAATTACCGACTAGAGGCACTGCAAAAATAACGTCATTTTTGTAGTTTTTCAAAAGTTTGACAAAATTGTCCGATGAGAATTTGGGGATTGTCACTAGCTTAGCTCCCTGAAGGAGACTCTCGAGTAAAACTACGACAAGACCGTAAATATGGAAAAAGGGCAAAAAAGCGGGGATTACATCCTGGCCTGAAAAACAATTTTTTTGTCTCTAGTTACGAAAAAAAACTACAATTACGTTCATCGTCGTAACTTCTTATGAGGGCAAATTCAGGTGAGCAAATTTGGCATAAGTTGGCAACAATGTTGTGGTGACTTAACTGTACACCTTTGGGTAATCCAGTAGTACCACTCGAATATGGCAAAAAAATAATATCATCACAGCTAGCATCAGTGACCGGTTGGCAACCCTCTCCTGATGAAATTTCGTGAAAACTGATGGTGCCACTAGTGACACTTCTCTAAAATTTGAGTCTGCATGTTTTTCGTACATTTTTTTTTTAAATAGGTACCACTTTTTGGTTACTTACGTCATTGGCGATTTCTACCACCGGGAAATTTGTTGCTTGACGAACCAATGGGAGCAGCTCACGTGATGTAAAAACAAGCCGCGATTGGGAATTGTTCAACTGTCTGCTAAGTTCTTCTACAATAAGAATTTGACAAATGGAAAGCTACGATTGGGTGATTTACCCGATGTGTAATTGGGGTTACATGTTGTTACCCGCAAGCCAGCTTGAATTGCCCCCAAGAGAACAATAGGGTATTCGGGAGTGTTGGGTAAAACAACCCCAACGGTGTCTTGTCTATTTAATTTTAGGGAATTTTTCAGAAAATTGGTAATTGAGAGACTCTTTTTGTAGATTTGGTGGTAAGTATAGCTACGTTGGGTTTCAAAACAGACCTAAAGGGAAATAGGGGATGATTGTGATTTATAAACGGTTTTTTGGTACTCACTGTTGCGGTTTTATCGGGCCATTTTTCCAAGTTTTGCCATAAAAATTCATGAAGAGTGGTTTTAGGTATTTGAATTTCTTTTGCTTTTGATTTAATTGAAGTGTCTGAAGTGAAGCGTCTCAGTGTTTGTTTTAGTGGATGTAAATATCGTGAAAGTATCATTGTGACTGGTCTAACAATATCCTCTAAAATTCTTATCTTTGTTATTTTTCTTTTAATGTTGAGATAATGTTGTGTATTATCTAAATAAAACCATGACTGTCACTTCATGATAATTACAGTTTTATTGTAAGTTGAAAAATTTCCACTTTATTTGATTAAATATGGATTTAGTGGCCTTCGACTTAATTTATTATTGTACCTTGGTCGCGAGTGTATTTTTAATCCGATTTTTTAGAAAAAAAGCCTTTAAATATAAATTTATGATGAAAGTGTTGATGCCCTGTCATTTTTATTAAAAGCCGTCCTCTTGTTTCGAAATAATGAGCGCGTTGCATGTCGTCTATTTCGTTTAAAAACACACATTACAAACAGAAATAATTTATTATTTTCTAAACATGTCACATTAGGCTCGATCTAGCTGTAAATAAATAGAAAACTTAACCGAATCGTCCTATATCCAGTTCCAGATCTTATTCATATACAAAATATGTACAATATAAACAATTTGGCGCATTTTATACAGTCTATGTACACGGTGTGTCGGTCCGATTACCGACAGATTCTGTCGTCTTCCTCTGCGGCACAATGCAGATGAGATGGGACTAGAAATAAGCGGCCGTTGTTGCACACACACACTTGGAAAATTTGGTTTTTGTTGGAGGCAGACTTGGAGGTGGGGATGGCGGTGGGCAACATCGGCATAAGGATCGAACTGGCGTCCAAATGGATGGATCCCACCTCCGATTTGAACGAGATGTCGTTTAAAGAGACGATTTTCATTTTGCCGCCACGAGACTCGATGTGCACACCCTGAGGGCCGTGGATTTCCAACGAACGGGTTGGGGACTCCAGGCTGGACAGAGAAAGACAATTACAAGAAAAAAGGACAAGATTTGATTGAAATATTGATCACAATGAAACCTGTTTTCTCTTTTTTTTAATTAAAAAAGTACACGAGGCAGTCAAATTGTTTAAACAAAATTAAAGCTTAAATTAAACATTACCATTAATTTAATTTAAAAAGTAACAAGCTAGTAACAATAAAACGTTTTTTAAAGCTAATGGCGTTTGGGATTTTATTTTGTTTAAAGATGTCTTTAATTAATTATTATGTTATTAAAAATATACAAAGTGTTCCGCGAGTTTTTTTTTTGAAGCAACCAACATTACATTTCATAGATAACGTATTTTGTTTTAATGAGTTAAACATAGTAATCGTATTTTTATTTTTGACAAATTTTTATCAGTCAAAGTGACTACACACACCAGTTTTAGAAAGTCCGTCTATTTGGATATCACGCTGAATAGAAACGTGCAGTCTGCGAAGCGTTTTTCAAACATTCTTTTTAAATGAGAATTTTGTTGGTTTTTTCGGCAAAAGTTTTGTAATTTTCACCAAATTTTCCAAGGTATGAGTTTTTATAAATTAAAGTTGAAGTGTTGTGTTTGGTCACTATGTTGAATTTATTAAAACTAAATATTTTAATATCCACGTTATCTTTGAAATGTAATGTTGGTTGCTTCCAAAATTTTTTCAGGCTCATTATTACTCGTGGGACAGCCTGTAAATAATCATTGTTGAAGTCGACGATTTGTCGTTCTATAATAAAACACATAAAGCATTTTTTATAGTATTTTAGTTCAAGTAAAGGCAGCACTATTACTAAATATTTTTTAAGTCGTCATTTATTTTCTACTCAACGATATTAAGCATTTAAATATAAAGCTTTTTAGTTATGCGTTTTTTAGTTTTCAGGTTTTAGTAACAATCTTAATAGTTATTTATGTTGGGAATAAATGAAATGTACAGTATATTATTTATACGTATTTTTGATCAATCAATGAATGAATGTCCAGTAAAACTAATTATTAATTTAATATTCACACATTTAATTTTCAAAAAAAAAAACGGAATGTCGCAGTGCGTTCAAAAACAAAATCGTGCTATCAGGAGCAGTGCAAAAAGTGGCGTACCTACGCTTATTAGCCTGATTACCATTTGCGCACAGTTTTCAGCCCTTGCAAACAACATGAAAAACGTAATTTTCCTAAAAGTTCAAATCCTAGGTGGTAATTTCTTGTTGACAAATCTGTACAATAAAAATTCTGTGCGTGCTTTACTTGACATTTATTATTTTTACTGTGCAAAATATTATATTATACTGATCATTTTTAATTTTTTACTGTGCAAAAATTATTACTGATCGCTTTATTTTACTCATTTTAAATTACTCTTACGTGATATGGTCATCGTTCAAAAATTAATTACGCTTGTAAATACTAGCTTAAAAATGATATACTATGTAAGTATTTTTATGTATGTAGATACTAAAAATTCACAGAATTTAAAAAATTGCAATCCTATTAACGCTATATTATTTAGAGTGCTAACAAGCGTATTTATTAAAATATGTTTGCGGGACGTGCCGTGTCTATGTCCGCCGGTTTTAACTCTGTGTAAAATTTAAAAACTTTTAAATGTATTTAGTTGTCAACGTAAATTCACTTCATTTTTATCACCCGTCGGACTTGGTCAAAAATTAATCCTAGATGTAGCCAAGTCTCAAAGAAATCTATTTGTCAGTTGAAATCCGTTTTTAATTAAACTTGATGTCAAATAAATGAGTAATATTTTGAACTGTGGCGTTCCGCCTTTCCGTCCCGTGTAACAGATTGTATCATTCGCCGTAAAATTTCTAAGAAAACCAAATTAATATGCACGGGAGTTTGAGTGAGCAGATGGCGTCTTAATTATTAGTTATAGCGTCGAGGATATCATAAAAGTTAACCAGAAGAGAAGCTCCCTGCCTCATAAAAGTTAACCAACCGCAAGTCGTTGCCGGGCTCGGCCCGCACCAGCGTCGTCTGCACCGAACCGCTGAAAGAGGCGCCCCCTTCGCCCGTCACCCTCAGACTTTCCGCCCCCACGACCACTTCGCGAGGGTCCGCCGAAAAAAGCACCATTCCTCGATCGTCCATCACTTTGAAGGTGCTCGTCAGGCACTCGAAGCGGTCGTCTCCTGCAACAAAAACATCCCTTATTAAAAAAAGTACCACAGAAATTACATCAAAATGTACCTAGAAAAATCATATTGCTAATCAGGCCGTTCTTGCTCCGCGATGCCAGCGTCAGGTTTCTACTCGACTCGACAATTATCGGCTGTCCGGTCCTGGATTTGATGCTGCTGGCTATCAGAGTGTCCAAGACGAACGCTTTGCCTTCGAGTCGTAATCCTCCGCTTACGATTTTGAGTTGACCCATGCCTTCCTGAAATAGCATTACAAGCAATTAAATTATGTCAGACGGGCGCATCCACCATATTCGTGCTAATAGAGTTCGAGGCAAGTTTGGCGAGTTCTCTCCCAGGTCAAGACTTGACTTATTCGCCGAATCAAATTGCAATTTACCAAACATTTTTACGTTTTATATGAAAAGTGTCAGCTTTCTTCCGCTAAACGATGAATAGATGAATTGAATGATATTCGATGCTGCAAATATTGGAATTCTGATTCTATTATCCCGACTTCAAAGGATGCGACGCCGGTAGTTTATTATTCATAATCTGATTACGAGTCAGCGACACCACATTCTTTGCAGTAATAACACAAAACATAAGTTCTATAAAATATATTCTTGCCGGTTTTAAAGTCAACCCTTTTAGGTGTCAATACTTTAAAAATCGGAAAAACATATTTAAGTTTTGAAGTGTTGAAAATAGTATTTTTTGGGGAGGTTGAAATCTTAAACTTTTTTTTAAATGACTGTATGTACGTTTTATTAGTAATAGATGTGCATTTTTCTCTAAAGTAAGCAGCTGCTTTTTATAGACAATAAAAATCACTTTCTAAAATGATTATTTTATTTTATTCAATTAACTATATTACACCACAATAATTTACGCGACTTTTTGGCCGTCTTATGGTTTAGATTGTAAATAGCTTTATACTGGCATTCTTTGACTCAGATCTAAAACGAAAAGTAAGAAAATGTGAAAATATTGTATGAAAAAAATGTTCTGAAACTCTGGATATTTATGTTTTTTTCTCGCGAATTTTCTTGATGCAAACCTCTTAGATTACTGTATTTGTAGTACCTATCTATAATAAAGACTTGAGTGTCGATTGAAATAAAAATTATGCGAAATAATCGCATATTATGTTATTACTTATTAGGAATAAAGTGATAGTTTATGTAATGGTAAAAGTAAAAACGTTTAAGCACTTACTCTATAGCTGAGAGGTAAAACTTTTACTTGTGATAGTTAGACATAAAAGTGGTCACTTTTGTGACGTTTGCGGACAAATAAAAATATGCTACTTTTTCTTTATTTGGCAAACCCTATAGTAAGTCATATTCAACATATTCTTTATTCAATATATTTAATTTATTTATGTTAAAAAACTAATATAAAATTTATTACAAAAGCCATCAGAAAAAGGGGTCATAAAACTCTATAAATATGTTGTTATGACTTTAATATTATAAAGGGTATTTTCAATTAAAATAGCTTCAATTCTTTTGGTAGATTATACTTTAATATCAATTTTTTTTTTTATTTCTTTGGGTAAAATGTTGTAGAATTTAATTGTGGTGCCTAGTTGCCATTTGGGTTCTCTTTAAAAAAAAATCAGCAAGAAAATTTGAAACCGGGTTTATAACGGACCGTTTCGGTGTCAGCTTCCAATTTCATGCTTTTGTTATAATGTTTTTAGAAACTCTTATTCGTATTCATTGTTGTGTTTGGTGTAGCATCTTGTGATTAAAGCTCCTATTCAATTTTCGAATCGTGGTAATATGCAAATTGAAATGTCGTGAGGATTTACCGGTCTAAGTTCGTGCTCCGCTTTGTGTTCCGTCCAATTTTTTTTCATTATAATTTTATTTCGATAGATTTGATCTCGTTAGCACAGCATTAATTAAAATCGCACACAATAACCCGGAGCACTTATCTTTTATAAAAAGCTATTTTTTGCCAGCTCGATTGTGGAAAAACCAACAAGTAAACGAATAACATTATATTCCGTATCAAAGAGAATCCGAAACAACTGTTGCATCTCAATTAAAGAAGTTTTAATTACGAAAATTTAAAAAGCCAGGGACTTTATGTTTTATATTTAACATCCTTATCTCGAGACCTCAGGACATAATTACCAAGTGGAATTTTACTGAAGATTTCAAGAACTCATTATCGCCAGCATTTTATGCTCAACTAAGGAAAAAGATTTTTTTAAATCATTTCTAGGACCGGAAACGTGTTCTCGTTACGGAACACTTGCTAGATTTTAAGGGTTTGAGCATCTCATGAAATAAAGCCAGTCAAAGAGCACGGTACACTAACAGCAAAATTTGAACAAACAATAAAATTAAGTTTTCTTGAAAATATATGTTTAATTTGAGAGAAATTATTTTTTGGAAATAAAAATGTAAATTTTGTGTAATTAGAAAAGAGTTAGCTTTTAATGGACTTACCGATGAGAATTCCATAACTTTGAGGACCCACAGCGTGAGCGCTAAATTGACAATCACCATCACGAGCAGCACAAGGATGAGGATATAAAGACATCGCTTCCTCCATCCATAAATTCCAATTCTGAAGTTATATCTGGCTCGGAAGCCGTCGTTGGGGTCCGAAGGATGTCCCCCCGCGTCGGGTTGTGACGCCGCTTCACTTGTCTTCATTCTGGAAAACCAGTTAAAGTGTCAACGATGACCGAATTTATTGCTGCACCACGTGCATTATTAAGAAAACAATAACATGCAGAATGACGCCGTCAGGAATATGATGCGGCGGTGCCCCATGACTATCTGTCTTCCTCGGGGAAAATGGGGTATTAATCATGCTGTCTCTGTCGCCTCGACTCGGTTACTCGACTCCACCGGGAAATGCCAAATTTACCATCTCGCACCGGCGATATTTCAAAGTCCGAAACACTTTCGCACGGAGACGCGCTCACCTAGCCGGGGCTATGGAAATAAAAGGGCTCGAAACGAATATTTATCGTAGCAGGGGGTACATGTCAGATTTTTTACTAAATTTGGCAACAGCAAACAAATAAACTTAAATTTAATGTTATAATAAAAGTTTGGTGTGTCGGGTTAAATTGTGTTTGTGTTCATTATTCCAAGAGAATCCACCAAGAAGTAGTTGTTAAATTTCCAGTTTCCAAGAAAATTAAATTTGTCACAAACTGGATGGACTGTTAGTTAAAAACTGCCGCAACGGCGAAAAAAGTGATGTGTTCTAATGTGTTTTTGGAGAAACTATGATGCAATATTTGACAAGCGTAGCGAGTGATTTTATGAACATATTGTTAACATGGAAAGGAGGTGATGTGTATGTAGCTATCAATGAAGTGGAGGGAGTAACTCCCTCCAATTCATTGGTAGCTATAGATACAGATGTCCCGAAGAACTTTTTAAAAGTTTTTCAAGCATAAGCTAAGAATTTTAACAAACTACATTTTGTTTATCTTTTTGATTAAAAAGAAAATGTAGTATACCCATTGGCGCCGCAGAAATTATTATCAGGGGGGGGCCAAAAAAGTCGCAATCAATTGTAACACTTTCATTCGTCTGTTTTCATATGATTCAGTTCGTGATAATAATGTAAATAGTATAGTTTCTTCTTTCGTTTATGAAAATTTAAGTTGGAATGAGTTTGTAAAAAATCAAAAAAATATTTTTTTATATAAAATATCTATCGTCCCGGGGAAGGCAACTTAGACAAATTGTTTAGAAAATTATACGGGTGATTAAAAAATGTCGGACTAACTCTCGAATGATGATAGAACACTTTCATCTAAGCACAAAAATGAATTCAGATTTTTGTTTCAAGCTTTTTAAAAAAAAAACAGAACTTTCAATTTTCATATTATCGTGTAAGCATATTAGTTTTTTTTGTTTCCGATGTTGGATTTAATTTATTGTTGAATTTGC
Organism: Tribolium madens; assembly: GCF_015345945.1. Classification (NCBI taxonomy): domain Eukaryota; kingdom Metazoa; phylum Arthropoda; class Insecta; order Coleoptera; family Tenebrionidae; genus Tribolium; species Tribolium madens. The sequence continues at coordinate 8,035,543 of NW_025400985.1, read as the reverse complement.
TAGTTTGTTAATAGTTATTTACAATAGAGTAAAGTTGGATTTTGCAACGCAAAGTACGCAAAACAGTAGATTGCAAATCAAAGAATCTTTAGTGTCAAGTATTATATTAGAATTTGAATTTTAAAAGAGAATGCTTAAGTTTTTTAGAATTCTATTCATTCTGGCGCTAGTAATTTATTTTATTTAATCCTCTATGTTAAAATTGAATTTTATCTACTCTTTTCTTTATGTTAAAATAAAATTTTATTGTCTAGATAATAAAAAATACATCCATTGTTATACAGGATGCGCCAAAACTCGCGCCCCAGAGAAAAATGTCTTATAAGGTAAGATACCAGGAACATGGAAAAAATGTTAAAAAAAAAATTATCTACAAAAATTTTGAAGTTATGAGGGTTTAAAGTTTGCATTTTAATTCTATTTATTTCTGTTGGAATGTTGGAAAATAATTTTTCAATTTTTTTTGCTATAGGCTATTAAAAGAGGAAACAAGGAAGCTATATCCTAAATTGTAACTCTTTTCAATGTTATTTGTGTCTTTTATTGGCAAAATTTTTGTCCCTTTACTAAATAATTGTAAAAAAAAACATATACAAGATGATCAGTATCATTAAATAGATATAAAAAAATGTCAAATGTCAAAAAATAAATATGTTAAAATATTTTGACATATAATTTTTTAAACATTTTTTCATGTTCCTAGTATCTTACCTTACTTGAAAATTTTCTCTGGGGCGCGAGTTCTGGCGCACCTGTATATCTGCGGTTGTTAGTTGCTAACGATCTTTGACATTAGATTTCATTGTTGAATTTTACTTTCACATTTATAAATATAGACCAAATTGACTACAAAATTAGTGAAGATTGAATAAAATGTTATATTGTACCACACGATAAAATTTTCATTATATTTTCGAGCATATTAGCTTAATATTATTAATATTAGCTAAATTGCTCCCAAAGATAAAATTCAATTTTATCGTCTTGTATAATAAATAACTATTTTAATGGTATCTAACAGCCCAGAGTCAACCGCAATTTCTACCGCAGTGTTGACAGATAGATAATTTTCAATTCAGGAGACTAAAAATATCTATATTTAGTTCTAACTAATTCGCAATTAGTAGTTAAACCTCACTTTTATCAAAGCATTCTAATTTTATTGCTTAATTTACTTATCAAATCAAGACACAAATTCATAAACACTAGTATTATTATTATTAAAATAAATATAAATTCTTAGTTCACGACGTTATCTAAAAAGTCTATGGGTTTTTGTTTCTAAATTAAAGTAAAACAGAAACTGTTAAACGATGGTCAAGACTCTATCATCTTTCAGCGGTTTGGAGGAAAATTAAGAGCGAATAGTTTGTTTATTTTCTCAATGATATGAAACAGCGTATGTTGTCTGGAAGCTACAATGAACGAGTGTTAGCCGTCAGTCAAGCTAATAATAACTAATAGATTCTGACGTGTATTCATTAGCGACGTGGAAGTTGCGAGACTCCGGACAAGTTGTAAACAGCTCATCCGTATCTGCGCCATCCCTGTCTTTGTGCTCTTGGTTGCCTACACTCGCGGTCATCCCCCCGCAGTTGATTTACGCCGCTTGTTCATTTTTCGCTCGCGATCCGGTCCAAACTTATAAATCCCCTTGAAGTTCCTCCGGATAATTTAGTGTCTATTTTATAACATCATTACGGTGCTACGTTCCGTGAACGTGATAAAGCAGAGGAATTTATCGCAGGTTAAGTGAAATATGAGCGGGATGGGGGTCCTAGGTCCGGACACTTGACACGGGACTAATAGTGGGTACACACGGCCTGTTTGTCACACCGCCCCCTGTCAGCAGGGATCAGCGTCCCGAAAAATTACGTACTCGGCGCCAGCCACAGGTGGCCCCCGAAGGTCAATATTTAACCGGCGCGGCGGTCGACGTCGCTTCGACCACTCGGGGGAAATCTAACGATCACGACGATGCCCTTTTGCATTTTTGACGCTTTTCAAACAGGAACCAATTAGAACGCCGGACGAGAGACGCGGACTGCTAAAGGCCGGAAGGAAACACCTAGACCGACAAGCCAAAACGGCGAAATCCAGGAAGCAAGTGTCACACGAGTAATTATACACAAACGAGGGTCGGCGGCTAATGGCAGGTCAAAAAGTTGCTAATTCTCAGCGGGGAGGCTGGCCTTACATTAAGTGTCTACTAGAATAGTCTCATCAAAATATTTTTTCAAAAATATCTTTACACTTTTTAGTCATTTTTGACTTTATTTATTTTAAAGTTGTTATGTTGCTTTTTTTTCGTCCCAACTAATGAAACTTTCGGATCTAATGTCTCTGTCGTAGTCATTGGGCGTAATGCGTCATTCCGCGGAAAGCCTAGTCTTTGGCCGTACTGCCGGCAGAAGCTGTAATCAAATGAATATTCCTTTGTTTGACTGAAATTTTACGTCATTTCAGGGATTGCCCACTTAATTTTAGTCAAACAAAGTAACCGGTTAAACCAGTACATGTTACCGCGTTTGACGGAAGTGTAGGTATTTAGTCATTTGTTGAAATGAAAAGTCTTGAAATGTTTGAAACTTTCTGTAGAAATGTAAATTTTTGGTAGAAGAAAAGAAAAGCCAAAAAAACTAGATATATTTATTGTTGTAWATTAACATATTATATGAAGAACAAAGATGCAAAAAACCGTYGAATTATGAAGAAATGAASGAGGTAAAAGACTTCTAACCTCAAAYTAKACCTTTATTTCAGTTGTARATATTTTAGGCTGCAAAAGATATTTTACTTGCCAATTTACCTGAATGCAGAAAATATATTTTTATCTGTTGTTTAGGTCATGACCTTAACGTTTTTTGTATGATTTTATTATATTATATGTTTACATTATTTCAAATAAACGGAACAAATATTTTGCTACAATAAAAATATTTAGTTTTTTTGGCTTTTCTTTTCTTCTACCTAAAATTTACATTTCTACAGCAAGTTTCCAACATTTCAAGACTTTTCAACAAATGACTAAATACACTTCCGTCAAACGCTGTAATATGTAATGGTTTAACCGGTTACTTTAATTGACGAGAATTAAGTGGGCAATCCCGGCAATGACGTAAAATTTCAGTCAAACGAATGAATATTCATTTGATTACAGCTTCTGCCGGCAGTACGGCCAATGACTAGGCTTTCCGCGGAATGACGCATTACGCCGAATGACTACGACATCTCTATTATTTGCCAATAGATTCTAACGAAATTTAAACTGTAGACTATTTAGTAGGTAGGGATTAATGTTAAATAACCCTAGTCCTTAAAATGTATTTTAACATGCATTTTAAAAATGCTAAATTACTTAAAATGTTAATCGCCAATAAAAAGTACCATAAGCAAAAATCTTGAAAGAGGTCCCGCTTACAAGAAAAAAGGATAAAATAACATGGGCGGTTATTAAAAAAAAAACGATATTACAGAATTTTAATCATACCTGACTGTCAGGCTACAATGACATTGTTATTGTTTCTCTAACTTCAAAAAGTTAATAACGTAATTTTGGAAATGAATTGATCAGTACAACAAAAAATGCTCTAAAATTTCTAAAGGTGCTAACTTAATTTACCACAGAGGTTTTCAGGGATGGTACAAAATGTTACTTGGAGAGTTAACTTAGATATATTTTTTTAAATTAGGTAATAGTCCATTACAAGCGAGGTGGTAAATATGACATTACCCCGAGTGCTTACGGATACGATCGAGAGGCGCCAGAAATCGGATAAAACATAGAGGGTAATGCCATTACCACCGTGGTTTGTATATGCAATTTTATTTACAATTACATTATTTTCAGTAAAAAATTTGAGTAAAATAATATTCTAACAAAGTTAAGGTTCAAACGTGGTAGGCCATCCAAATTGCGTTTGATTTTTGACATTTCAGAAATGTCAAAGAAAATATTGAAATAATGTGTGAATCTGATTTAAAATTGTTGAAATGGAGCAGTGTAGTACCCCCAGAAGTAAGAGAAACTGCTACAGAAGCAATTGGATACTAATTTAGCAAAATATTATGCGTAATTTGACAAAAGAAGTAATATATATTATTATTCCTCATGTGATTTAATAATATGTTTCCCAACCTTTAAAAGGTTAGTAATCGGCATATTACATTAGTGATTGTGAATAGAAATTTTAACAACATAATCGACGTAATTTTAATTTTATTAATACTTTGTCTCTCTGTCTATAAAATTGTTTTTTTAATTTTTTTAGATAAAAACGGTTTATACATTTTTGTGGTTGATTTTGTATTTTATTTTGCTGATTTTCAAGTTCTATTTTAGGCACTGTGTTTTATAAGTTTTATTTGGTGAAAAATGTGTGATGTTTTCAGACACCTTTGTGCATGTATATGAAACTCTAAAATATTTAATTTTTATTTGTTTCTTGTTAAAAAGCTAGAATGGCGAGACGTGTGCAATTCGCGTTTGGCCTTTGGATCATTCCATTCCCTAAATTAAATTAAACGTCGAGTTCGTCGTCTATTGAATTAAAAACAAACTAGCAACTGCTTTCCGACAACATATTCCGAATAATTCCAATCAGCCTTTTGTAATCGCGCAAATATTGTTTGAAATAACACAAAACATCGACGCAAATCAATCGTTTTAAACCAATAACAAATTCATTATCCAGGCCGTGCAAATTTATTTTATTGGTGTTGCTCGAAGCCGCTTGTCTGAATTTTTTATAAGGTCTTTCGCCGCACATTCAATAATGTCATTTCTGTTTTTCTTCGTTTCGATTTCTTAACTCAGCATGTATGTCCACGTTAATTTAATAAAATCCAAAGGAATTTTTAAATTTGCAACCGCAAAGTGGCTTTCGTCTCACGAACTCATTAAAAATTCGTTCGTTCGGTTCGAGGTCCGGCAAATTTAAATAACTCTAAGTAAATACGGAGGGATGCCGCACTTACGAACATGTTTACAAGAGGGATTACACAACGTTTCGGACAAATGAAACTGATGGAGTTGCGGTCGGTTTCGTTTGCTCAAATCGGACGAGGAAATTACTACTGAATTTGTAGCAAAAGTGGCTGCGGTCTCGTTCACTAACACAGCTGACGATTTTGCGAATTTAAGAAGATTTACTTTAGTTTTTCTCTCTAACAGAAATTTGCAAATTACGAGACGTTCACGATTATTACTTCGCAATTAAGTGAGCCGAATTCAATTGAATTAATTTGTTTCGTCTTGGTGGTTCTTTATGTATGTACTTAGTGATTCTCTCGTGTACCAGGAAAATAAAATTGGAAATAATTTGCTGAATTATAAATAGACTACGAGGCACTTTGGAAGACTATTCAGAGACAAAAAAACTTTTGTAGGTTTACAAGTCGACGGATGAAAAATACATTATGTACCGATTACCAGAAGAAACTGTAAGTAAGTAAAAAATACAATTATAATTTTTATTTTATTTGTGTATATATTTATTTTTGAGATTAAATTATGATTAACATACAATTTGTGTTTCTATTTCCCATCATACACCAGTAATTAACATTCCAACCTATTACTTTTTCTAAACAAAAAGAGAAGAGAAGAAACCATAAAAATTTTCAAAAATTGGAAAAATTTAAATAGATTTTGAAGAAAAAATAATTAAAAAACAATGCTATTCAAGATTCTTTTGAAAATTATAAATATTTTTGATTGTATCTAAAGATAGGATTTCCTTTTCTTTTCTTTTCTGCATCATCTTCACCTTGTCGCTTTAATCCGTCATTGGTTTGATTATGACCGTCGCTGTCATAATCCGGCATTTAATTGCTGCCGCTCCAAGACGAGTAATCTACGCGATTACGACCTCTCTTTGCTCCGCCGCCCCCACGCGTGCCGAAAGCAAATCAAGCCAAAACTGTAGGTGTCGACGGGGGCGGCAGCTCGCGGGGGGCCGTTGCCATTACGGAAACTGTGTAAAACAACCACTTTACATCCATCGGATACTCCGCACAGACACGAACATGAATATTTCAGTGTAATAGCTCTCACTTCGAATGGCATTTTTCTCCTTTTGTAAATATTGATTCGCAAATACTCGCCGAGGCATGTCTCCGCTTTAATCCCTGCTCCGAGAGCTTGTTTTTCCTTTTGTCGCCGCCAACATACACGGAAATGACACCAGTGGCGACTAACAACGTCGAGGTTGGGATAATGTTTTGATGGCCGCTAAACACTGCTTGCCTTTTTCGAATAAGATTTTTAATTTGGGATTTTTTCCAAGCACCTCGAGCGTCTTTAATTTCCTGATATTACTTTTTGAAATATTACTTATTTTAAAGGATCGGTTCTTTCGATTCCCATCAGACTTGTCAAAAGGCATTATTTGTTTGTTCTTTGTATTTAGAACTTTGGGTCTTATTTCTCTCGGGAAATGTGCCCTCAAAAATGTAGCAAAAAAAGAAAAAGAGCTCTTTTCTCATCTCCAAAAGCCCCCGGTCCCAATTTAATAAAACCGCAACTCGCACACAATAAATAAATAAATCTACCATCAAACACACCCCCACCAATCAACCCTTCGACCTCTCTCATCGACGTGACAGCGATTTTTATTTTCCACTCACCTAGCGCCGGTATCTGTGTTATTATTGGAATTTCTGTGATTGCTCCGTGTCTGAAACAAACAAATGGTTATTGACAATAATAGAGAAAACGAAATTTACTCCTCAATTAGCACGATGACAACGGTCATGACAACTTTGGGAGGTTTTTTCGGTATTATACGAGCATGACAGCTGTCATCATGATCAAAAATTCAATTTGTTTTGATGCAATAAAAATTTAACTAAAGGATTACAGCGACGAAGGTAACGCAACGATTTAATTAATTTTCGATGATTTACGACGAAAATTTTTATTCTAATAAAATATAAAATATTTCTGCTTTGTCTTATATCGATTGCACTATACCTACCTAATATAAATTAAAAATATTACAAGCGGCTTTTAGCACAAATCGGATAACTAAAAAGTACTTGAAAGTCGGCAAAGTGTATTCTCAACTTTGAAGCATTAGAAGCTCGTAAAGCGAATCGCTGATTTTTTCCATTGATTTTATTTTTAATTTACTGACTTTGTTTAAGAACAACCTCCAGCCATTGTTTAAAAAATATATTCAACTTTAAAAACTTTTTTTAATTCTTTCTGTAAAGCTTATTTCGAAACACTTTTCTTGTCGAATGTATTTTGGTGTCACCCTTGTTAGTCTCACACGTTTGTTTGTTTTCCTTCGTGCGTAATATTATTTTTTGTTTACTTTCATTTTTGATTTCGTATTCGAGAGATTCGAGGTCTTAAATCTGATCAAGTCCTAGTGTGAGAAAATAGCCGCGCCGTAAAAACTTTTCTCTGTTTGGTGAAATCGGCTTGCTTTTCGCATTTGCACATTCCCAAGTCCTTTATTTTTAGTTCGATGTTTAATCAAGGCAACACTTTGTATACTCCAGTCTCCGTTTGTTTTCCTTGGCCTCGATGCCACCGATCGATTAAATAATTATTTAACCAAAGCGCGCGGGTAGACGCAAAAAAAGTCCACCAAAAAATTGCCCCGAGAAGCAAACCTGCGACCGTCATAATATAATATGAAACACTTCCAAATTGGCCATTAACGGTCATTGTGTTGTCTATACCGTCAAGGGTGTAGGTACATACGTTACAATTACTGTTGCCAACGTCAGTTTGAAATTTAAATTGAGCATTTATATTGTACCTTTGTTTTTGTGCGGCTTTTTGCGCACATATCTGTTTTAAAATTAAACGTTTCCACGTTCCCGCCCCTGGGAAGTCGCTGTGTTGTTTGACAAAACCTTTGTCGGTTAATTGCGTTTGGTTTTGAATTTATATCGACTTTTTCGTGCTCGTTCTTTTGATAAACCTCATTAGTATACCTAAAACAATACTGCTAACTCTCTTGTCTTAAGAATGCTCGAGAAGGCCGCAAACGACTCATCTCAACTAATTTGGGCACTCCTCATCTGTGTTGTCTTTAGCACAACGCAAATACTATACGCTGTATTTCGACAAGAGGTGTTAATACAGCTTCTTAACACGATCAGAAATAATAACAGCTTCGTTTAGGATGTTTTTCTAAAATGTACGATGGCTTGTTTCAAAATTCTTTGGTTGAATGGACTATAAAGTTTACAGCACGGCAAGGGATAATAAAGGGAACTATCGTATGAAGCTTGTTGTGCCCGTTTATGAAGCTTATTGCAATTCCTCGGAATTAAAGTTCATAATTGTTGGATATAATGCACTACATAAAGCGAAAATGAGAGATTTTCTAATTACTAACAACAAAAATTTTACTTTCGTCAGATGACCAAATTTTGTTTTATCTCAATAAAAATGAAATTAGGGCAAGACATTAATTTTACTACCTTTATAATTCTCGTAAAACTTTTCGAATTTTAATAAAATTTTAATACTATCGCACAATCTTTTTATTTAATGAAAAATTATTATTAGGTACAACTTCCCTATTTCCCTATCTCCACAACAATTCTTTTTTTTATAATAAACTTCGACATTTTTACATTGGTTCAAAAATTGTGTTTCTGATTCCAAAACTCTTCTTGCGATAGTAGAGCTTTATTTTAAAGCCCCCACTATTTCATAGTTTACCTTTTTGCACGAAAAATTGTTTAGCATATTTCATCGATGAGAAAACACCAAATCCCTGAACCTTTCAAAATGCACACAAAATCAAAAATCCGGTAAACAAAATATACAGTGGCACGAAACAAAAACAAACAGTTAAAAATAGAAAACTGTATCCCAAGTGGAGGTCGCCACTTCACATCTAAATTCAAAACATGGCGTTTTTTCACGCGAACTTAATTAATCTCTACATACCGAAACTTAATCAACGAGGTTGAGCTAATGACACAAAATTAAAAAAATCGTCACGTGTGTGTCTGTCTCATCGATCGTGAAAATTCCACCATAAAAGCGAGAAGAGGCTCGTAAAATGGAAAAATAAACAGAAATATGAGTCGGAATGTATAAAATTGGACCACTTACAGTCTATAAATATCCGGAAGCAGACAGACATTGCATCGTTGAGATTTTCACCGTGTGTTTATGAAAAGATATGTTACACCCACGAAACAATTGCGAAACAACTGACTTTCGTTTAAAAAAAAATCGAAAGTTAAAGAAACGAAATGTAGAACGGTTGGAGTACAACTCGTGGATTTTTCGCCGAAACTTAGATATAAATAATTTTCAGGAGAGAAGGGATTCCTGATGGAGGGGTCAAAAAATTATGGGAATAGCTTTAGGGCACAAGCCAAACTTATTTTTTTTTAAAGCTTTAAAATATTAGAACATTAATAGTAATATTTAATAGTAAAGTGTGTCCAGTTTTCATGCCTTTTTTTTTTTCTTCAAACTTGTAGTGTTGTGAGCGACGAGCTAGGAAAGCGCTTTCAAAAATTTGATAAGTGTGTGCTTTTTTTGGTTTAGTGTTCTTAAAGTGTATGAGTTTGATTTTTTTGTAAACTTTTCTAATGAATTATTAACGCTTTTACAAATTAGACTATACACTTCAAATAAGTACTAGAGAAAAATACAAAATTTTGTTAATGATAATATTGCTTAAGCACTTAATATTCAGGTTCAATGTAGGTGTTTGAATTTTTCCGTCGATTGGGTTAATTAGTGGTCCGGAAGCGATCAGTCTGAGGTATCGTGTTTGCTTTCTTGTTTAAGTTCTTGGTCGAATTTGTAAGGGTTTTCCCGCAACAGGTGGTTCTCCCAGCTACTTTTTATACGACTCGAGTGTGTGCTTTTGGCATACGTTGTCGCATTTCGCGCGCTCCGATGAAAATCCTCGTCAAATTTTAGCGCCATTTTGGCTAATTAGATGTCGTGTGCCACCGCCTTATTGTCACATTATATGCGACGTTTGTATTGATTGCGATTGTTGGAGGGCCCAGGAATGCAGCAGGTATTATTTACTTGGCGTTTTTAATGCAGTAGCGAGAACAATTCCCCATCTATGCATACTAATTATAGAACAAAGGTAGAACAAGCTTTTGTACAACATTATTACATCAAACACGTATTGATCTAATTATCCTTGCCGTACCAACCGCTATAATAATGCATCGACTTTGTATTGGCCCGAAAAGTGCTTCAAAGGAACTAGACGAAAGGCGGACTTTGAACGAAAAAACGATAAGGAGGATCAATAATGAATGACTGATATAAGGCTATCGAGATACGGAATTTTACAATTAGGGAATAAGTGATTTTGTTGAAAGAGCTTTCGATATACCTAGTGTATTTTAACAGCCACTCCAAGAAATCAGAGTGAAACTTATTGGAATAACACTATTGCAATCCTAGTGTTATAAAGCTATAATTTCGAGGGCTTTTACTGAAATGAGATATCAAGTAGATATATTAAAAGCGCTGGATGACTATAGCAATAGCTATTAAGACTTGACTTGCTATATGTGAATAAATTTTTCTCATTTGATAAACTTTTTAATAAAGAAAAAATAATAACTGATTTTTTTCATCATAAGATACGCTTTGGGGCTTGTAATGTAATAATAATATAACATTTTAGTAAAAAAATAGAATAAATCAAAACATTTTTTCTTTCCTGAGATTATAAAACTACATATATTAATTGTTGTATGTAAAAAGTAGAAAAGATTTGGTTTCCTATCCATTTTAACATAAAGAATCGATTCTAATAAAGAGTTTTATTTTTGTTATAGATAAATTATTATACAATTAAGTTTCATTGTAAGTTAGAACAGTTTTTTTTTTAATTTTGTTCTTATATTATACCTAAGTAAAGTTGTAGTTAAAAAGTAAAAGTACAAAGGAACTGTAACAACAACACAGAATTTTTTATAAATTAGAGTCGTAAATAATCGCTATCTGTCAGCGCTGTAATCGTGGCGTGACGAGAGCGTTAATTATAGAGATTTTTAGCTCCCAATTGATAAACCGATTGTTACAATATTTTTTCATTTATCGTTTTTGATGGAATTATAAGAAATGTGTTTTATATAGAGAAATGTAGACTAAAACAACAAAGACGAATTGTTAATACGAATATAACTAATAAACTCTCTAAAATTGTAAAAAATACAATTTATTTTTCTTTAAGAAATTTTTCCTCAAATAAGTAGGTAGGTTGGTATTTTGTTGTTTTCTTTTTAAACTTGACTATAATACAAAATCAATTAAACAAATTGTCATTAACAACTTCTATCTTTTTATATTATTTCGAAAATTAATATTAACGTTTGATATCAACACAAAAAAATATGCTGGTGGAACAATAAAGGTAAGAAAAGAAGGATGGAAATTAAGTAATACAAATGAAATTTATTTTTATATTACAATTACAAAATTACAGTAGCACGTTGACAGTTTCATATTTTTTAAGTAATGTTCATCTAAATATTTAAGGATAGGGTTTGACAACGTACCTAGATAATGTTTGTTTACTTTGATTTTTCTTTTTTAACACAAAAAATCGTTTGCTATTAATAAATTGGAATGAAATTGCTGAAATAAATCTTCCCATAGTAGTAAAAAGTTAAGAAACCAAACAAAGATAAAATTTATGATACAGTAAAACATTTATTCTGTCTTCTTTCACTTTATTTTGTCGTCATTTGTTTATATTAAGTTTCCATTTTTACACACAAAATTCTCTTAAAAACCATTGTTTTTCAGCAAAACTATTCGCCCTTAAACCAATTGCTTTTGCTCGTATTGGCAATATTTATCCAAACGCTTCTTGTACTCGTATGTTTATGTTTATTTATCGCACCGCGTGTTGTAACAATGTGAAGTGTCCCCAGACGCCGTCCCTCCGTTTGCATCCACCTGCGTCCGTCAATTGGCTCCGATCCGACGTCAATCAGCCACAAATCGTGTCCCGATTTGTTCCGGTTTCACTTTACCAGCCGCAAGAAATCGGTTTAAGCTACTTGTTTATGCATTGTGCTCGAATCCGGTCACCAACAGCTTAGCGCTCGCTTCTTGTCCTACAATCCGGAGTTTTCCTAAGCTCCGTGTGTTCCTCTGATTCGATTATGTGCGAGCAAATGCAAACCGACTAGACCATTGTCTCCGTGTGTGGTGTGCGCACGCTTTATTTATTCAACTGCAGTTAAGCTGTGACGTTAAGCCGGCTCCGGATCCCTCCAAATAATGACAACGGACGTAAGCCTAATTTCGCGAACTGCTTGCAGCTGATTAAAATATTCCGGCTTTTTTCGTCTTACTAACGAATTCAATTGGACAAATATGCTAATCGTGCCAAGATGGTTTAAGCCCGGAGTAATCCGGAGAAAATGCGGTTTTTAATTTGCTTTCAGCGAAACGATAAGATCACGGTGTGTGCACATGCAATAGCTAACGTCATGTCTTCGACATTATTTCGATTCTCGTCTCGCTTTTCCGACGTTTCCTTTTGCAAAGCCATGATTTGTAAACTCTTCATTCCGATTATCTGCAACGTATTATGCTTCCAGTGATATTTAATGTCGCTCCGCGCTTTGTGCCTTTATGACAGCCACAACATTTGCATATCAGTTAAGCACCGGATGATGTATAGAGACCGTTTTCTCGCCGCTTGTCCTGACTCGATTTTAATCGACTCGAAATTGACCAATTTGGCGGCTCTTTTTCCACTTTGACACAATCCGATTCTAATAAACTGTTTGTTTGCCGATCCATATTTATAACGACGCTCATAAAAATTCAATATTCGATCGAGGGGACGCCCGGAATGCGAATCGTAACTCTGATGGGAGGTACACGTGGACGCGTCATCCTCTCTCCTGTTCAAAGTGGAAGAGAAAATTACAACAGAGGACCGGAGGGCGGAAGTTAGGAGTGCCGCTCTAGCCGCACTATTAACCAAATAACATTCTTTATCTAATTTTACACGACTAACACGTGGGAGTGTTCAAATTGGAGGCGGGAGATCGAGACATTATGCGTCATAATAAAGTAATAAATGCCTTCTGCATAATCACTCCAATCGCGCTTATCGTGATTTAGGCCACGAAGAAAACTGAAATAATAATAGCGAAGTGATTTATGGCTCACATGAAACTTAATCCAATTACAACGAAAAAGAACAAAGCATCAGGCACTAGTGCAGTTAAAAGAAACATAAACACAAAATAGGCATTTACATGTAGATTGTACTATTCTAAAATAAATGTTTTATTTAAAAATTGTTTTACATTTGTTATTTTAAATGAAAAAAAAACAAGTTAAAAGTTTTGACGAAGAAATTAGTACAGCTCATTTTTATTGCCACATATTGTTTATTTTCGTCTGTTTAAAAAATTATGGTTAATGTTTTTATGTTAGAATGTTTGACTTTGATTTTGATGTGTTGACTTGTGCTTTTTGAAAGCGTTCGTATCGAATATCTGAGGATAAACATCACTACACTTCTCATATCTAAAGACAGATTCAAGTAAGTATAATAGTGCTATGAACAAAAATCAGCTTCTCGTTATAGAAGTTTTAATAAATGTGGATGTGTATAAATAAAAAGCTACTTTATGGATGCAAGTTAGTTAAAATTTTTCTTTAAGATTAATTTTAAAATTGTTACCCTTTTGACTTTTTATTATTATTTACTTAATTGCTCTTTTCTCATTTACGTTTATATTGTATTTTCGTTATTTCTTTACAAAAAAAAAATTCTGCATTTGTTTGTATTAAGAAGAAGATTTTGCATTTCATGTTTAAAAACTTGCAAAAAGTTTGCTCATTTTTACGTATTTAATAGGAAATTCGGAGTTTTATGTCACGAATTTGGCGGATGCACCGGTCTAGCTGCTATCTAGAACCCTATTGTAATTAAAAACTTTACGAGTGTTCTGTGAGAGTGTCATAATTTCATTAAATACACTATCATCGTCTTCTTCATGTCAAGCGCTTAAAGTTGTTGGAATTAATAAAATAATGAAGCTCCATCTACCTGCAAAACTACGATGCGTCCCTTGCGACCCGTCTTTTTCTGTTATTAACCGCCTTCCTCCCCATATTTAAAATTTATCTCTCCGGAAATTCGCTAATCGGTTATCCCTCACCGGCCGTAAACAGGCGAACGCTTCGATTTACGAGCAGAGGATTCGACTAATCGTCGTCTTATTTACAGGAAAATGGAAACCGATGCGAGAAACAGGTGCGGCAAAATCAGTTCGAGATAATTCAGTGGCAATAATGCGGCCACGTTAATAAAGTGCTCGTGTCTTTAATCACGTTATCGTGACTTCATCCATCTACCGGTCTCTATTATTTCTACTTTATGTCCCGCGGCCCTCCCATTCCAATAACTGTCGTCCGGAGATTCCGCAGATTAAGTTATAGGCCAAGACCGGACGGTATTGGCTAATAACTTCGACTTTCGAGCCTAATCCCGCTTTTTTTCTCTGTTCTTTTGCAAACCTTAACTCCATTATAGCCACAGATAATCAGAGCTGTTAATCCCGGAGCTAACAGGAAAAGTTTTACGCTAGCGTGAAAAATTCACCAAATTGTTATAGCGCCGTAGTCATTTCGAGCGTTAAATGAATCTGTTACACTCATATAAACATGTTTTTACTACTTCCTCTCGACGCTCGGATATAAATCGAGTCCGTTACCAATTTACTGACAAAGCTTCGGCGTACATACATGATCGCTGCGGACGCGTTTGATGGGACAAATATCAATTAGTGGCATTGCAATTGAGCAAGATGAACAAGCTGCAGACTAAATCCTAATTAAATTACGATTTCACATATACTTTATTAATTAATTAGCGAGTTTGAGCCAACGCTAAAAGTCATACACATCAACAATACGAGTATTATTGTGATGGTGCATTATCATTGTAAAATTTAAATCAGTGTTTCATAATGTTAAGGTACAGGAATTAACTGACGAGAGCAACATGACATTCTAAAATTTGCAACAACTTAACAACTTTATTACAAAATTTAAATTGTATTGCTTGAACATGTTTTTGAGTAATTTTTTATACCTAGAGGCGATTTGGTAAATAAATTTCAATTTTCAGAAAATTGGTTATGATTTTTGTTATTCTAGAAAATAGGTTACAATTTCGTTGGTGTTAGTGTTTTCCTTTCATATTAGTATTCCAAGGTTGGTTGAGTGACTCTTGGCTTGCATGCGGAGTGTTGTAAGGGCTATAGTTCCATTAAAATGTGCCACAACAAGAGCAAAGTGCGGCCAATTTGTGCAGCAGTAACACGCATCCAAGAAATGTGCGAAGAAGAGAGGATTAAAGCAAGTGGGGTTATTTCGCTAATCGTCCAACATATAATATGTGGCCAAAAACTTCCGCACTGCGGCACTTTATCATGATTTCCTTCAATAAAAATTGCAATATTTCAAAAAAATAGTGTTTTGAATCGATAAGGCAGCGGTTTATATCAAAGTTTATCTAAGCAAAAGCCCATTGAAGTCATCTCGAGTGGCAAGTCTGTTTTCTTAATTCCCGAGAACAGTTCGACGTTCTCTTCTCCTTTTAACGTTGTATCTTTGAAGTTGAATTAGACATCAGACAATTTCACAGCGAAACTGCTGAACTAAATTAAGAAGAAAAACTTGGACGATCCTCATTAACGGTGATTTTCAATTCAGACTAATGTCTGCGGTTTCTCCCGGGCTGCCATATGTATGCAGATTGCTAAGGCCGTTTGTGCACTAAATTAGAGACTTGAGTACTGGGCTTTAAGTCCTCTGCAATTAAAGGACTTTCAAGGAATTTTTCCTCGAACACGTATAACGCGTGGCACGTATACGAATCAATCAGCTCGATTTGAAAGCTTCGCCTTCTAAATCGGAAAACTTAATCTAAACGCCCTGACTTGTTGTGATATATGCGCGACCGCGAGCGGTTTATTTCGCACATGTCAGATAATTCAAGGAAGCTATAAACTAGCCAAGTTTGTGATACATTGTTAAGTTAGTTGTGTGGCGGGACGCCGACAGACGAATGCGACGCTAGCGAGGGAATATGAGGCTGCGACGACTTCAAACTGTTTCTTGACGCCCTTTCAACGACAAAACACCCCAAAGCTACACACATTTGATCAAACGACACGATCTAATTAGATACGCGTTTTCCTTCCGAAAACCGCATCGTTGTGGCTGCAGCGGCTGCATACTCAGACACAACACAGCAAAACGGTTTATTTCAACTTGCTAACAAGAAGAAGAATCAATTTTCTCTTTGGTTTTATGCATCGCCATCGACTTGTGTTTTGGCAATTTCTGACTGCAACGACTTTTATTGAACCTTTCAAAAGAAATAACGACTCGAGCAAACTTCATTCTCGAAATTCACCAAAATTTGTATTATCAGTGTAAGTCGTTGCAAAATTACGTATTTTACACTTTTTCAACTTTGGACCTTTAATCATTACAAATAAATTTAAAGAAATAGACCTATTCGATATTTCTTTGTCTTTTGTTAAACAGATTCTAGTTAAACTTTTGTTTTGATAGTTTGAATATACGTTTTAAGCATTTTTTAAGGTATCTGACGTTTTTATACTAAAATAATTTTTTGTATAACAAGGCATTAAATTTGATTTTTTTATGGTAAATATAAAGTTGAAATAAGTATAAAATAGTATACGTAAGGCAAGCTTTGAGGAACGAATTTTGAAAAATTTAATTTTCAGTGTCAAGTCTCGAATATTTTTTAAAAATTTTGTTGAATTAACAATAAGTACTGCAAATATTTTATACACACCACCTGAAATAAGAGAAATCGCTCAAAACGCCGCTGAAAATGACCATTACTAACTTCTAGAAAATAAATTGTACTAGTCTATTTCAGCACCCGAATTGATGTTGAAATGGCTCATTAAAGCATTGGCAAAATAGAAAACAATACACTTTGCATCATTAACACCTTATACTGTTTCTATGGTGTATTTAAGCTTACCTCTTATGCTGCCGTTAAAATACGTTTCATCTATAAAGTACGTCAATAGCAACGTATCTTATGAGTTTATAAAATACTGTGATGCATATTTTTTTTGTCAATTTTGATATTATTTTGACCTATTTATTTATAATAATTTCTGAATTTAGTAAAATTTCTGATTCAGTATTAGTGTTGCAAAAAATGAAGATAACACGAGTTTCGTAGTTTAAAAATCTCAGCCTATTAAATACGACATCGGTCTTTAAACTGTCTATAAAACTCTAGTTGTCTTAATAGCTATTAGTGCTGAGGTGTACAACACAATTTCTAAAATTGCAATTTATTTTTTTTAATTGAAAACTAGTCGTATACAGGGTTTGTTAGCAAGTAGTGTGTTCTGCTATTTCAATAAAAAACAAGATTTTTGACTGGTTTTATTAAAAGTTAGAGTTGCTTTGTTGCTTTGTGTAATTAAAAAAAGTAGTTTTAAAATGTTCAAAAACTTAATACGTAATAGTCACTTTGTTTAAAAAAGAATTCGATAATTAAATGTGTCGATTTTTTGTTTTAATTTGTCGTTCGTCGGTGCTTGTCGCTGGCCGCTGATATTTTTGACGTAGTTATTAATTAGCCGTTTTGATGAAAGCGAAGACTATTAAGTGTGAAAATTGTTGGTGTAATAAGTTAAGCAATTAAATGAAGAGTCTCTAAAGTTTGTGAATGGCTGGAAAGTAGAATTTTAGTGTTAGATGAAACGTCGCGTTTTTGCGGTTTCGAAATGAAACAGCGTTGTAGCGTTGAAACGAAACAAAATACGAATTAAGTTTGATACGCGTTGGACGTATAAATAATGGAGGTCTTTTGAAATTTGTAAAGTAGACGTCTAAGTTGCTTAATAAGTTATCAAGTTAACATTGACAAGTTGCAGGCAGGAACTTAAGAAATCAATTAAATTGAGAGGTCTCGAGTTGAAACATGAGAAGTTTAAGCTTGTAGTAGTCTGCGTAATAAAATATTTAAATTTGGAAAATGAGATAAACAGAGCAAAGCAGGGAATGGGTAGCGTCGCTTGCCATTCCTTGGCGGACTTCTTAAACATTTGTTATGAGTGCACTTTAATTCGAGTAAAATCCTGAAGACCGGGTAATAACACTAAAACCTTCATTAAATAAGCATAATAAGAACGCCGGGATATAATAATCTCAGTAAAGAAAGAACGTGTTTATGCGTCCCTCTTTAATTTCATTTATTCAAAGCGGCCTAGTCGACCTCCTCAATTAATTAAAAACGCCGCAATAGACATCGGATCCTGTGGGAAGGCCGGGATTGACCGGCGCGCGACTCCCTCGTTATCCCATTAGGACTAAGATCCTGCGGCGGAAACTCTCAGCGTGAGCGAGGATATCATCAAAAATTGAAAAGAAACAAGAACGGATTGGGTCGCCCCACATGACTCTCCAGATCGTTAGGATTCAGGACCAGGTCGTCACGTCGGCCGCAGTTCCTGCACCTTCAGGACTTAGTACAAGCGAACCGTGTCCCTCACGCCCGCGTGATATACGTTTCATCCAGGAGTAGATTCGATTATGTACTCTTATCGCGACCGGCCATCGACATAAACTTACATTCAACACAAAAAACCTAAATTTCTACATTCAATCGCATACGCTCTCATTACTTTACTCATTTGGTTATTCAGAAAATGTTGATAAGAAAATATTGATTCCGTGTCAATCAAAATACACACAGATAAGCGTGTTAATGCCTAATCAATAATCTATGGTCGGGAGTGATTAGTTTTGCCTAATCGCTGCCTCATATCTACACGAGCATCGGATTACTTTACTACTATTCCTTCATTAAATAAAGTTGTTAAAAATAAACGCATTACCTGGTTTTTGTAAAAGAAACATTTCAAGGTAAAAATAATCTAAAAATGTAACAATAAAAACAAGAGATTAATGCAACGAGCGGAATTGCTAATGATTATTTTGTAAGTATCAAGGGAGTCAAGTAAACTTTTACAGCAACCACAAATAGTTTTTATGCGGAAAAGTTGCTCCAATCAAAATTTTTGAGTTTACTTAAACTCAAAACACCGTAAATACATACAGGGTGAATATAAAGTATAAAATAAAAATTAAAGTGATATAAAAAATGTGTGGACAATAGTGTTATAGAACACAGGATAAATGAGAATATTAAATTCGTCGCAAGGAAGTTCTTCCTTGACTGTGCCATGCCTCCCACGTTCAACCAGCAAAAATTCTTCGCCTGAAGACGATATAATAAAGTATTGAAACGTCGTAACGAATTTAATATTGTTATTTATTCTGTGTCCTATAACACTATTTTCCACAAAATCAAGCATCAACATTTCAAGGAAAAGTATAACAAAATGGAGGTCTGAAAATATGGTCGTATTTTGAGAATGAAATTTTTTTTGATCTTCATTTATGCAATTTTTTATGCCAAAATTCCAATTTATGTAAAGATTGATTTTGAAAAAATTAAATACAAAGTAGATAGTTGTAATCCTTAAACTATAACCTTCATGAGAAAAATGGTTTTATATTGGGTTGCCATTTAAAAAAATTAAAATTTTTGTAGAATTCAAAAACAAAAGAAAATTTTGAAAATTTTTGTTTTTGGTAAAATATCAAATTTTTATAGCATTTACTTTATCATTCATCAATTACTTTCTCCAAAAAATTAATATTTAATTTATGCAAAAAACGTTTGGTTCCATACTTTTTATTCACCTGGTATAGTAATTGTAGCATATTATAGTCCTTAAAATATCATTTTATTAATGCCCCTCGTTTCCATGGTTACCATTAAAAAAATTTAAAATCTCACTTTGAAATTTGGTTGAAATTAAAGTTTAAACCTAAATTCCGTAATTTTTATTTAAATCAAAATAAGTACTGCGTAACACTACTCTATGTAAAACGTGCATCATAATTTATTGTAGCTGAATTTGTTACATCAAACCGCGAAAAAAATTGTCCTGTGTAATTTTTGCTCTGTAAATTGCTAACAATTCAAAATGCATCTTAGATGGCTAAAAAATCCGAATGTGCGTTTTAGCTTATATATGGTAAAAATATTTACCTAAAAATTCTTAGCCAAGTCACTGTATAGTGAAACAATGTTTTTGACATAATAGAAAAAAATTTAATAATACATATACAGTGCCATCAAAAAGTCTTTTTATCAAATAGGCGTCCTAGTTGAGGACGTATGTTGCATGGCAGTTCGTATGTTATCTAGATGTCAAAAAAATATTTTATAAAAAATTAAAACAGTAAGCTAATTAAATTGAATTATTCTATGAAACGTCTCAAAATATCCTGAGATTTTGTTGGTGTTTATCGTGGACGATAAAATGTCACAATGACAAATGAGAAATGTCAAAATAATTTTTATGTAAATTATAACAGGAAATCGTGGTGAACGATTTTTATGAATAAACACCAACAAAATCTCATTTTAGGATATTTTGAGACGTTTCATGGAATAATTCAATTTAATTAGCTTACTTTTTTAGCTTAATTTTTTATAAAATAATTTTTTTACATCTAGATAACATACGAACTGACATGCAACATACGTCCTCAACTAGGACGTCTTCTTGATAGAAAGACTTTTTGATCGCATGTGTAAAAAACAAGTGTTACAACACTCTCATTGTGATACGAGTAGTTTGTGGTACGAGCCACGCACTGTGTTACAAATGCACGAGTATCACAATGAGAAGCTGTAACACGCGTTGTTTATACTATTTTTTCTATTAAGCGCTTTTTAAATTGAATTTATTATTATATTTGACAGTAAAAATTTTTGAGATTTGACATATGCGGTACCCAAATTGCTCAAAAATAGCTTAAATTACATTAGTTTACAACTGCAACAACTTCTAACTTAAAAACGACAGTCGATGGACAGTGATGGTCAAAGTATTGCATAAAATGTCGCCAAAAAATTACATTTTATGCAACTATTTTCAGCACCGAAATAGAAAAAACATCCGTTTTAGGTGGTAATATCTAATAGTCTGTTTGACGTAATTTGTAAAAAAAAATAGAAATTGAAATGGTGAAAAGTTAATTGGTGTTTTTGTTGTGATCACGTTCTTGGTCGTGTTCTCAGGTGTATATTTTGTGGTCTCTAGGCCGTTTTATCCGACAATTAGCGTTAGTTTCGTGACTGTGTGTTATAAAGCCTGCGAATGCACCGAAATAACATAATTAACGTCTAATTCTGCTCCTTTTTGCAGTTTCGGTATGGGGAGCGTATCCGTGGCGGACTTCATTCAAGTTGGTGATCCGGGATTATTCCGCATCAAACTACTGCCGGGTCTCAAAACCGTAATCTCCGTCACTTCCTCCGGTTAACTTTTTACCACACAATACGTCCGTAATTATTCGAGAGAGCGACTTGCGCATGTTTAATGATACAGTTCTAATTGGGCGCGGTTTTTCCCTCGCAGATATAGCTTTAAGCGTGTTTATAAAGTTGTCAACGAACAATACGTCACAAATTGAGTTTTACGCTCGAAACGTTTCTCTTGTGAGCGGATCGCGAAACTCAGTGTTCTCAGCCGAAAACACGACAATGCGATTTTGACGACTTGTCATCGACGTTTCATATCAACTCGCTGACGATTTTTCACTTATATTACGCGGTAATAAGAAGAATTGCCCGATTTTGACTTGGTATTAATGCGGATTTGATTGATCTTTATGCTAAAAACGTTCCTCTTTGCCATTTAAAGTCACTTCGATACGCGCCCTTTGATTAATGGATTCGTCCGGAAATGTTATTCGTCTCACTTTGAATTGTAATGTCGCAAATATAACAACTTTACGTATTCAAATGTCATTTCATATTTTATAAATGTCCTTGGGTTTTGTCATCGACCTCAATGCATTTGCACTCTACCAACACGAGGAAGACACAGTGAATAATGCACCAGAATGTCCCTTTCAACTCACTAACACTCTACATTAATAGACAACAGATGCCCGAAAGCAAGAGCACGTAACAGACGCTTCAAAAGACTTAATAAAATTTACAGAAGAGTTTTTACACCAAACGGACCCAATCAAGACATAAACTGCTAATGCATTGTTTACAACATTTATTTCTCATTAGGGATAAACAAACATTTAAAATGGTTTATTAGTTTCTAAACAAACTTTTGGCAAAAACTTTATTTGTTTTTTTGTGGTATTTTTTTTGCTTCTTACTATACAGGGTATTTCAAAACTTGCGCTTCAAAGAAAAATGCTAAGTAAAATAAGATACTAAGAACATGGAAAAAAATTCTATCTATTTCAAAATTATGAAAATTTAAATTTAGCACTTTAACTTGACATGTTTTTTTGCTGCAGGCTATTAGAAAAAAAATGCTGTATCCTAACTTGTAACTATGTTTAACGTTATTTGTGGATTTTGTTAGGAAAGATTATGTACTTTTACTAAATAATTATGAAAAACATCGGTAACAATAAATAAATATAAAAAATAAATGTCACATTTTTTTGACAAATAGAATTTCTTAAACATTTGTCCCATGTTTCTGGTATCTTATCTTACTTGGCATTTTGACTGAGTTATAAAACACCTTGTATTCATACACACATAGTATAAAAAACAACTATTTTTTATTATCTTTTAATTTATTGTGTAAATATGGTTGCAAATATTACAGTTTAATACATTTTTTGTAACTCATTTTTGCTTATTTTGGTTTAAGATTTAATTAATATCGAAGAAATAAATACAATTTTTTTTATTTTTATTAAAATATTTACCTGATTTTAGCAATTACGTTTTTTTATATGTATATAAAAACATAACATGTTAGAAAAAAACATTATCTTTATCCAGCACATCTATCAGAATTAAAAACAGTTTACTATTTGAATAAAACTTGAAGGTATAAAAAATTTGTAATTTTTTAAATTTTTATCCCGACGCATCCACCAAAATTAAAAAAATTGTTAATTTTGGTGGGTATAAATAAAACTGGATGTATAAATTTTGCACTTTAACTCTATTTATTTCTGTCGAAAAAATAGTTTTTTTGCGCCAGGCTATTAGAAGAGGAAAGAAAGAAGCTGTATCCTAAATTGTAACTCCTTTTAATGTTATTTGTAGTTTTTATTGGCAAAATTTAACAATTATAAATAAGATCATCAGTATCATTAAATAGACGTAAAAAAATGTCAAATGTCAAAAATAAATGTCAACATTTTTTAACAGATAGAATTTTTTGAACATTATTTCCATGTTACTTATCTTATCTTGCTTAAAAAAAATTTCTGAGACGCGAGTTCTGATACAACCTGTATTACTAAAACGAGAATAATATTTAAAAATTACCGCAATTAAAAAAAAACTATAAACTGCAATTGCAATTTAACCTATAAACAAACAGATGGTTTGCTTCTAATATGTTCTGTATCCAAAATGTATTTTTGTCGGTTAATGTTGATGCACTTGATGAGCAAACAAGGTCTAAAATTCATTAGCTTCAATAACAATAAATTGCAGTCTAGTTTGCTCAGGTGGTAAAATTATAATAAAGGCATAGTAACTAGACAATATATCTTTAAATTTAAGTGTAAAAGATCACATTTGGTCGATAAATCAAAATTCGATGTTCATAAATGTTCTTGGCAAATTTAAATACGTTCTAAACTAGTATCAAGTGGAAAATGGTAAATCGATGTGGCGAATTCCACCTGATCTAAAATGTGATTCACGTCTCAGCCATCCTGCGCTTTCCCTCAAATTTAATTAAATGTGTGTTCCGTTTTAAATTAAATGTAGGAACAAGTTATTACCGGTCTAAATTTTTCATATATATGATAAAAAACAATTGCTCCCGCCGAGTCAATACGATTACAATCCTAACATACGTCACTTTTATCGTGGCGCACGTTTGTGAAAACCAATATTTACGCTAGTTTAGTTATAACAAGACCGATCAGGGTTGGGTTATTAGGTTAGAGCGAGCGTGCCGCAAACAGAGGGAAATTCAACGCGAATTTACGGCCATCCGATTCATATAGTTTTCTGTTTGTTATTTTTATACACGTCCACGTTATATCATTTTTATGTCGGAAGCTTTCTGTAATTGAATATAAAACACGGTTTACCGATCTCGAACTGTGTTAATAAAAATGTTTGGTTAGACGGGGGCGCCTTTATTTATTTGTTTTACTGCCGGAATTTACGTCATTGTTGTGTATTGATGGCCGATATGACTCGTACGTCACAAGCTTTATGTGACGGAATAAATGTGACATATGCTTGTTATATTATAATATCGGACCACAATACCCCACATTCGAATCGATTAGCTCCTCACATTTAGGTCCTGACCCACAGGCAACCATTCACTTAAGGCCACTTCAGAACAGGCCTAAAGGAAATTACCCATTAAGCACTACAACTTTTTTTTTAATCATTGTAGTACTAACGTAATAGTATATTACATAACGAGCACGAAAAGCCGAGTGCAGAAGCCTCACGAGTGCGTTAGAAACTTTCCAGCGAGTTGTGTACCCTATTTTTTAACCCCATAACAAAAAAAAAACACTATTATTTTCAATGACACGATTTAAAATGTTTCTCTTAAAGATTTAAGATCGACAATTATTAAATTAGACGTTTATTAATATTAATTACTTATTTAATTAAGCTGATTTAGGTTTAAATGTCGCACAAAACTTTGGGTTAATTTTAAAAGATAAAGAAAATAAAAGTCAAAAGCAATGCACATGGCCAACAAACAATAAATCACGCGCCATTTACCAGACGTGCCTAGGACTCTCCGCCAATCGCAAAACTTTTTACGTTATTTATACATAACACACACGTGTGGTTAGGAGAATAATTGATTCGTGCGATATCGTCAACTTTCGAAGGTAAATCGCTGTATGGAAATAGTTACTTTTGTATACGGTCGTGGGAAAAATATTTAGCAAAGCTTTGGAGGAAAAAGAAAACTGAGGACTATTTTTGTAGTATTATCACTAGATAATTTTATTGCCCCCATAGCAAGGAAATTGAATCAAGCCGTCACGAGCCACTTCACCAAGACTAATAACATACGTCAAGTGCGGAATTAATCACGGCGAATAATCGTGAGTGACCCCCGCATAATTTAAATAAAATCCTTGATGAATGGCCTATGCCGATTATGTATTCCGTGTTGGAGAAGTGGTGGTCTCGTTGCCTTCCGCTGAGCCGAATCATGGAATTATTATTGGAAATTAACAAAAGAGTAAAAAGTTGATTGCATTTGTAACCTGTCACATAACAATAAATTTTCGGTCACTTAACCTATTGCATCGCTCTTTGGAGAGATATGGACTAATCCATTTGCGGTGTTCTCGCAGATAATGCCCCGATTACTTATCGCTTGATTTAGCGCCGCCCCCGATTACCCACTCTCGATATAACAATTATTGTATTTATTATGTCACATAAACAAAACTGCTGCTAAATGAACGATACGATAGCGCCTCATCAATATGGAAGAATCGTAAAATCCGGATCTGGATATGCGTAAATAACGGGCCGGCGGACGTTTCCGCTCAAAAGTGACAGCTCCAATAAAGCGCCAAATATACTTTCGGTTTTTGTGGCGTGCTTTGAGAAATGCTACAGCGGACGTGATATACACGAACGATACAATACCTTAAGTTGCTTTAAATAAATTCCATAAAAACATGACTTCACTTTGACTCGGTCTATATGTATTTAACCAAAATTTTATAATAAGAATGATTTACGTATTTGTAGTAAAAGTATTAGAATTATTTTAACAAACATCCATGTAAAAATAATTATTTATATATACAGTGCTGTTAAGAAGGCCATAACGACTGAGCGAGTTGTTTGAGGAAAGGAGCACGAGGTGCGTACAACGTTTTTTTTTTAAATTATTAAATTTTTGTTTAAAAATAAAACAAATTTTTAAATTCTTTAATATTTGAAGGTTAAAACTATCAAAGCTGTCAAAAAGCCGAGCGTTAAAGCGAAAGGCAGACTGTTAAAACCTCTTAACAGTCCTGTGTGACACTAGGGTGATATTGACAGCTTTACGATTGAATGTTATTTGTCATTTAGTCATAAAACGGTAACTTTTGTAACGGTTGCAAGTAAAGTGTTTTTTTTTTTTATAATTTACTAGGGTTACCAACTTTTAGTTTTGGGAAAACCGGCAATCAAAAATTTTTTAACATTGCAAATACACGCAGTTTACCGACACTTTAAATTTGATATGAAAAATGCCATTGAAAACAGAAATAAAGTTTTATTATTTATACTTATACAGATCCTTTAATAGTTGCGCAAAAATTTTAAGAAGTTCACGGTTTCTAAAATATGAAAAGGTGTTACCTCTGGATGTATTTAGTTTAATTTATTTTTTTTTAATTTCAATTGTAAACAGTTTAAATCAGAAAATTACAAAAAAAATAAAATTACTTTTTTCTTGAATCTAGAAATTTGAAGTTAAAAAATATGTTAGTTTCCAGTTTTAAATTTCGCCAACCTTTTATCGAAGATGTTTAAGTTTCCCACATTAGAAAATTATAAAAATTGTTAAAATCTTGGGTATTAGGTTGGATTTTAGAGCGTTTAGCGTAGGGTAGCTAGTTTTAATAGCCTTGCTCTTATCAGCACGTTTGCGTTCTCCTCGAGATGAGTCTTATCTCTCGCTGTTCGACAGTGGAAATTAGGAAAATTGTCGATAAAACCGGCACAATTATGAAAAATTATCTCTGGGAACTTTGTTGGAAGTTTCGTTACGTGAGTGTCCCGTTTTAAGATGTAATTACTTCTAAATATAATTATCAACAACAACGGCACGTGCTTCGAAATATTCGAAGTTGGCAAGTTATTGGGAAGTGAGTTTGGCGTAGAGACGGCGCGTGTTCTTTTAATTTTTTCTTTTTACGTTTTTCTTTTATCTTGACAATTATTAAGTTGTTAATGTTCGAGTCGGGTCTGAAGTCTTAGTATGAAGTTACAGACACGCAAACTAAACACCAGATTAAAGTTTGCGACGACCCGGCCTAGAGTTATAGCAAACATAATCAGCTCACGTTTTGAATATTAACATATTTACAGCAGATTATTAGCGTAGTCGTGTCTAGAAATTTGAATTTAGGGCTAGTTTTTCCAAAGGACTTAGATGTGGACGTAGGCAAAGCCAATAAGTTACATGTCATTGTAAACAAGGGTGTACGACGAGATTATGCAGTCAAATGAGATTGTGGAATATGCATGGATTCGGCCTGGGACCTTCCATACACCTGTACTTGTCGCAAAGCTCCGTTTCGGATCTTGTCTTGTTGCCGGTTGCGGTGGCGTTCGACCACTGACGTGACTCGCTCCTAATCTTGTTACTTGGATTAATATTGAATTTGTAACGAGACGTCAAACTTCCTTAACTCACTTAACACATCTATCGATTGATGACGTACCAACCAGGGAGAGTATGTTTTGCTCCAATGTTGAAAATATTTTCTTTCGCAACTTCAGACTAATCTAAGCAGTAGCAAATCATTTACCTAATAATTTTTTAGTTTTTTAAAAAACATTTTTTTACAATTCGATTTTAGTACCTCAACAATGTAGTATTATTATATTCTAACTATTTTTTTTTATAAAGCTATGTGATAGATTTTGGAAATGTTTTTAGAATTGTTGTTAGAGTATTAAATTTTGTAAATCAATAAAATTCGAATAAAAGCAATTATTTATCATAAATTATTTTTAAGACTGATTGAAGAAGTGGTTGCAGTGGAATGCGTAAAGCAAGTCAAGAAGAGTATAAAAATACTAGCTCAGTCAAATTAGACAAATCGGTGGAAAAAAATCCTAGAGAGTTGAATTTTTTTAAACGCTTTCTTTACACTTGGGTGTAGACATATATCAAATCCCCGATGGTGTGGGGCGACCTCGAGGAGGGGGAGGGTGTTATGGGTGTATTTTTTTTGGTTTTTTGCTTATATCTCGGAAATTATCACTCTTATAGGTTTTTATCTTCTTATCAGAATTACGAGTAAAGCTTACAAAATTTCCTACAAAAATGGTCTTTTGCATTTTTGTTGTTGGACTAACGGTAAGCGAGTTATAGGGCAGACAAAAACATCATTTAAAAAAATGTGCTTTATCTGCATTTAAAACAGAATTAGTCTTGTAATTTAAAAAAAAAACTGACAGTAAATTGAATTTACTGGGTCCAATACTTCATTAAATAAGGGGGAGGCAGGAGGGTCTATAAATACAAACTCATCGTATATGTAATTTATGCAGAATTTTCTGTAGAAGTCTATTTCTGCATCAAAATTTCATACAAAAATGGTCCTATTCATTTTTGTCATAGGACTAACCGTAGGCTTCAGAAGTTTGGAGTCCACATAAAATTGCATTAAAAATCCTGTGAAACACATTTCGTTAGTATATAGTAAGTATTTATATGTGTAGAGTGTTCCCTAACTAAGCTGGTCTGCCTGAAAGGTGACTCGGGTGTAAACATTTAAACGGAGATATAAATAAAAATTTTGGATGAAAGAGAGAATCAATCTGTAAGGGGTTAAATGGGGTGTAAATGTTTAAACAAAGATATAAACATAAAATTCTTTAGAGGTGTAAAGGGGCACTAAAATAAGATTTTTCAAAAATTAGTTTTTAAGGGAATAAAACGGTGTACACATTTAAAGAGATATAAAAACATTAAATTTAGAAAATATGATCTTTAGAGAGTGTAGAAGTGCACTTTTCAAATTCTAATGAAATAAAATAGAGTTTAAACGCTTAAAAACAAAATTAGAAACATGAAATTTCGAATTTTGAGAGTGCAGAAATACACTGAGACGATACTTTATGAAAATCAACATTTAATATTTATCCATAAACATAGCCCATGCGAAGAACGAGACTACTATAACTGAGTCCTATATATAACCTAGGTAATTATCTAGCTTTATAGAGTACCTAAGCGTATGCGTTTTGTGAACGGGCTTTTCCCATTTTATATCAAAAATACACGCGGACAAGGTCGTAGGCAAATGCTAGTTCAGTATATAAGGATGACTCGGAAGACTTGATAGACCCTTGTGGCACCCTCTAATAAACTGTTAGATCCAATACATTCAATTTACTGTAAGTTTTATTCAAATCATCGATATTAAATCATCTATTTATTAATATTGTACTGAACAAGACTGTAATTCGGTTTTCAATGTTTAAGTTGAAGACGAAGAATCGAAGATGCAGCATATGAGGACGACTCGGAAAACTTTATACTCTCTAATGAAGTGTTGCACCCAATAAATCCAATTTGCTTTCAGTTTTTTCAAATCACAAGATTAATTCTGTTTTAAATGCGGATAAAGCATATTTTCTTAAATGATGTTTTTTGTCAGCTCTATAACTCGCTTACAGTTAGTCCTAGAACAAAAATGCAAAGGACTATTTTTGTAGGAAATTTTGTAGGCTTTAATTTTGATAAGCAGGCAAAAACCGTTAGGAGTAACAGTTTCCGAGATATAAACAAAAAAACAAAAAAAGACACCTTTAGCCCCCTCCCCCTCCTCGAGCTCGCCTACCATCTTTGGGGACTTTCGATATATGTCTAACCAAGAATAAAGAAAACGTTTAAAAAAAATCCAACTCTCTAGGATTTTTTTCCACCGATCGCCCTATTTTTGTCTAATTTGACTGGGCTATAAATTCTTTGAAAAACTTATTTTTAAAAACTAATATAGTAAAATAAATATTTGAACATTTTTATAATCGTCTAATAAACTACAGTTTTACTAAGTAAAGTTTAGTGTTTTTTTTTAGTTTAAGTTAAGACTTTTTCAAACAAAAAAAGATTTTCATTACTATTAAGATTTTTTTTTAATGTTTTTGTCAGTTTTGCAGAAAATCTAAAATAGTTTGTTTATTTGTTACTTTTACTTTTTTGGCAATTTGTTAAAACGTTGAATTATTTAAATTTGCAGCTAGGCCACGGATAGCGGGATAGGAGTATGTTTTGCTAGGTTTTGCGATTTTTTTCTCTCGCATTTCCGTAGTGTGTAATGGATGGTCTAATTAATTTTTTTGGATATTGCAAGGTATCCGGAACTTAGTAATTACCGGCACTACCCGAGCGAGCTTTATTGTTAAAGGAGTCGTCTCGGTGCTTATGTATCAGGCGTCCTTTTCAAGTTTATTATTAATGCAGGAGTAGGTAGAGACAATGATCTATTAATGTACTAATAAATATTAATTGCAGTCATTATTAAGTAAGAAATTCTCGAGTGAAATTTGCATTGTAAATAAGATTGAAATATAAGTGGTTGCTTCCATAAAGCGGATTAATAGTCTCGTAATTTACCTTTGACCCAATCTAATCATTCGACAGACCACCAACTGGCCCTAATCAAAAAAATTTTAATATTAATAAAGTTCGTGCTGATTCTTTTGTCTACCTACAGCTTTGAGCGGTTTAAAACATTATTAAACCTAGAGTTTCGATAATGAGTAATTCGATTGGATAATCTCCAGTCAAACTTAATTAAGCAGACTTAGGTTCAGGGAGGCCTCGACTTAACTCAATAATAAAGTGCGGTTAAATCGCGCCCTTCGGCACACACACATACTAAACGCTTTATCATTTATGTAAGGACAGCTTCAACCCACAAAAGACACGTGACTTTTATTCTTGCCCGGACTTATTATTTTAAGCTTTCTGTTCACAAGACGCTTTTTGCTCGCGTGCTTTTTCCTTAAACTGAGTTACGACTTTATGTCTAGGTTTTATAATCGGGGATCGCGTGATGATGACCAACTTACTCTAACCTTTGACTTTAATTTGAAAACGAACGAAGATATTTGGCGGTGGTGGCCTCTATTCAATATTTCATTGCATGTTGATGGAGGAAGCTAGTTTATGGTGGGGTTGAAGCTACTTATCTCCGTTTTGGACTCTTCGTTAAAATTGCATTAAAGGGAGACTTAAATATGGCCCGGGAGGATGGGCCGCTTTTTGACATTGTTTCTCGTAACGCACAAGCAAAAGTATATTTCGGACTTTATTGAAGCTGTCAGACTTGACCGGAAACGGACGTCAGAACATCATTTAGGATTTGAAGATCCGGTGATTTAATTTATAAACTCAGCAACGCATTTCAGCGGTTTCCCCAAAACTGCTTATTTCTTACGAGTATACAGTCTACGAAAAATTTATAATTCAAATTTTCTACTGTTAAAACAAAAATCAAATTAAACAAAAAATAATGAAACAATTCAAGTTGTAATTTTTTGTCATTTCAAACGTAAATCAAGACGTTCACAATGTTTTTGCAAAATTAAAAAAGTGCAATAAATAACTTCCAAAAAATAACTTTTCAATTTTTTTTTTAACTGTGTTAGGCTCAAGAGATCAGCTCTCGTGGTAGGATAACATTTCCCTGTGATAACTTTAAATAGTGATATTTCTGGCGCCGTGTGCGCGTTTGCAGGTATTCTTTGATCTCGCTTGAGTTTTAATTGAAATTTTATTTGTTGCGCGCTTTTTCTTGGCGATAATTATAAATGGCCGTCGGGGTTTGTTGAAAGCGTTTCAGGTCGACATGCTTTAGCGATTTTAACATACGAATATATTGTGTAAAAGCTTTGTTAGAAAGCTCATTCAAGCTATTCTAATTTTTGCATAATACCCCAACGTGGTTTCGGTTTTCGTTTTGTTTTATTGCTTGACCGGTGAAAGATAGTTTAATGTTTGAAACAGTTGCGATTGTCGTGTGTCTAAAGTTTTCGCTTGAGAGTCTTATTTATAGAAAAAAAAAAGCATTTCACTGATGTAAAATCAATATAACAGAAAGCGCAATGTTTTGTTAGGATTGCATTAAAGTGTCATTTTTTATTGCTAGTACAAATTACATAATTGAGTCTTGTTGCACGTCAATTTAGCAAATTGATCGCATAAATTACTCATCACGTTATAGAGAGACTTCCAAATTTGGCATTTACAGACGTTCGATGGCTTCTTGTCGGCTAACAGCCAATGAATTATTAATATCAATGGTAGATAACGTGTAGGAAGCAATTAAACGCGTCAGTTTCTGGTACATAAATGCGAAGGTGATTGATGGACAGTGGAGAAGCTTGATTTGTATCGCAGAATGGGACTGTGTTGGAGATAACCATTGACCATTGACATATTAGACACGGTGGATTGTTACCACAATTAGCGGCCATCATGGTTGGTCGCCTGGACGGAACGATTAGGTTCTAAACCGATCAACTAAAATGCGATTACCACAAGAAAAACTCATAATCAATTGAAATTATTTGGCACGAAAGTTGGTAATTAAAGACGTTACGTGGCTCGCGACACGATTATCGACTCAATGAATTATTTACAACCTCACAATAGCTGTATTTACTGCAAATTAATTATTTAAAACATAAGCCAGAGATCACTGACAGTTTCATTATATAAATTATTACACTTCTGAAATATTTCTTCACTGTTGAGTTAAGGTTGATATTTTTAATATAAAGAATAACATATTATTGATTCTTTATTTTGAAATACATAACAAAAAATGTTTAGAATATTTTGAAGTTTAATTTTATTCTATACAAGTTGTTCAAAATACAATAATAGTTATTGTTGTAATTTGCCTCGATTTTGATTCTCTAGTAGACAAATTAAAGAATGCGACATCATCATAGGCAAATTAAAAAAAAATACTTGAAGCACTCATTCTTTAAAATAACTCGTGGCTACACCACTCGTTTTCTAAACTTGAATTTGTGCTTCAAGACTGGTTTTATAAAACTTGTTTTTATTTTTTTATACCTTACCAAAACGTGATAGCTTGAACGCTTTCACAGATGTTTAAAACGTTTTTGTGCGATTGAGCTCTATTTGGTTGTTTACCACGTCTGCTTCTAAGACAGTAAGTTGTATTTACTCGTTGTTAACCCAAACTCGTCGGTAAGTACTCAAAGTCGTCGCCAAACTATTTTAACTTCTCGAACGGTAAGTAAATTTGTTAGATATAACAAGAACCAATCGCGCAAAAAAATTCATAAGTATCACGAACGTTTTAAGAACTTTGCGATCTCAGACAATAATAATTAGAGTCGTCGCTTCGCTTCGCTCCTCCTCCAAATAATTGTCTTCGATCGGTAAAAGTTCTTACCGTTTTTGATGCTTATACAGGGTGCGTCAGAACTCGCGACCCAGAGAAAATTTTCAAGTAAGGTAAGATATCAGGAACATGAAAAAAATGTTTAAAAAATTCTATCTGTCAAAAAATTTTGACATTTATTTTTTGACATTTTTTTATGTCTATTTAATGATACTGATGATCTTGTATATGTTTTTTTACAATTATTTAGTAAAGGTACAAAAATTTTGCCAATAAACTTCACAAATAATATTGAACAGAGCTACAATTTAGGATACAGCTTCCTTGTTTCCTCTTTTAATAGCTTATAGTAAAAAAAGTTATTATTTTTCCAACAGAAATAAATGGAATCAAAGTGCAATATTTAAACCCTCATAATTTCGAAATTTTTATAGATATTTTTTTTAACATTTTTTCCATGTTTCTGGTATCTTACCTTATATGGCATTTTTCTCTGGGGCGCGAGTTCTGGCACACCTGTATATAGTATTATAATTTAACCATCTTTGTCGCGCGATAACAATTGTTTTTTTTCTGGGAATTGTTGAGACATTTGAAAGCACTAAAAATAGAAAACAGCAAAAGGTGGAGATTGAACGAAGGTAAAAAACAAAAATTATTTAAATTATTAGTTATTTAAATTATTTAAATTTAATTATTTAAATTGTTAGTTTTTGATTTTTTCTTAAAACAAGAGCTATTATTCGAGCTAACAACTTCCTTTTAATGAGTTATATGTTATATGTTACAACTCAGGATCACACATTGTACAAATATTTATATTTCACAGTGGGTGATCTTGGTGAGGACAGTGGGTAAACAGAATAAAAGTTTTTTGATTTACAATAAGTAAACAAATGTTTTGTTTATTTAAAGTTATTTAAAACTGCAAGAAAACTGCAACAAAATACAAGTATAGGAGATGCTGAAAAAAATGCTTTTACTCATCTTTAAGTTTTGGTTTTTGGCCACTGTGTGGTTATCAAATTCGTTTTTCTCAATCCTATTTATTACATAATATGCAATACGACAATGCAAATTACTTATGCATTTTGCAGCATACAAAGCGGCCGTTATTGTGAAAGCGCTGCGGCCGGTGCCCCCTGACGCTATAGCAGAAGCTTATTATTTCATGAGTTCATTTGGAACCACAGTTCCTCGCGGAATACATTACGAGGTGAGAGTTGAAAGCTGTTTACCATCCATTTGAAACCGCGATGACACCGAGCGCTTTCAACTAGCTCTTTGTGCAAAGACTTTTCGGTCGTCGCTCTAAAACTCTTTAGCCCAATTTCCAGCCGAGGTTTAAGGTGTCGCCAGGATTTATATCTCGATGGACGACTTTAATATATTTGCCATGATTAGCCTAATTGGCATAATTACGCGACTTTAAACTCGCTTTTTCTCGACATTTTTAATGCGAGAGAACTTTTCTTGGACATGGAATAATGTCACGCACTTTTCATTCCATCTAAGCCCACCGACTTTAAAGCAAATTTACAAAGTATACACACCGAAACAACAAGCTTTTAAACGATCGTGATTTTTTTCGTTGGTAAACGGTAACGATTGCAAGACGTTCGTACCAAATACACATTAAACTCGTTGCGAAAACAAGATGCTCTTTCAAATATGGAAAAAGTTCCAATAAGAGATCTCGACACTCATACCGGATTCGAAAGGTCGCTCTCGGGACATGTTGTTTCTTCATATTCTTCCCAAGGCGAGACTTGAACGTTTTTTATTTTTTTACACTAGGGTTAAAAGTCGATTGGATTATCACACCTGGAAGGGTATCAACGGTGCAAAACTCTAACGATAAATAACGACCAAAATTTATTACAACTTTGTAGTTGAAAAAGTTTGACAGAATTTATTTAACCTCGCATTCGTTCTTAATAACGTTTCATTTACACTACAATAATTAAAACACTTTAAGTTCTAACAACAAAATCAAAATAAAATTTCTTTCGTCTGCAACTATTTAAAATTCTGATGCAGCAGTTTCGGGTTATAAGAAAAATTTTATGGAAACATAAAATTATTTTTTTGGGTTGGATTTAAAATCTCGTTGACAAAAATATATGTATGCCAAAAGCTCTCGTGCTGCTTAAAATTATTTGTTTAAAGCCAAATAAAATATATCTTAATTTTGTTTAAAATAACCGATATTACTCAGTTAAAGTGTTAATATTAAAAAAAAGTATTTGTACAGCAAAGTTAAATTTAATGTTGGCATGTATTTGATAAAATATGCGGTAACAAATATCTCGGCGCATACACCAAAATTGAGCCTAATTAATCCTGTTTTGTTTTGCGTTTAAAGTTATTGTTATTGTTATTGTAATTTAGAAAATTTACAGCATTAGCAAACCATGCATTAGCGTAATTTTGAAAAAAACGGTTTAAACGTTAATATGTAATTTTTAATTTCTATCATACTTTTAATTACATTTACGATTAGACGTGTGTGTTCTCTCATCTGTTTCTACATTCTTTAATATCGCCAACTTAATTTTAAAATCTTTGGCAACTTTAATTAAAAATTAAAAAGTAGTCACGGCAATTATAAAACATGTAGTAAAAGTTGTACTACTAAATTTTTAAATTTGAGTTTTTGTTATTATAATTAATTTGTTGCACTGTGATAACATAGGTGTTGAAGCGTTGTTCGAGGATCTCTCGAAATAGCTTTACCACAAAAGCTCTATTTTTTCGTCGATGAATTCAATTCGTCGTATTAGAGAAATAATGAATATGCAAAGCCCTGAGCGTATTAAATTCAAATGCAAATTTCTCGCAAATGTAATAAA
Organism: Tribolium madens; assembly: GCF_015345945.1. Lineage (NCBI taxonomy): Eukaryota > Metazoa > Arthropoda > Insecta > Coleoptera > Tenebrionidae > Tribolium > Tribolium madens. The sequence continues at coordinate 7,999,507 of NW_025400985.1, read as the reverse complement.
ACGAAAATAATTCACATTTGCACTAGTTTCCGTTTGAACGCTTTGAAATCTGTGTCTATTTTGCGCATTTTCGTGTGATTACACTGCCGATTTATAATCGTCTGCATGCGGATGTGTTTTCGACCCATGCAACAACATAAAAACTATGAAGGGAAGTTGCGGATTACTTGTAATCAACACCAACAAGCCGCGTATACACACCGAATTATTAAAATGCACATAAAATTCTTGTTTCTTAACACTAAATTGGAGAATCTGCGGTTTTATAATTAAAGCCTGTAACAAAAGTGCTTCAAAATTCACAAATGTTTTTGCAATTATGTGATAATTGTGTGATAAATAAGCTATGGTCGGTTCTTCGCGTTTGAAAATGGGCGAGATATCCGGTCGGCGCCCGGACTCTTATCTCAACGACACTGTATGTGTGTGTAAACACAAATTCCAAGTTTGCTCTGCGTGTAATGTCCCTCGGTTTACTGATAAAATTTCAGGAAGTCAGCCACTTGATACTTCTATTTCCTGTAATGGTCTATTCAATTTTTAATATCGCTTTTAAACTTCCACGGATTACATATTGAACTTTACAACTTTTCTGCTCGACGACGATCTCAGAGACTTCTTAATAACGATTCTCTCTCTTCTCGAACCGTTTCAGACTAAATTAATTTGGTTAAGCTGTTTTTTTTAGATTGCCACAATTTGTATTGTGCCCCCGATGTAATTTGCTTAAAGCAATGCAAAATAATTTGTATAAATAAAGCTTTTAATTAAACAATTTATTGCATTCGAATGCATAATTTCTAGCTAATTTCCCTGAAATACACCGATTTAATTAACAAATTGTTCATATTATTTAGCATTAGTTAGGGCACTAGCTTAGGCTTTATGAGGCCACAAAGCTTATAGGTTAAGCCCATTTTTTATTACTAATTTTTATGCACAGTTTTTGAATAATCAATTTTTCTCATTTGGAATTCTCTACAAAAGTTTGCTACGCCAGGTTTTATTCATGTACTTAAGAAATATTTATACAGTACCTATGTTCTTAATTGAACTATTGGTACAATAGTTATTTTCAATAAATATTAGAAAGCTTTGGTTTTAATAACAACTGCACACAAAAATTTAAAAAAAAAATTCA